>NC_088602.1:37983331-38298102 GCF_036013475.1 Columba livia | reverse complement strand
GGAAGCAGGAGAGAACAGACAGTGTGGGTAGTTCTTTTGGATATAATCACAGGATTCATTTAATCTAACTCATCTAGGAATTCTGTTCATGTCTGAAGATGATCACCATGAGGGTCTTTTATTGCAAAGGAACAGAACCAGGGATCTTCAGAGAATAATAAATGGCCCTCTACTTTCCCAATTCCAATTCTTTCGCTAAGCAGCAAAGTAGATCTGAGAACCATTTGTGTTCCTTTCTCACTTTTTAAAATTATAGCTTTGCAGCTTTCAGTCACAGTCCAACAGCATGTTTTCTTCTTGATCTGGTTGCTTAAACTGCCATGATTAATTTCTAAGATAGAAAAACAAATATTTCACTTGAGGTCCACCCTCAGCCATTGCAGTAGATAACACACCCTCAAGGTCTCCTCAGTTTGTAGTCTGAAGAAAAAATGCCTAAGATGCCTGTAACAGCTAGCTCTGTACATTGCTGAGAACATACTGTATGTATTTGTGTTTTATTTATCCTATCATGCAAAAATACAACTAAGTAAACATGTAATTTTCTCAAATTGTATCTCCCGAGGAAAAAAAAAAAAAAAATATGGTAGTGCAAAGAGCTACACATAGCTTTTCTCTGAGGATCTTATCAGTGTCAAAGGCTTTTCTGAAGTCTAGGTAGAAAATATGTTCTGCTCTCCACTTGTCTACCAGGACCTCATATAAATTAATCAAGTTGATTAAGCATAATTTCCCCTTGGTGAAGCCATGCTGACTACTGCTGAAGATTTTCTTGTCTTTAATGTGCCTGACTGGTCTGTAATTCCCTGGGTCCTCCTTCTTGCCCTTTCTGAGAATAGGACATAGGTTTGCTTTCCTCCAGTACTCAGGCACCTCTAGTCACCATGATCAATCAAAGATTATTGACAGCGGCTTTGCAATGAAATTTGCTAGTTCCCTCAGCACCCATGGGTGCATCTCATCAAGGCCCATGGACTTATTTATGTCCAATTTGCTTAAGTATTGCCTGACCTGATCTTCTTCCACCAAGAAGGATCTTCCAAGCACCATCTTCTTTGCTCCACACTTTCCCTCTGGTCCCTGGGACCTGGGGCCTCTGAGGGCCTGTCTTGCTAGTAAAGGCTGAGGCAAAGGCAGCATTCAGTACCTCTGCCTTTTCCATGTCCTATATAACCAGGTCACTCATGTTGTTGAGCAATGAGCCCACATTTTCCCTAGTCCTCTTTTTGTCACCTGTATACTTCTATAAGCCCCTCTTGTGGTCTTGACATCCTTGGCCACATCCAGTTCCATTTGGGCTTTAGCTTTCCTAGCTTCATCTCTGGATGCTCGGACATTTTTTCTGTATTCATCCCAGGGTACCCATCATTGCTTCTAGCCTGTGCATGCTTCCTTTTTGTGATTAAGTTGGCTAGGAGCTACTTTTTCATCCACACAGGCCTCCTTGCATTTTTGTCTGACATCTTATTCATTGGGTAGGAACTGAGTTCACGTGCTACAGAGACTATAATCCTTTGGACTCAAGAGCAATACCAAAACTGTACATTAAAATATTGTAGCAGTCACCTGTGAAATAGAACTAGAACTTGAACTGCCCTTAAAAGACAATTCTTATTTCAATGTGATAAATCTAGAAATCTGAAACAATATTGAGAATTACCAAAAATAAAGTTCTGCTACAAATGTGTCTTATCAAACACATTTTTCAGGCTCAGGTAAGAAACAGTAAAGGTGCATTTAATCAGTGTAATTGATTACAAATTAAAGGAAAGGCTGCCAAAGTGGAGAAAGCAGTTGCAGTGAATCTGTGAGAAGGAAATTAAATGATGCCTATAGGTTATTGCATGCTTCATAAAAATTATTTATAACTCTTATTTTTCAATAAGCCAAAGAAAAACAGAAAAAGATAGCATAAGCTACCCCTTATAATAAATTCAGATAAAGTTGGCTGTGCTAAAAATTGAGTGCATTCACTACATTTTTGGAGGGTGTGAGAATATAGGATTTTAATTATTCTGCTCTACGCTTTGAGAACATTAGCAAATAAGCCACATATTTACTATAGTTCAGTCATTTTGACAGTAATGAGGCTGCAAAGCATACCTGAGTACTGATAATAATATAAGGCTTTATCTTTCAAAGATAGCTGGCAGATGCAAGTAATTTAGTAACATTTGGCAACCTTGATTATCTAAATTTTAGCCACTTAGGATTTCTTCTGGCCCAAAAAAAAAAAGACAGTATATAAATGAACACTCCCTCTAGCAATCCAAAAGCTCAGTTATCTAAGCTGCCTTGCTGATCACCAGGATTTTTGTGAAAAACAGGTCACATTGTAGTTTAGTGCTGGTTACATGTTATTTTTTGCTATTTAAAACAGAAAAAGAAGATACAAAAGGGAAAGGAAAATAAAAAAAAAAGGAAAATACAAGAGAAAACTACTTCCTTCATTATAACATTATGTTCTTTTAATTTTAAATTAATATTACTGCCAAAAATAGCCATTCCTTGTGACACACAAATTCTGATATCTGATCAAACTCAACATGAATCTATAAATAATTGTTTTATAATGGTTTTGTTGTTGGTTGTTTGTGTGTGTGTTTAAGATGAAAGGCTAGATCTTAAAGAGGAATTCTATGTCTAAAATTTCACATAATTCCTTAGGTCACTTTTGGAAGACTATCCCCTTGAGAGAAGCACAGGACCCCAGTGTCTCTAACCAGTCCCTGAAAAAAGTTTAGGTCTTACTCCAGACCAAAATATACCAGGACATTCTGAGAAGGCTGACCCAAACCCAGTGAACTCTGTTTGAATTTAAGTGAGATCTTCCCAAAACGAAACACTGAGAAGCACAGATCTGAAATCCTGCCTCTTGCTTACCATCGCCAAAGAGTCAGTGTGACCACTATTTGATCAGGGTTGAGAAAGCACTATCCTTTCTTCCCAAGGACACTCACTTCATCCTTTCCAGGTCTTCCATGCCATAGGGCTGAAGCGAGTATGGATCCCTGTGGTCCGTGTGATCTCACAACAAGAAAAGAAGCCAATTTTAGTCTTTTCTGCTTCCTATAAAGATCTCAGATCTTGTTTCCTATTCACGAACAAAGCACCTAAATTGCCAACAGTATGTGCAGGGTCTCTGTTGACCTCTTATATCACAGCCTTGACCATGAGCAGAAAGGAACTCAAGGCACTGTGGGTCGTGAAGAGTACAGGAGGAGGAAGTAACCCACTAGTACCTTCTGAGTGAAGAAGTTCCCTCACCTGGAAGAGGAATGCCTATGTGTATTCAGTTCAGAAACTTCAGTATCACACACTGAAGCATTCTGGGACACAGGCTCAGATAAGGAGGTGTTTCTGCAGTACACCCGGCATGTCCTGAACAAAGTGGGCAAGGGGCCTGCTATAAACTTTGGGCTGATGACTTTTACAGTACAGCACCCCGATATGTTGGAGTGCAAAGTTGCAACATCCCAGCATGGAGATTGCATGTCTAGCAATTGTCGTTTCTCTCTGAGCTTGCTCTTTCCTATGCAAAGGGGTACAGCCTGTCTAGCAATAGCTTCTTTCCATAGTCTAGGAGAGCCTTTATCTTTTTGCATACTTGTTCCCTGAAGGAAGAAGAAACAGATGTTTCTTTGCAACTCTAAGTCACAGGATGGATTTTCTGGAAGACCTTTATGTGTGATATTTCTTGGATGCTGCTTCATTATCACCTGGCCTAACAAAAAATAGCTTGCTTCTTCTTATGGTAAAAATAAAGTCAGAATTCTACCTGATTATTTTTCATAGTAAAATATATTCCAGTTAATGTGAATACACTCAGATAGGGAAGGAAAATTTAATGGGACTTCTCACAAGACACCAGTTTAATCTAATGATAATGACGATTGCTTAATTGAGATAAGATTAACATAAATTCCACTCAGTAGGGATACAGTCAGCTGATGCCAAGGGATCGCATGGTGCTCAATTAAGTGTGTAATCAATGTAAATTTCCTAGCTTATGTCAATTAATAAAAAGTAAATATATTAATAATAAAATAATAACCAGCAAAGTATAACATTTATGATCCAAAGTATTCCAAAATATTGAGTACTGTATTATTTGTAAGGTAGAAGTTACCATCACAAATTACAGGAAGAGAAACAGGTCAAATAAAAATCAAAAGCTTTTAGTATACACTGCAGTGATGGCACTGTAAGGATGAAAATACACAAGTGTTTTGTTTATCAGATAGGAGAATCATCTGAATCTGAACAATGAAGCCCTCCACACAGTGTGAGCTCTGCAATGGAACCGGGTTAATAAAAATGATCCGAGAATCCTAGAATACTTTTAGCTGTAAGGGACATTCAAAGGTCATCTAGTCCAACCTCCCTGCAATAAGCAGGGACATCTTCAACTAGATCTGGTTGCTCAGAGCCCTGTCCAGCCTGGCCTTAAATATTTCCAGGGTTGGGGCATCTACCACATCTCTGGGAAACCTGTGCCAGTGTTTCTCCACCCTCAAAAAATTTCTTCCTTATACCTGGTCTGAATCTCCCCTCTTTCAGTTTAAAATCATTGCCCCCTGCTGTTTCTACTAGTTCAGCCATGATCAGCCTGATCTTACAGGACTTCAGTATAAAAAAATACAGTCAACACAAACACAGCATTTAGGTTGCTCCACTATTCAGCTTTTCTATGCAGCAATTTTATTCTTGCTATGCCTAAAGACAATTTAGTCTAGGCAAGTGACAAAACCAACGATGTTGAGAAATCGGGTTTATTCCTCTTCAGTATCAGTTCAGGCTGGCCTAAGGTTGTCTTCAAAGATAATAAGCACATTTTCTCTGTGTGATAATTTTGTTAACTTTCAGGTAATGAAAATCACACTGTACATTGCATCTTTCGTAATACAGTTGTATGACAGGACATAATCAGCGATTTTTGTAATGAGGACCTCTGACACTAAATGTTTGACCCAAGTATTAAGTAGTAATAGCAACATCTCATAGCAAGTATTTGCAAGGTATTCAAAAACAATGTTTCAGCTGAAGCATTTTTCTTCATTTTCCTCTCAAAACACTGTCAATGTTGCTGCAGGTATAAATTCATTCTGCTCTACAGCCATTTATACTAGTCTCTTTATTGCAGTGGCTTTGATCCATCAAAAGCTTTAATAACATATTTCTAGACTTTCCTCTCCTTTCTCTGTCTCCTTTCTCTTGAAGAGATATCTTGTCATCAAATTGATCTAAAGTTCACTTGTCATCAAATTGTTCAAGGACCTACATCTTATCTAAAATTCATCCTGACACAAAAGCCACTTGTCCTTCTGGAATGGAGAGGTGGGAGAGGTGGAGGGAAAACAGGGGAAAAGTAAAAAAAAAAATAAATTTAAAAAAAAAAAAATAAAAGCAACTCCCTAATTCATGGAATATAAAGACAAAAATTGAGAGAATCAGATTTCTAAAGATTCACCAAAAATCACCTTGTATTAAATATTCTGTATCCATTGATATTTCTAAGTTTTTTTGTTTGTTTTACATTTAAACAGTAAACTTCATTGTAGCTACTACATAGCGAATCAGTGTCATCTATAATCATATATGTAGCCTGGCAAACAGGAACCTAGCAAAGCAAGGTCTTTTATTCCTACTCTTTCTTGTAAATATATCTATGTAATTCTTTTGAAGTAAGTAGCGAGCTCTGTCTTTTATTTTCACAGATTGCTAGCTTTTCTGTGTAAGTTGTGATTATTTTAACAAGAGTGATTGTAAGGAAATGTAAACACTACTTTCTGGAGAAATCTTGCAAACCAGTTTTAGTGATACAAAAAATCAGCTCTATTAATGGTTCTATTAGTTATTTCTGTCAAAATAAATGACTTCTGCTATGGAACAAGAAATGCCCTTTAAAAACTTAGAAATTCTTTCAGTTTTCATTATGGCAGTGAATTTTTTCCAGAGGTTTAACTCAATATTATTCTAAATATACTTTACTAAATTGTTAGATTATGCAGTTATTGTTTTGCATGAGAATGCAAAGGTTGTTCTTCAAGCCTTTTTCTAATAAAAAAACTCAAAAACTTATTTTTCTGTTTGAGAAAATCCAGACTTGGAACTATTAAAAGATTGTGATGCTATAGCAAGAGTTACATTTCATATTAAAATCCTATTTAAATCTCTTTGATGTAGGTTGTTGTACAGTGTTTATCACAGTTTTTGAGAAATGCATGAGGTAAGGTAACAAACATCTCTGCTGTATTTTTTCTCTTATATTCTTCTTCTGAAGAGGAATTATGTGCAATGAAACACTTGTTTCAGTGTTCTCAAATCTCACAAACACCCATGCCTTGCTAGTTGGTTGTTATCAAGAGTGAAGCCGACAGAAAGGTGTTTAAACTAGGAGGTATGCAACACTGGCCCAGAGCTTCTGGAACTGTTCTTGCCATTGTCCTGAGATGGATGCTGGGAGCACTCTCAGGACAGAAAATCTGTATCTTTTTTTCTGTGGAAAGTTGCTTTGTATTAGAAAATCACAAATATAATAAGTCTTTTGAACAGATCATTTCTTAATCATTTAGTTACTTCTGTCCACCTCTTTGAGCTCCTAGTAAGCCTCCTAATGAGGAAGGAGACTTGGATTTAATATGATACTAAAGCGAGGATGAGAAGACTTGTCAGATATAATAGCGACTGTTGTTAAGGAGGTATACTATACTGTTCTGTGCACGCTGGGGTTTCCTAAACGCTAACAGCTCCACGGCAAGCTATGCTGTACTGTTGCAGTCAGGTTGAAAGAACTTGACAAAAGCATGAATAACTCAGCCCAGGCCACTGCTAGCTGTGATAGTACAGATTCTTCCAGATAGGCAGAGATGACAGGAAGTATTACTCACAGATACTGTGATGTCAGTGAAGACTCTGGTTTTGCTTCTCTGTTAGTAAACTTGATCATTGAGTCGCACTTTCAGCCAAAGAATACCACACCAGAGGTAAAAACTTACAGTTTCTTTTCTCCACAAATGGAACATTTGCCTTGCTCAGATTTGAGTTCTGAAAGTCTGTGTTATATCTTTGAACTACCTACTGTCTCCCTGCAGTGTTATAAATGTCATCTTATGTATAAAGTATGCCAAGTAAGCTTTTTCCATTCTGGTCAGACTATTGCATGATTCTGACAAGGGTCGTGTTCCTGAAGGTTTACTAAAATTTAAAGAGCAGTAGGCAGTGGAATAAACAAACCTATGTGTCACCTGTTGCAGTTAATCACCAAACTTCAAAACAAACTAATCTTTTCTGGCTATATGTTTTTCATCTCTGGATGTAACCAAAATCCCACTATCACCCTCTCATTTTCATCATTATTTTTGTGTAAAAAGAAGCACAAGCCTTTTGTGACATGTTTTTTTGATATTACCTCATTTGTACCCAGCCAGCTAGCTTTACTGAATAAATTTGAAAAAACTAAGACTGTATACTTAAGCAGCCTCCACTGAATTTCTAGCTTATATATTTTGATGATAAATTAAGGGATTACATTTTGTCCTCCAATATCCAGGATAAGGTTAGTTAAATGTTTGAATTGTGCTACAATTACCTCAAACCATTTGTTTTTCACTTGTTTACCTTGGAAGTGTTTATAGAATGAAATAGCCTCATTCATCTTTTGGTTTAGTTTTGTTCAGGTTTTTTCCCAGACAAAATAGTGCATTTTTTTTTCTTTCTCTTGGTATCTGAACACATTGAAAAGTTTATGGGTCCAGGTTACCTCTCTACCAGGGAGGGAATAGTCTTTTCTAGAGTGTTCTTGCCATCCAAACTGCACTTCAGTAGATTTATGTAACAGCAAAAAAGTCATTCTAGTGATTTTGTGGTTGCCAATCCAGGCCAACAGGTCAGCACACCATTCAGAATTCACCTGTCTCATGGAAACATCTTTGGCAACTACAGAAGGGTGGACAGTTGTCCCTGGTCTCTGGCTCTACTTCTAACTTTTGAGCACAACTGTGTTGCTTGCTGATGTCACTAATTTCAGCAAACCAGAAAGGCCTGTCAGTAAGGAGCCTCTCCTAAGCTAATTCTCTTTCTTTTGACAGGACAACACATGAAGTAGGCAATAAGACAAAAGTCTGCTGTTGGGACTTGTTTTCCACAGCACAGAGAACACAAATTTTCCAGAATGGAAGTTTGCCTTCAACCTTTCTTATGCATGTAATGTACTCAGACAAGATTTAGAGTAGTCTTCACAATATAAAATAAGTAACACTGTAGGCCCCTGACTGTCTTGGCAACCCACAAGTGGATCCTCATCAATTTCTCTACATCTGTCTTCAACTAGAGATTGGGGGATCTAAAACCAGACACAATATTCTAAATGCAGTCTCCCTAGTGTTGACTATAGAGGGATGATACCTTTGCTAGACACCTCTCTTGTAATATGGACTAGTAGCACATGGTGTGTTTCATTTGAAGGTAGTGCAATGTTTGCTTGTGTTTGACCTGGTATCCACCATAGCCCCCAGCACTTTTCAGCAGAACTGCTATCCAGCAGTCACTCCTCAGCCTCCACTAGTATGTAAGATTATTCCACCTGAGAGGCAGAGCTCTGCCCTTCTTCTCACTGAAATTTGTGAGATGTCTGTTGGCTCAACCTTCAGGCTTTTCAGTCTCACTCTGAACAGAAGCTCTACCACTCCCTGTGTCAGTCACTCTCCCTGTCTTAGTCTGGTCCACAAATTCACTGAGGATGCATGCCATGTCCTCATCCACAGGGGTGGATGAAGATGCTGAAAATTACAGGACACAATATTGATGCCTAAGAAACCCTGTTGTCAGCTCCCAGTTGGATTGTGCATTGGTGATGACTACCCTTGAAGCTCAGTGGTCTAAGCATATTCCACTCAATCTAACAATCCAAACTTCCTTGGCTTCCAAATGAAAAAGCTGCGGGACATAGTGTTAAAAAATCTTATTAATATTTCATAGATTATTGTATAGCAGCCTCTCCAGCTGCAAGCTACTCTAGCCTACACTTGATTCAGCACATTTTTTTTTTTAACTGTAGAGAGACCAGTTAAAAAACAATAGTTGTGCAAAAAAGTTAGGCATCATTCTTATCCAAGAAGCTGGATATGATGGTGTGAAACCAATTGCTGATTACCAAAAAAATAGACTCAGTGGAGAGCTGCCATGAAGGCATTGCAGTTTCACAGAAATACTGAACAGGTGAACTTGGAGGGCATCTCTGGAGATCACCATGTCCAGTCTGCCTGCTCAAAGAAAGGTTATCTAGAGGAAATTGCTCAGGGCTTGGCACAGCTGGGGTTTGAATATCTCCAAGGACAGAGACTGCACATCCTTCAGTATTCAATCACATCCACAGTAAAAAAATATGGTGTTGTTGTTGTTGTTGTTGTTTTGTTATGTTTTAATGGAATTTGCTGTATTTCAATTTGTGCCAATTACCTGTTGTACTTTCATGGAGCACTGGTGAGAAGACCTTGGCTCTACCTTCTTTACTCCACCCCCTCAGTGGCTATTTATACACATTGATAGGATTCCCCCTGAGCCTACTCTGGGCTGAACAGTCCTAGATCTCTCTTAGCCTCTCCTCATATGACAGGTACTCCAAAACCTGTCTTTCTAATGGGGCCATACTCCAGTAAGTCCATGTCTCTCTTGTAAAGTCTTGTAAGTCCATGTCTCTCTTGTAAGAACTGGACTCAGCCCTCCAGATTTGTCTCACAAGTGCTAAATAGAGAGGAAGCATCCCCTCCCTCAACGTGCTGTAACACTCCTCCTAAAGCAGCCAGGAAGCTGTTTGACTTAATTGCCACAAGATCGTGTTGGTGGCTCATGAGCAACTTTTTGTCCATCAAGGCCTCCAGTTCCTTTTCTGAAAAGAGGAAAAAAGCAAACTAAAGCTCTACTTCATCAAGGTAATAAGGCAGTAACACTTTCAGAAGGTGTTTTCTTTTGCACCTTTATTTTTGAGTGGTAACATATCATATCAAACACTTCATTGCCTTCAATTATATAGGCTACACTGAGTGAGTACATTCCTTCTGTTTATTCCAAAATTCTGTCTGGACCATCTAAAAAGCTCTTTTCAACAGCAGACTTCCTTCCCTCCCACTCTTACAAGGTAGAGCTGGTGGTGGATGCACTCAACCTCTCTGCAGGCAAACCAGCAGCATTTTGGTTCAGGGTCCAGAGGAGGAGAGGGCCTGAGCAGCAGCCAGGCCAAGAACTCCTTCCAGGAGACTCACAGGGAAGCAGAACGGCACACTGAACACCAGTGGCTTGTGGGAGCAGGGAATCTCGTGTATACTCTTCCTACTGTATGCAGTTTGACTACGAGTCAATCACTTCATTCTATACAACAGCCTGGATGAGCCCACTTTGAGCTCTGCCAAATAAGTGAGCTGTATGGCAATGAATTTTCTACTCACAGGCCAGTGGATGAGCCCAATTTAATTTCAATATCAATCATTTAGCGTAAGTAGATGCACACCAAATGTAAGGGATTATTTAGTGATATAAGTTTGTATGATTTTTAATACACTCTTTGATTCAGGTTACTTGGTAGACTAGATTTGCTAAAATTTTGAGCTCGTATTTACCAAAAGCAACTGCAGACTACACTAAATGCTTGCAAGACAAAGTCTAGCTTGCATTTTGCTGGGAAAATGGAACTGACTGGGAAAACAACAATGAAAGGCTAATGCAGAGACATCACAGACATCTGCAAAGCGGGGCCTATTTTGCACTCCACTGAGAAGAAAAGATTTACCCAGACTAAATGGCACGTTCAAGGATATGGACCAAAACCAACGTCTACAACTGAACAAAACAAAGCCCCGTGTGGAGTCACAGAAAAATGGCCCAATGGAGGGGAAAGGACCTGGTGTTGAAATTTTGCTATTGGGCTGGATCTTGGTGTGAATGGTCTGTAAAGATATGAAAGTGTGTATTTTCTGTGCTTGGGCAGACCTCTGCAGAGGTACCCAGCTTGAGCCAGCCCTTCTGCTATTCTTCTCCCTTAAATTTTTTATTTTCTGAGAATTTTGTCTCCTGAAAGCCTGCTCTGCATATGGTGATAAGGTCTCATCTGAAAGTTTGCTGCTGGAGTTCTAAAATACAGACTCTGAAGTGAACGGTTATCAGGGAAAGAGGAATCCTGACAGTTGGCACCGCAATGGATACAGGCCTCACTTGAAAGTTTGTCTCCAGAGTTTCAAGACACAGCCCCTGGAGTGAACAGTTATCAGGGAGGGAAGTCGTCTGAAAGTTTGCTTTGTGAGTGGGTACAGGCATCTGGAGAGAAGGTAGGCAGCATTCGGCTTGGCATATTTCCTTCCCCCATTCAGTAAATAAAAAAGTGAACCCTCCACTGAACTCAAAAGTCATGCTTCTCTCTAAGAAATCTAAACAATCTGCAGCAAGCAGAACCCTAAATCACTCCCCTGCGAAAGAGCTGTGTCTGTAAAATGCTTTGGCTTGTTCGCATCTATCATGTCCTGTCATGACAGTGCTACATGAAGAAGTCACCATATTGGTTTCTCACTTTGCTTTTAGCAAGTAATCCTCCTCCCCCCTAGGAAACTGTATCCACTTCCCTCTGGCCTCAGTCAAGAATTAAGTTGTGAAGTAGTTGCAGTCCACCAGAGGCACTGTGAAGTCACTTTACACAGTTGTAGGCATGCTTTGCTGAGCCTTCAAAGCATGATCCCTTTTAAGATAACACGCCTGGTGGAGATCTTATTTCAGAGAGCTTGACAACTCCTCAGTGGCCACATGTTCATAGCTGCAGCCTCAGGGCAAATCAAGTACCAAAAGGACACAGAAATCCATGAAAAATACACCACTCCAGATCATGCCCTGGAGTTTACAGAAGATACCACACTGTCCTGCTGTAGAGCTCCGAGCCTCCTCATGAACAGTTTCCATGTGCAGTGTAGCTGCAGGCAAAACGTTATCTGAATCTGCTTGCAAACAGAGAGTGCTATGCACTGTTGGCCAAAATTTATATCCTCTCTTCAGCCCAAAGATAAATTTCTAGTTTCTTATGGGATGCTTACATTGGATTAATTTCCTTGCAATCTCAAATCTTGTCCCAGGATGACTGCATGGAAAATAGCCTGGGGTAGAAAAACATATGCTAGCACAGAAGTTACTCCAAGTCTAGGAGAAATAACAAGACTCTAAACTCATCTTAAGGATTGGCAGTAAACTGCAGGCTAGACAGGCTAGAATCAGCAGAAAGGAAGGGGAAACAGAGGGGGAAGGAAAGGTCAGCCAGTTCAGTAAAAAATGTTAAGTCATCTTGCTGAAGATTGACTACCTGTAACTGCATAGTTCCATGTTTGGTCTTTAACTCAGCTTACAGTTAAGAAATGTGTGTTGAAATTTAGGTGCAACTTTTCTTTTTTTTTTTTTCCTCTTGTTTTGTGATTCAGAATGAAAAATTCACCCAGTTTCTGTTAAGGGATGTTACAAGCAGCCTCCTCTTCCAGCAGTGCCAGCCCAGGACCTTCCTGCCCATCTACTGAAGCCCAGACCAGCACCTGGAGACCCAGAGACAAGCTGAAGGAGACAGCTACCACTTTTCCATTTGTAGATTCAACCAATAGTGAAGCTGAGCACAAATCCCAGACACAAACACACACAAGAGGACACACACACAGAGGACACAGATGTGGCCAGTTACACAGGTGGCCACAGACAAGACATGACCTCCAGCAGCCCCCACATTCAGAACTTGCACCAGACACAGGCACAGGCAGCCATGTCCCCTCCTCCACTTGGGCTGGCAGAGGCAGAAGGTCACTAGTGCAGCACACACACCGCACTCTACAGGTTCACAAGCACATGCACATTCACAGCACCAGCATGGGTGCTCTGTCTATGTGGTACCCCTGCTGGGATCCTGTTCCCTCCCAAATACCCCACAGGTCCAGCTGAGTGCTCACATGCAGCACTCATGCACTTGTCCAACAGGTGCCTCACACTCACAGGTCCCCTCAAATACCAGTATAGAGTCTCCACCTGCCTGATACCCCTGACCAGACCTGAAGGTGGTCCAGCTTGGAATTTTCCAATGAATCCACATGCACACCACATGCACACCCTGCTGAGGAAGTTACAGACACTTGCTCCCATCATCTGACACCTGGCACATGGACTGTGACCCACAGTCCTGCTCAAGCCACTGACATTGCACCCCTCACTCACCTCACTCACACTCCTTCCCTCTCCAATAGCTGTCACCAGATCCTTGCTGCACTAACAGATGGAGAGCAAGGTTACACAAAGAGATTGTTAAGAAAGGCTTTAGTAGACAGGACAGACTGGTGTGATCAGTAGCAGGGCTCAGCCAGACAAGTGTACCCATTTTACATGCAATCAGCCCCTTTTATACCCCTTCTGTCTACCTCTTTTTGTTCTTCCCTGCTCCCCCTTTCTCTTCACATTGCCTCATTAGTTGACATAGCCTCTCTGATCCTCTTCCAATGTTCTGGAACTTCAGATTTGCATCTTTATCAGTTGCAAAGTCCTGGCTTGCCTACAGTTTCTTGATAGCCCATCAATTAGTGTGACAGACCAGGTTTGTTTCTGGTTATGTTCTTTGTCAATGCTAACTGATCACGTTTTATGTCTGTGGTTTTTTCCCTCTCATTCTTTATCTTCTCAACTGAGAAAATAAACATCTTCACACTCAAAGAATCAAAGAATGGTTGTGGATGGAAGGGACCTCTGGAGAACATCTAGTCCAACCCACCTGCTAAAGCAGGTTCACCTAGAGTTGATTGTAGAGGAATGTCTCCAGGCAGGACTTGAGTGATGCCAGAGGAGAGTCCACAACCGCCCTGGGCAACCTGTTCCAGTGCTCTGTCACCCTCAAAGTAGTTTTTCCTCATATTCAGATGGAAATTTCTGTGCTTCAGTCTGTGCCCATTGCCCCTCATCCTACCGCTGGGCACCACTGAAAGGAGTCTGGTGCCATCCTGTTGACATCCACCCTTGAGGTATTTATAAACATTGATGAGATCCTCTTAGGCTTTTCTTCTCCAGGCTGGACAGACCCAGCTCTCAGTCTCTCCTCATAAGAAAGGTGCTGTAGGTCCCTAATCATCTTTGTGGCCCACCACTGGACTCCCTCCAGTAATTCCTTATCCTCTTAAACTGGGGAGTCCAGAACTGGGCACAGTACTCCAGATGCGGCCTCACCAGGGCAGAGTAGAGGGGCAGGATAACCTCCCTTGACCTGCTGGTCACACTCTTCTTAATGAACCCCAGGATACCATTGGCCTTCTTGGCCACAAGGGTACATTGTTGACTTACAGTCAACCTGTTGTTGACTAGATCTCTCAAATCCTTCTCTGTAGTGTTGCTTTCCAGCAGGTCTGCCCATAACTTTTATTGGTGCCTGGGTTTATTCCTCCCCAGGTGCAAGACCCTACACTTGCCCTTGTTGAACTTCATCAGGTTTTTCTTTGCCCACTCTTCCAGACTGTCCAGGTCCCACCGAGTGGCAGCACAGCCTTCTGGTGTGTCAGTCCTTCCTCCCAGTTTGGTATCATCAGCAAAGTCGCTGAGAGTGCGCTCAGTCTCTTCATCCAGGTCATTGCTGAACAGGTTGACTAAGACTGGATCTAATACTGACCACTGGGGAACCCACTAACTACAGGCCTCCAACAAGACTTTGCTCATTGATCGCAATCCTCTGAAACTTTTCATCCAGCCAGTTCATGATCCGTCTCACTGTGTGTTCATCCAGCCCGCACTTCCTGATCTTGTCTATGAGATTGTGAGAGACGGTATCAAAAGCCTTGCTGAAGTCAAGGTAGACAACATCCACTGCTCTTCCCTCATCTACCCAGCCACTTCATTTATCCTTACCAATTAGTGCAATAACCAGGGTTTTTTTTAAGATCTACCTTGTCACGTATTGGTCAGGTTTGTCTCTGTATAAGCTTGTTTACAGCTTCTTTGTTCAGTCACCATTAAAGGAGCAGACCTCCTCCCACATACCCTTACAGGCCTCTATCTGTAGTTGGCGGATGAAGAAGGCACCTGTAGATGATTCATCTGTTCCTCAAGTAGAAATTTCAGGGACTAATTGCTAGTCTTTGGGGGCACATATCTCTTTCTATTGCCTCTTGAAAGGCTGGAGATGACATGCAACACCTCAAGTGAATCTCTTTCCAAGTAAAGCAAGGTTAATTGGGAAAAGCCATTGAAAGTGGCAAACTGCAAAGAAAGTAAATAAATTGAGAATAATTATAGTCTCATATTTGTTGACACAGAGGTTTTTTAATAGATTATCTTTGGATGTAATAACAAATAAAAAGCAAGATATTTGTAAAGTACTGAAATTCTTGTTATATTGAACCTCAGTAACTCCTTGTTATGTACCAGGAAATGGTTCAATTCTCATGGGTTTTTTGTGAATTGTGTTGCAAAATGTTGTATTTTTATTGTTAGAATGATTGTATTTGATAATTTTATTAGTATGCTGTCTGACATTAGATCAAGAAATATTTTTGTCTTCATAGTTGCAGACTTTATGGCTATTTCTTTGATTGCATGACTGAAAGGAATAAAGCAATAAAATTCGTAACTTGAATGATTTCTGTTTATGGAGATTTATGTACCACAGAAACTAAAGGTCATTTGGGGATTTTCCTTTCTGTGTTCCTTCTACTTGCCTGTGCTCCTAGAGGTGATTGATGAAGTACAAAAGGACAGTGTCCCTCAATGTAAGTATCTTGCAAATTATATTAAAGCACTCAAAACAAAACAACCCACCAAAAAAAAAAAAACCCACATAGAATCAAGTTGTAATTAAAAATTATAGCAAATAAAAATGTCAACTCCTAATGAAGACACTTTCAGTACATATACTGGGATGGTCATGGTTTAATCTCAGCTGGTAACTAAGCATCACACAGCCACTCGCACTCCCCCCGCTGACCCCAGTGGGATGGGGGAGAGAATCAGAAGACTAAAAGTGAGAAAACTCATGGGTTGAGATAAAGACAGTTTAAGTAATGCAGAAGCCAGACACACAAGCAAAGCCAAAAGCAAGGAATTCATTCACTACTTTCCCATCATCAGGCAAGTGTTCAGACATTTCTAGGAAAGCAGAGCTCCATTACACATAACAGTTACTTGGGAAGACAAACACCATAATTCTGAATGTCATTCCCTTCTTCTTCCCCCAGCTTTATATTGTGACCATGACATCACATGATATGGAATATCCCTTTGGCCAGGTTGGGTCAACTGTCCTGGCTGTGTTCCAGTTTCTTGTGCATCTTACAGCCTTCTCACAGATACATCTTTGGCTTGGTATAAACAGAACTTGGCAACAACCAAAACATCAGTGTATTATCAACATTCTTCTTACACTAAATCCAAATCATAGCACCATACCAGCTACTAGGAAGAAAATTAACTCTATCCCAGCTGAAACCTGGAGACTGTATGAGCCATTATGGTTCAGTTAAAATATGTATCCAAAAATTGATGTAGAACTACTCAGAGAAATTCTATGACTTGTTTTATATTCAGAAAGTTCAAGCAAATTGTAATGGTACTTCTGGACTTGAAGTCAAAATAGAGATGTCCAACATGTAGTGAGCTTGGAATCTCCTAACAGCTATTCTCCAGAGATTTCATATATTTACTGATTTATCAGATCATATTTCTTGTCAGAACATTTTACAAGTGTGCTTTAGGTCTGCAGTCTTAGTTTTACTCTATTTTTATGACCAGGCAAGAAAAGAGAGACTTGATACCGAAACACAACTTCATCTCAAGTAAAGTGGCACATCTCTACTGACTTTGATGGGTTTAATGTGTACATCTGCAGCATGACAAATAAATTTCCACCATTTTTTTCTGTATCTATCTCTGACTTTCTTTTGTTACTCAGCCTGCCTTTCCAAGATTTTTATCCAAGTCATTTATATAGGTACAATTTTGTCACAAATGATAATATTATTGGATTTCTTGCTCCTTGGGATGCCATCAGATAGATGCTGTAGCCAGTGTAGCTGCAGACTAAACACAACAAAAATTACTGTTTTCTAAAATGGCAAATTGTGGATATTAGACATCTAGCGATTCAATGAGAAACTCCTAAAAGATAAAATGTTATTCTGTTCTTTCCCTGCTTTATTTTACAGATATTTCATGGATGAAGTACAAGCTCAGGATATGTGACTTTATAGCTCAGTGTGTGTCAGTGTTTTATTTCACTCTTTCTTGGTCTCTGAGAAAAGAAAAATCATCATAGAACTACCACATAGATATCAATATAAACAGTAACATTGATTTTACCGTGGGTTTTGGTAATATTTTTTATAATATTAACATCAGACTCTACATGGTGCAAATACACAAAAAATTGGACATGTGTAAGAATGTGTGCTCTTCAACATTACAGTGACAGTCAAAGCAGGAAGTCTCACCTTCTCCAAAGAATCTGATGAGAAAGAAATTATGTTTAAGGTCATAGTCCAGATGTTTTACTGCTGGAGGTATCTTCACTGAGGGAGTTATTATTTAGGACTTTAAGTATTTAAGATAACTCTAGCAGCAAAAAGGAGCACATTTGATCTATAATGGCTTAATACATAATCAGCTAGATCTATTATAGATTTCATCGTGCCTCTCCAAAATATTACATATGAAAGAAGATATTCTGCTATATCTGAGCAACTGTTTTGCTCTGATGCTCTCATTCTTACAGCCAATGGGCAAAGTTTAGTCCACCCTGAAATGTAAATTATGAACAGTCTCTTACCCGGCACAGATGGCATCCATTTCTGCTCAAAATCAGTTTGCAACTGTACAGAAAAAAAAAGTGATTTTTAGATAAAATGAAGATCTGGTTCAGTCATTTATATTTAGATCAAGACTAGAAAACACTGAAACTGAGAGCAGTTAGGTTGTCAGTCTCATAATATAGGTAGTTCATGTCCAAATAAAAGCTAAAACATCAGCTGGCCTGCCTTGCAAAACACCGGGGAACAATTAGTATTCAGCTAGCCTTCCACCCAAGACATCAACTTTTCAGGCAGCAAAGGTTAAACACAAAGTCTTATCTCAGTCTTCCAGGCTCATGTATCCTCTATAAACTGATTTGCCTAGTGATAGCTGTAATTAAATCACTGAAATTCCTGTATCCCAGATGCTCTACATGACATGGTTAAATAATTGTTGAGCTTTGCATTCTTAAGTACTCAGAATAACACAATTACATTTGCAGTGTTCAGGTCATCATATTCTGCCTGTTTTTAACACTGTGAAATGAAGAATTACCAAGAGTGGACATGTGACTGTTTCTGCAGAGGAATCCCTGAGATTTAATACATCCATAGCTTCTACATTTGCAATGTCTAATTCAGAATATTGGAAAAGTTATGAACCTAAATCTATAACTGACCTAAAATTTGAAAAAAAAAAAAAAAAAGACTGCCTTTGAAGTTAACAAGACGTAAGACTTTTCAAACAACTGAATGAATCCAAAAAAGCAAGGAATTTTCTTCTTAGTAGGCTAGAAATAACTTATCAGAAAACTCTTCAAAATAGCATTATATATGTCCCAAAACTATTTTTGTTTGATATATCAAAGTTAAAGCTCAGGACTACTAAGAATCACTATTTTTCTACTCCTTGGTCTTGGAATGCTGCTGTAAGGTTTTCTTCAATACTCTCAACTGTAAGGGAAGCCCACCAGATTCATGTCACAATGTAGAGAATTAAAAAAAAAATAAAAAATAATAATGCCAAAATACCCACTGGGCAAAATATTTCTCTTTCCCAGATGAAGGAAATTCAATTCAATGCAAAAAATCTGGAGATGAAGACATATTTCAGGAAATGCTATCCAAAAATTCAGGGAAAAGTGGCTTCAGTTTCCACAGAAGAAACAATCTACCAATTTTACATCACTCTCACTGACGCAAAGATAACATGAGATGGTATTACATGGCCACAGTTCTTATTAATATCTTTCAAAAGCTTTGTAGCACAGGGAAAAGAAAAATCTGTCAGTAGTTTTCTTTTAATCAAGCAAAACACATGAACCATAGTTACGTTTAATGCTACTTTACAACACAGTTGTTAAAACCACAAAGAGCTTGTCATTGGCACAGATATAGCCAGTGGCTGAACTTAATTGATTTAAATATTAGAATTAAATATTTACTGTTGCTGCATGTCCTCATGATTTAATTCATGTGAGTGATCATGGTCAGGAAAACCTTCAGTGAAAACTCTTCATTAAACTCATTTAAATAAATTGATGTATTTGCATTAATGTATTTTGGCTTTGCTTGGCTTTGTATGTGTCTGTAAACAGTCAAGACCTTTCAACAGCCAGGACAAGTACAAACATTTCAGACAGTCTTGTCAGGCCTGCCTCACCTTTAAAATGAAAATTTTGTCCTGCTGCCTTTGGAGTTAACAAGAGATACTAGATACTTTTCAAACAATGCAATTAATCAAAAAAACCCAAGAATTTTCTTCTTAGTAGGCTAGAAATAAAAATAGCCACAGGAGTCCCAAAAATACTTCCCAAAACATGTTACTGACTGGACAAGAGGAGAATGCAGACAAAAAGCCAATGCTGGATTCTCTTAAAAATGTAGGCTACTTACCTTTACTTTTGCCTATACATATTCCTTACCTATAATGCATGCTTTTAGAGAAAATTAGATGCTATATTTTATGCTTGAAAGCATTATGCAGTCTCTAAATTGTTATTTCACTTACTTCTGAAGCACCATTAAAAACACTCTTCAAAATATTCTTCTCTTGAGTTGATAGAGTAAAACCTCCAAGTAGCACTGCTTCATTAACATCTATAGTTGTTAGTTCCCTCTGTCATTTATTGATTTAAAAGGTTTTCATGAATTTTTGCTTATGTACTGGGTGCTGTCAGGTGGGAGATTCAGGAATGAAGGAGTTAAGCAGATCTTTGGAAAAAGGGGTGGGCATAAGAAGGAGGTGTTTTTATATTTGCCTGGGTTTTCCACCAAGTTGATCTATTTTAATTGACAATAAATTAAGTTCATTCTCCCCAAATCAACTCTGTTTTGTTCATGAAGGTAGTTCATAAATGATCTCCATGACTTTAGCTTGATCTGTGAGCTTTTAATCTTATTTTCCCTCGCTGCCTTGTTCAGGTCTCACAGCCAGCTAAGGTCAACCCACTGCAGTACACAAAAGCATTTCATGTTTCAAGTTTAAAACTATAGAATGCGTAAAATTTCACAGAAGTCAAGGAAAAAAAGAAAGGTCTTTCAAGCTATGCAAAGGAAACTATCAATGTCTATCTTCACAACATTTTTTGTTGTCTTCTAGAGTGACAGTAATATGGAAAATGAGAATCGGCAGTCAAATTTGTTGGGGAAAAATCACTAAAAATCAATTTAGTCAATCAAAAAATCTAGGACTTCAATCAACAAATTACTGCAAATTGTTGTGTAAAATAATATTTTTTGCATGCTTCAGAAGATAAAGGCTGAATTGTCAAGTGTTAATTAGGATTTGTTTTATATAAATCATTTAGAGAGTAATCAAATGCAAATTAGCATTTTCTCCAATGAAGTTTCTTACTTAATTTATTCTTTGTTCATCAGGATCTCTCTTTTCTGAGCTGCTTTTTCCTTACAGTCTTTTTGCTGTGTCTTTTCTTCTATCCATTTACTCAAAGCTGTCATTTGTGGAATCAAAAACCAAAGATGCTATCTCCAGAAAAATGTGTATTCCTTACTAGAAAAATAGGGGTGAATGCTTATAACAAAACTAAATGCATACACAAGCAAAAAGGCAATATTAGGCACGTAGGTGGATCTGAAAGTAAATGAGCTGTTAGATTTTTTACTTTTATATTCCATATGTACCTTCAAAATTTGAATGCTCTAGGAAAGTTTCAGCAAATAATCCTCAACTAAGTGAAAATAAATCCCCTGCTTAAAATTAAGCCATTGTGTGATAATGACATCCAACAGGGGGGGAAAAAAAAAAAGAAAATCTACTCTTTGCTCTGTTGGGTGTCTAATCAGGGGAATACTTCACGAAACACTATTCAGTCTTACCATGTCAGGTACTGCTCTATAAATATGGGCAACATTCAAAAACTCTTATTAGTTAAATCAAATTTCAGATTTAAAACAAACTTCTGTGATGATAGACATATCTTTAATTTCAGTCTTCTTACTTAGCTTTGAACTGGCTGTTCATGAGATGGAAGAAGGTTGACATTTTGTCTGTGGAAGATGTTAAAACTAACTCTCAAAGATCTGAAATGTGGCTATGTAAATGCATAAAGTTAATTAGACTTAGAACTATATTATAAACATTTGTATTGATTAATAACATCTCTAGTGTAGCTGGTGTTTGACTCATCTTGGTTAATTTAAAATATGTGGAATACTTATTTCAAGTCAACCAAGTGCACTTGCATCAGTAGTTTGATCTTTATTACACAGATATATATGATATGAATTTTTAAGACGATGGGTAATAAACAGATTCATGATAGTATTTTAAATGGGATGACTGAAAAATAATATAGCATCAAAAAGTTCTCTGTCTGAAGAGTTGTCTCTTTTTCTTAAAACAACCATCTATGTGATTTCAAGAATACAGGTAGCAATAACATCTCATGCAAGATCCATGTCTAGCTTTAAAATTAACTCAGTAAAGAAGACAAATCCAACCATATTTTTACATTCTTAACAAAGGAAGGAAACCTTACAGCATCAGTATTTCCTTTTACCAACCATACTCCAACGACTACCCAAATCATGACTAAAAGCTCTGTGCTGGTTTCTTAGACTTTGCAAAGTTTTATTGAAGTGTGAAAGCAATCAAAAACAGAAACACCACTCACCCAGCTCCCTGTCCACTTCGGAAGACAGTAATATAATAGCACAGAAATAAAACAAACTTCCCAATAGACAATAAGTTTCAAGAATTATGAATGCACTTTCATTAATTCCTGAAAAACATACTGAGAAAGGACAGTTAGATTTTTTCATCTTAACATGCATATTTTTGAACACAAATATACCTCCTTACCAGCAGATCTGGGATGTAGTCTTAGTATCTAACAATGTTTAGTTGTTTACCAAACAGCCTGTCTTAATTGTATGAACCCTGTTTAATCACTTTCAGCAATACTAGTCCACAAATAGTGGGTAAAATCTAAGATAGCAGATTGTGATGCTCACAGTTCGGCATCTACTTAGGAATTTAACTTTGAGCAAATTTATACTGCCCATATTTCCTCTGGGATTAAAATTTCTATTAATGCACTTCAATAAAACCCATGTATAGACTCAGAATCTCCATGAATCCTATCAGAAACAAGTCATCACCACAGGTCATATCTACACAATTAACTTAGTGTTCTAGGTGTCCACTGATAATGACTGCAGCTTGGATAATACCATCTTGACAGGCAGTTATCTAAATTTAGCTGTCTAAAATAGTAAACTTAATCCAGTCCTGTGGATTCATGTTAGCTGTCTAAATATAGGTTCCCAGTGCCATTGGGTCATCACTGATGCACCAAGCCCTCTGAACTATTCTCACAGTGATGGCACACAGGACACAGGAGTTACTGGAAACCCATGCTCTTCTGGAACGGCAAATGGCAGATAGGCAAATGGATGGGAATGCCTTGCATCTAAGGGAGCACTGCACGTCTACATTCACACACTGAATCCTATTTCTCTACTTCAGTTGCAGTGTCTCAGCTCTGTAATGTTGCCCACTTGCCTGCCAGCACCCTGAAAACTCTTAGACGCTCCCTGCCTTAGCACCCTCAATTATTTTCTAAAGGATGGTGTAGCACATCTCTTCTTTCAAGGCTTTCCACTTCAGTTATTCTTTTCAGAGCAGCATATAACTAAATTTGAGCAAACAAGTACAGCACACGTGTCCCTTCTACAGTCCTGAGCTACATTTACACAGATGGAATTGTCCGTTCACCTTCCTTTCCCAATGCCAACCCCATTGTTACCCACAGTGCCAGCCTGTGTGATGAAAAGTGGGTGCCATGTGCTTCTGCTGCCCATCTGGGTAGACCAGTTTGTAGACTGTGCAACACACACCAAGCTAAAGTGATGTTATCAGGCTTACATGTTCATCCTGCTCATGTTCTCCAGTATTTGTTAAGGTTACGCTGAAGCACACTCAGCTGAAACACTCCTGGGGCCTGAGTGAAATGTCCACGTTAAACCTCAAGCACATGACCCAAAATAGTGGTGAGAATGAGGAAAACCTAAGTCATACTAGAACCCTGTCTGCTCCAAATTTGCCCTCTCTGGAAAGAGAACACTGCCAAAGACACCTGTGTTCCAGATGACTAAAACATTATGAAAGTTAATTACAGTGTCCATGATTCTCCGATGGTGATGGAGGTCTCAAATGCATTAAACAACACTGACTACAAAGACACAAAGGGGTTTAAATTAGTGACTCCCACTCAGACATACAGAGGATTTTTTGATGAAAACATTATGTCAATGTTTACCACTCGTACAAAGGTCAATATAATGGAAAATAGGGGGGAAAAATGGCATTATGACTGTGTATTAATCCAGGATGCACTCATTTAATGAAGAAGATGTGCATTCCTGGTGCTGCCCCATCTCAAGCAAGGTATTAGGTTAAGAAAAGATATCAAGGAGTGAAATAAGAAAGATCAAAGGAATTGAAGACTTGCTGTACAAAGAAATACTAGTGAAGATAACACACATTTGTCAAAGATGCAGTCAAAGTGAAGAAATGGCTATTATTTACTGGTTTTCATAATATCAAGAGCAGGGGTCATGCTGCTGAAATTTCAGACAGAAGCTTTAAAACCCACAAAATGCAGTGCTTCCTACAGAATGTGAAGTTAAATTGTGGAACTTTTACAGCAAAATCTGTAGCTACTAAAAGTTTAAGTGAGATTTTAAAGCAATTAGAATAATTCTGAAGAAAAAAAAAAAAATAGGCATAAATCTCCAGCTGAGGAAGTCCTCAAACAGCAGATTGCTGGAAGATATAAAACTGCCTTATTCTTATACTCTTTTCCTAAATATCAATCAGTCATTGTGAGAAGCAGGCTTTAAGGATAGATGAATCCAGCACAACAATTGTTATATACTTGTACAAATACGGTAGATGTTGGCAAAAGGAAAAAATGACAAAACACCAAATAATGAACAAAAATACTATTTTTATGTAATTTTAGCTCTTCATTATTTTTCTCAAAAGAAAGAAAATCAAAAACTGTTCTCAATAAGCACTCAGGCATGTCCCTTAAGTCCAAACAAATGAAATTTATTGGACTTAGAAAATAACTGAAATTAATACATGTATGTGTGTGTGCGCCTACCTTTGCGTGTAAAAAATATGTAAGTAGAAAGAAAAAGCTTTATGCAACTTTCATATATTTTATTTCAGTTTTCAGTAATACATTTTTGAGGAATATGTTTCAGATGGTTTAAGTACATTATTTCTGGAAAATGCCATTTGTTGTTCAGTTTTTCCTTCAATATTTTACCAGGTATTGACTAAGCATGACAATACTAAATTGGTTTGCTCCTTGATCAAAGGGCATGTGCTTTTTAGCATTACCCACTTCTTACAACCAAACAATAAAGATTTCTGTGACTGAAAGATGAGTTCTTTCATTGCAGAGCTTGCAGGAACTGCACTAATATTAAAACATTCTACAAGCCATTATATATCAGGTTATATATATATATATATATATATATATATGCATAATCCTATGAGAAAATAAATGAAACATTCTTTAACATTTACAAGATGGAAAAAATTGTATAATAGACTTTTTAGCTACTTGGGTATAGCATTAAGCTGAGAGTAAGGAACCATTGTCCAGTTCCTTGGACCCAGGATTATTTGTGTCTTTTAGGCAGTGGCTATTTAATATAAAGTGAGTTTGCAAGGTTCAAAGCTTCAGGATGATCTTTTCTGTGGCAAATGACATATTTACTCAACCACAGTTTTTTTTGGTGCCTTTCAAGTCCCATAGGTCTTGTACTTTTTGTTGAAAAGTAGCAAAAGGAGTTTAGAACTACTCTCAACAAGAGGCACATGCAGCTAAACTCACTTGTAGTGCCATACCCTCCCTGACTAAGCAGGCATTAAACCTGAGCTTCTAAATCTTGGATGTTCCTATAGTCCTCATAAATAAGCAGGTCTATCCTCCTGCAGGGGCCACCATGTACAAGCTAAATTGTCATTAAAACTCCCTCTGGGGTCTACAAAGATATTGGTATGCCTAATGTATAAAACATATAATCAATTTGGCTCCTGGAGAGCTGAAGTGCCCCTTCACTAGTTTCTGGGTCTGACATGGATTTAGGTAAGATTATCTGTTAACAAATTTATCTTGATAGAAGAAAATATTCTTCTACTTTATTCACTGTCTGCAGAAACCTTAGAAGTCATGGTGAGTGTAACTTCTCTGCTGTATTTCTAGCCCTTTCAGGAACCAAATTATTTTTGCTTGCTTTGGATTAATGGTCAAGTTGAGGCTATTAGTCCATTGCCTGGATAAACCTCCACTAGGGCAAAGAACAGGAGGTAGTTTACACTGTGGTTATTAGCAGACTTATTGTGCCTCAACATTATTTTCAAGAATGCGCTGTGAATTTTTATTAATTTATTTAAAAATCTGACTCCTGGTGATCTATTTTACTGTAGCCTAAATTCTAGATGTTTATATAAAACTCCATTTGGTTTAATACACAAAATATGTAAATCCATTCCGAACTAAAATATCAGCAGTATAGTGTCTAAATATTTGTTTGGTATTCACAAACAAATAAACTAACATCCAGCTCCTGCTAATTACACAGGTCTGAGATTTTGTAATGAATTCAGTATGTATTGTGATATATTCCCTAAGCAGTTGCCATCAACACAGCTAATGATTACAAATTCAGCACTTTTAGAAAATATGAAGCATGCATTTTGGGAAAAAAAAAATATCAGATAAACAAGTTTTCCAATAAACAAATATGGGATTTATTTGAAGATATTTAGTCTGGATATGTGTTTATCATTGAGCTGTCTTTAAGAAACTTGAAAACTTTGCTATATTTTCACACAATTAAAAAAGTAAGTGCATTTCTTGCATTTTGTAAAATGGATTCTGATTTTTTTACCCAAATATGACACATATTTATAATGGTGGGTGATACACCAAAGTAAAGCATTATTTTTGTTGTTTTACCTCTTGTTTGCTCCTTTACATTTCTTAAAGTAAGAGCAAATTAAAAAAATATTTAAGATTGGAAAGAATTTTCTTTGGTTGTTTTCACAGGCTGCAAGTTCATAAATGAAACTCTGTCAGTTTGGCTGAAGTTTTAGGCTTTTCTCCAAAGTATTTGCGAAATTTCAAATCCATAAAGAAGATACACTTTAATTTTGCATACTCTTGTGGCAATTATAATAAACTTGTCACTGAACACATGCAGACATCACAGTCACTTACTAAATAGGTCCTGCAGTGTTGATAGAACTCATATTCCTGGTTTTGAAGTCAATATACTTCAATATACAAATCAGATCTGTGAAATAGAATATGTCTACGTTGTGGAACATGGAGGAAATTTCCAACTGTGTGCAAAGGAAAGACTGAAGTGGATATACATCATCACTATTCTCACTCTTGGTTCCAGAGAAATGGCACATAAGGTTATCAGGTGGATAGGAACATGGTACACTCCACTATAACCCCATTTTCAGCAACTGGAGGAGCAGAAACCCCAAGCTCATGGTAAGAGCCACGTTCAAATACAAATACAAATACAAATACAAAAGCAAATAAATGGGATTTATATTTAATCATCTTACAGAATCCAAAACAATCTTGTCATAATCTGTCTTCTAATTTTAGGTGTATAAGGCACTTCTTTAGCATTCTCTATGCAATATAAATGGAAATATTTTTTAAAAAATAACAATTTTAATTTGATAACCCTTGTCTCTGTTAAGTTACTCCGAGGTCAGTGTACATAGCTAGTCTCCCAGATGGAGAAACTTGTTTACTACGCAGAAAAGTTAGAGTCCTCAGGTCATCACTAGATTTTCTAAGAATCTCAAAAGTTTTGTGTACCTCAATCATGTGTCTATAGATACAGAACCAACGTCACAGTGTGGCTGTGCAAAGTCATACACATCTTGTACTCAGAACTGATCTTGGCAAATAAATAAGTTTCTCCATTAGTTGTTTTACCTTCTATATCTAGTATTCATGATCTCACTGCACCTATAATAAGCCTATGGGGGATAACCAGGCACAGAGTTGCATCTGTCCTGTTTTTTTAAGAGGAGGAACTAGTAATAGGAAAATTTACAGTGCAATCACTTAAACTTAGGTCAAGAAAGTACGCACACAAAGTAGTTGGTCTTAAATATTTTAAACACTTTCAATACATGTTGGACACTTCAGTTGAGTCAGGATCCACTGAATGGTAGAACACCTGAAGAAAGAAGTCTACCCACTTTCTACAAAGTAGTGAATAGGAAAGACTCTTCTTTTAAAGAAAATGTTGAGAAAAAAAAATACTGCTACCCAACTCTGTATATCGCAATTGCTAAGATATTTGTTTAGGAATCAGAAGGCTTGAAAAATTCATTGTGGATCAAAAAAAGTGTTTTACTTGAAACAATCCAAAATATCATACTTTGATTTTCTGTTATATGACTATTTAAATGTTATTTTCCCATTTAGTAAATAAATAGTGATTTTAAAGTAAAATCTCAAAAGCTACCTTTATAGAAAAGACAGTAGGATTTTGGATCTTCTAAAACCATTTAATTTTGAAGCTATTTCTTCTTTTTAGTTATGACTTTTTTTTCAGTCTTCACTTATATTCACACATGTTGTGTTTGTTTCTTTGTTTCTTTGTTTTTAAATTCATTTATAATTGATGCATTTTTATATAAGTGCTCAGCTATAGTTCATATCCATATTACCACATATTCCTTGCGAATATTTTAATCATAAGGTTATTAAGAGATGGGGTTCTTATTGAAAATTTTCCATTTTATTTAGAAAAAAATAATCAATATTCAAGTGCCAAATATATTGAACAAGGAAGTTCTGATTGTCATTCTGATAGTTAAGTCTGGAGTGGGAGGAAAGAGCTCATTTCCATGGAGTTATTTGAAAGAGTTGGTTAAAATTGCTAAGTAGTACTTGGTCCTGTGGCAATATCTACACTACAAAAAGCACATGCTGCAGGGAGTGATTACTGGCCTCCAAGCCAAGTAACAAGAAGTTGGCTCCCTATGCAGAGGACTCAGGACATTCACACCATATACTTGGCTGTGATTTCCTGCTAGTTCTATCTAGTACCCATGTCATCGTGGTAAAAAATTATTATTATTTTGCATCTTTTGCCAATCAAAATGCTTGAAATAATTGGAGGACTGTGTTGAAGCTCACCAGAGAGGTGTTTTTGCAGCAGAAAGCTGCTGAGATATGGCATGAGATATGGCATGCCCTAAGAACAGTGCTTTAGATTGCTTTCTGAGCAGGCTGGTGGGACAGTAGTGGGGGAGTATGTATATCAGAGAGTAGCATGTCTAGTACTTTTTCATCTATATTACCTATAGGAAGCAATCCTTGGAGTGAACAGTCTCCATAATCACATCTCAGTTTGTTGATTTCTAAAGAGAGCTTGGCAACTAACTTTCATGAAATTCAGGGGAAGTCCTGAGACTTTCACACAGGGTAGCTGAAAACAGCAAGCTCCGTATTTGCTACTCCTTTGGCTTCTAACCTACACATTAAGAAAGTCCTGTTTTCCAAGTCAAAATAGTTAGCTCTTGCAACAGTGGACATTCATCTTCAGTGTAAAAAAAAAAAAAAAAATAGAAAAAAGTAATTTTTGGTGGAGTCCTTTGAATGAAAGGAACCAATTCTTGCATAGTAGCAGCATATCCTTTCAGCTCTGAAGGTCTGTTGATGAACAGCTAGACAGGGACTCCATAAGCTGTAGTTACCCCAAATTCAAGCATGACAGAAACTGAGCAAAGCCTTCTTCCTTCCAGAGTAACCATTTAACCTCATTTTTAGAGTATTGCATCTATCTCTGTGACTGAGCTACAGAGAATTCTGCTATGTTCTCCAGAAAGACATAAAGCCTTATTTCTTAAAATTGTTTAAGTGCCTATCTGAATTCAAAGGGCATTAGACACTTAATCAAAATTTTAAAACATGATACAAATACTTAACTTGTGTATTTCACAGTGTGACCTCCTTCTGGCAATGTGCTTACTGACCATCCAGTGAAGTTTTGGAACTCCTAGCACTGACTTAATCAGGAAGTCTATCAACATAAGTATATATTGTATACTTACACAACATGTAAGTTAAATATTTGATGTAGATACCCCAAAATAAAATACAGTAATGGTTGTCCAGCATTGCCTAAAGTTTGGCAATCCTTTCAGCCAAAGAGTACATCTCCATGGGCTGAAATCTTTTGAAGTAGGAAAAAATAAGTAATTACTATAGAATGTAAAGAGGATTTCCAACAGCTAGCTTGCCAATTGGAATAAAACATGCATCAGCATCCAAGCTCTTCTCAGTGATTTATTTAATCAACTAATTGAAAAGGTATAAAGCTGACAAAAACAAATAATTAATCCTATAGTTCACAGCTTATAATTCCATGGTCTCTCACTGGCCTCCCTTGCATAACATTTCGTGCATAGTGCTGTAGATATTCCTCTAGGCACTACAAAATTTGTATTTTAAGTCTAGGCTTTTGGCATGAGTTAAAATTTGCTTCAGTAGTTGTCCTGAATGAAAGCAAATAGCTGCAGTTAAATGTACTAATGCAGGTAATGTACTACCTAATTTCCTTTCTGAAAATCATATCAGTCCATTAAGATGAACTAGCTGCCTTGTAATTAGGATGAAATTACAGCACTGAGAATACCAAAAATGAGCCTAAGGCTTGTGTATCATTTGCATTTGTGGTTTTATTCACTTCTTTATTAAAAAGTATCTGGTATTTCTAAGGTATTTTGAAGTACTTCTAAATACAAAAAGTTTATCACTGAGGAAAACACACAAACAAAAAAACAAGCAAACAAAACCTGATGGAAACATGCCTCCATATGAAAAGAAAAATATAATGAAAAACTTAAAAGGAAAAAAAGAATGAAGTGTGAAGATCTCCAAAACCACAATATAAATTGTATGTAGCATAGTATTACATGAGTGACTCATGTAGTTTTATCTCTTGAAGGTACAGACTCCTGTCTTAGACTGTAATCGCTCAGGTGTAGGTTGTGCTTTGTATAAAGGAATGCAGATGCCATGGTGGTACATGAAGAGCTGGGTACACTAGTCTCCACTTACAGTAGATATACAGTCACTTCTAAGGTTTGTATCTTCTCATTGTGATGTCTGAAATAAGTTAGATGATTCAAACCATAAGGAATGCAGGATAATTATCTTGTATTCTTCAAGATGAAGTTCCAGTATTGTGTTGCAGAAACATAACCAGTTTATGTGTATCTTGTGGCAAGGAATTTGAGAAGGCTGAGAAATGTAAAGAGATTTAGGGTTGACACTAAAATTTTTAACTCTTTAAAACAAACTGAAAGAATTTTTAAAATTTTTTTTAAAAAATATGAGCTTGTTGCCTGGTTTGGCTGTGGCCTGGCTTGTTTTAGGCATTGCTGCCTCTGAACTGTATATTTCATAGCTTGATTGTGGTTTTTTTGTTGTTTATTTGTTTGTTTGTTTTAGATCAGCTTTTGAACCAACAGGATTTTATGGTTAGATTAAGTGTTTTGGTAAAGATGTCAAAAGAGAAAAATAACATGGGGATACATCAGTCAAAGGGAAATGTAGCTAGGCATAAATAGAAATATTTAGAATGGAGTAAAGAGGTGAGAGAAAACAAATCCTGAAGTTCTCATGGCCGGTCCCCTGAAACTGTCATTTTCATCTCCATAAAAATTTGTTAAGACGTTCACACTCACACAATCCAAAAAGCAGTGGAAATCTAGACAGTGGAAAACAGAACTCTCTCTTTTCCAAAACTGATTCTGAGGTGAGTATTAGCTGGGGGAATGAGTATCAACATAGAAGAATAACAGGTGCTGTTGACTCAGCATTAGTGACTGAGTTATTAAATATGTTGTATTATGTATACGTTTCAACAGTGGGAAATTTGTTTGGATGTGCTTGAAAACATTGAGGAAAACATCAGAAGGAAAGGGAAGGAGTTTGATGTAACCATCTAAGGTTTGGAAACACTTGATTCAAATGACATAAGACTTTTGCATTGCCATCTAAAGCTCATTAAAAAGTGAATGAATGAGCCCATGATGTTAGAAAGAGGAATAAAAGTTACTTTTTTTCTTTTTTTTTTTTTTAATAGAAACTTAAAATGCCTCCACAGCAACAAAAACTGTACTTGGTACAGTTATTTTTATTTTCTGGAAAGAAAAATACAATGTCAGCACTATACAGACTGCACCTACGGTCAAGAAAATGATTCTTCATTTGGAGCATAAAAGGAAAACTGAAAATAGTGCTTTACATTGTGTCCCTTTTTCCTTGGCCTTTTCTTCTGTCGTGTCCAGGGTATACACTTAATTTGTTTTGTTTTCGTTTGTTTTCCTTTTAAAGATTTTTCCAAAATCTAAAAATTCTTTTTGGGAGACTGGCATCTCCCAATACCTTCCACATCCTTTCTCCAATATTTGCCCCAGAAGATAACACCTTTAATACTAGTTTGGTGTTTAATTCTTCAGTATGCCTGAGGTGGAAGTAACTCACCAAATAAAAAGAGATAGATAGAGATAGAGATAGAGATAGAGATAGAGATAGAGATAGAGATAGAGATAGAGATAGAGATAGAGATAGAGATAGAGATAGAGATAGAGATAGAGATAGAGATAGAGATAGAGATAGAGATAGATAGAGATAGAGATAGAGATAGAGATAGACATACACATGCACATACACAGACACAAACACATACACATACACATACACTGGCCCAGAGTTTCTAAACATACTATTGTTTTTTACTTAAAGAATAAAGCAAATCAATTATGAAGGAAGCAAAGAAAAATACATACTTTTCAACATTCTTTCCAAACATGAGGTCTTTTATTCTGAGTCACCACTTCCCTGGAACCCCTTTAGAACCTATTCATGCTCTAGCCTTCTCTGCTTTATCATGCCAATGGGACATGCAACTTTCCTTCATCCTTAGCCACTGAAGAAGACTAAAGCAGATCAAAAACTTACTTGCTTTCCCTTTTATAACTTTCTAGCTGCTCTGCCTGGTGAATCCCTGATCAGCCCTACAAGATGTTCTCTGATCCTTTCCAAATTACTTTATTGCCAAGGTGACAAAACAATTCTCTGCCATAGGAGTTAACTTATTTTCAGAAGAATTACATTAAAGCCAGTAATAATACTGTCAGCCCTGCATCAGAACTCTTCACAAATTTTAGTTTAGGTTCAGGCTAAACTACTGCAGGAAAACAGTGATTGTCTTTACAGTCAAAACAAAGTTTGAAATTTGTCAGGCAGAAGCAGAACACTTAGTCTCAAAAATGAAATCCACACACTGCAGACAATGCCCTTAAACTGTTACACTCACTGAGTAACAGAACAGTGTTAAGGTGAGAGGTTTATTTTCAGTTGCTGTTTCAGTGCAAAGTCTTGGGCAAATACTATGTTAGAGAAGAAAAACAAGAGGAGATTATGGCTACTGGCTGAGAAGGGATCAATATAAGAAACACAGGATTGACATTTTCTAATGGAACCTGAGTTCTTATTCCACTAGACACTGCTACTAATTGTAGTAAAGCAGTGATGATTCTACAGCAACTACAGGATGAAGATAGAGGGAAATACTGAGTACACAAAGTACTGCTAGTGAGCTTAGAGACATGTAGTGAATATAAGTATCATTAATGTTCACTATTTATTTTGGTCTAGCAACAGGAGGTAATAACTGAGCTACCAGGACATGAGGGGACTCTTCCTCTCCCACTGACAGGGAGCAGTTTGAGAAAGAAGCCTAGGGAATCTGAGTTGTAAGAAAAGTTTCCACAGCGTCTTTGTATAAGTAAGCATGGGCTACACTTGCTGACTTATTTCAGTTTTTCCAAAATATCCTAGAGGGAACTGCTTGAATTTGGGACACATATCTTGTGCAAAATATTTTTTTTTCTGATTTTTTCTCTATTTTTGCACTAAATCTTCTACTTCATTTCTCTTATAAAAAAACAGAAGCTCCATTTTCACTTTTACAAAACACACATACTTTGGCTTTGGTTCTACCCTTTGAACACTCAGCAGTTTAATCTCCCCTCCCACAAAATCATTTCTACCTTATCCCAAGAGGCAGTCATTTCACATTTTAGTGAGTTTTTAGTGTGTCTGATGCCTTCAAGCTCTGATCTGTATTTGTTGATAGACTGTGCTTAGTTTTCACCTGCACCTCACAGTATTTTGCTGTGGCATCCATCAGTGCCTTCTTATTGTGCAAATTTTTGGAAATAAAAGTTTCTTGTGTATTTACACAATAGCTAACATAAAGGTCTTATTGATGGCTGAGCCCATTGGCACTTCCATAATTCAAATAATCATTGCACTGCACATAAAGGCTGAAGAGAAATTTATACAAACCTTCTTGAACTCAAAAATTTCAGGCATGTAAAACTGTAACTGCTGCCATACTTCTTCCCCCATGTGTGCATTGTGAAAATTCATAAAGTAATGCCCTAAAGGCATAAATTGCCATAAATGGGAAATGTTGTTTCAGTGGGATTATCTTAGATTATATGCCCAACTAAATCTTGCCTTGCTTCTGAGAGTGCCAAAACAGATGTAAAACTGTTGGTGATCATGCTGTTTCTGAGAGCTCTGTTATGTCTGTTTTTCTATTCTATTTTTGTCCCCTATCTTAACAACAATAGTTTCTGAAGGAGTGAAAATTAAACACAATTTTGACATATGGAAAAAAGGAAGGACAAAAAAATCCATATGAGATTTAATTTATATCTTTGTAAGAACTAGAAATCTATTGTCCATTTAACTGAAGATTATTTCACAGATAACCTAATGAATACAAAGTCAGTTCATTTTTCTGTGATGAGTGATATATATTAACTTTTGAAATGCAGACCGAGCCATTTTCCCTTTCCATTTCAAGGACATTTTAGACATCTGTAAGACTCAACCTTTTATTACAATTTCATGCTGAGAAAGTACAAAGGATTGTCTGAGTCAATAAAAGACTATTCAGGGGAATAGACAAAACTTTAATAAGTCGGTAATGATATATCTTATTTTAAAAGACAGAGATGATTTGGCCTGAGTGCACTAACCCTTTAGCACGCTGTGTGATTAACTCTTTAGTTAGTATGCTCCGTGGGAGCTAGTGATCTCCCCATGTAACAATCTTCTTATATAAACCTTCAGTAAAGTATACTTGAGAGAACTGCAGATTTAGCAGGACTCTGTAATGATTTCTGGAAAAGAATTGTACTGTGTGACTGTCCAACTACCTCCCAAATGGAAGATATCTAAAATGAATGAGTACTGCCTTATAAATTAAACATGATATGAGTGTAGTAATGGCAGAACCTACAAAAGATTACCAGTCTGATTTCCATATCAAACTGTATAATGATATATTAAATCCCACAGATTAGATACTAATAGTGCAAAGTGCCTTTTCTTGAAGAAAAAAATATTCCATAGTTGTCACTATGTGTGATTTTACATCTGCATCTGAATCAGATAAGCACTCTTACCCTCATAGGCAGGATATTTTTCTAAAAGAATCACTGGCCTCATCAGGAGAGCCTCTTCATGTGTTCAGATCTTGAACAGTCACATATATTTTATGAACAGTCAAGAGTCTATTAATAATAGATAAGAGTCTATTAATTTATGGAAGTAATGAAGAGCTCGATCACATACAGCCATACAAGATGAAAGCAATAAATGCATAGCATTGTGGTGTATGTGCTAAGCTCATGATTTGTGGTACTAAAGAAAAGCCAGTAAATTTATTACCATTCTGTGTTTCACCTGTTTTTGACATCTGCACAGAGCTGCAATAGCTGGCATCAGTCTGAAAAGCAGTTAAAAAGTTGATTCTGTATGTCTCCATACACCCAGAGGAAGGGCTGATTGTCTGTGTTATTACCAAGAGACTACCAACAAAATATCTGTTTCAATTTCATAAACTTCACTTTGCTCCTAAAAGCAATGACAGTTGAGTTCAAATTTTTTTCAGAGCTTCCAAAGGATGCGGGGGTAACCAATGTCTAGAAATGCAATGAGCAGCAAAAAGTATTTCATCGATGACTAATGAAGGTTAATCACCTAAGTCACCTTGTAATGCTTTCTCTTTGTGATTTTAAACTTTAAGTAGCAAATCAAGTGCTTTCAAAGGAAACTGCTGTCACATCGAGAAAAACTAATTGACTGCAAATACTAACTGAAAATACACCCAGCTTTTCCACTACAAGTTTAATTGCATTTCCTTTATGCTTTATACATTATTGTGATTATTCATATATGTCCTGGTTTTGTTAAAAACAAGTTTCCCTTTTAGTGAATTTGCCTGTCAGCTAAAGCTTTCATATTAGCTATATTTTCCTAAAAAAACAGATACATGTTTTGGTAAACATAGCAATGGAATGCACGGTTATTGATAAGGACAGATTCACATCTCACAAGAGGGGCAACGAGAAACAGATGACCAAGAAACTGACCAATGGAGTATAACATCCTATTCACATGAATACTTCATATAAAAGTGGGAGATCATGAGGATTTCATCCCTTTTCCTTATGGCCAAAGTTAGGAGAGGACCTTGCGAGTTGTCCCTGCAACCTGAGGCATAGTGACAGACTGAATCCAGTTCCAGTTGGCTGCAGAGTCCAGTCCATGACTGCAGGTGCTGGTCCTCCAGTTGCTGGGACTTTCAAGATTGGTTTTGTGTATTTTGTATTATTTTCTCTATTCTTATTAGTAGCATTAGTAAAACATTTTTAATTTTTCCAACTCTCTTCTCTCTGTCCTTCTTTCCCTCCCAATCACCCGTCCTTAGTGGGAAGGAGCGGCATTGGGGCAAAAGGGAAAACAGGGGGGGAGAGGAGGTTAACAATACGTCAGCCATGGTTTTATTGTCACCCTGCAATCAAAACCCTTGACAATATGTCAAAGACTTAAGCACATTTAGTGTAGCCAGTTTCTGTAGATCCAAAATTCTGCTTTAGTTTTTCTGCTTTTCTCCAGATTCACCTTGAATTGAATTACTTACTGGTCATCTCATGGATTACCTGGGATTTTCAGCTGGTCTACTTGTACTTTTAATGTGTGATAGTAATTTCTAAAAAGCAGACAGAGTTAAATGTTCACTAGCAGGAGGGATCTCAGTAAAACCAGGACCCAACTAATTTACAGCAGAACTTAGCAGATTTCCACAGAGTAGTGATAAACTTCTTAAAGGGTCCTGGGAAGACCTTGGTGCTCCTTACAATGAAGGCAAAAGAGCTATGTAGGGCACCTGAGCTTTCACTACATAGAAAACAGTATGAGTACCTTCACTTGCTCTTCAAACATCCCACAGAAGACAGTATGATCAAATTAACTTGGGTCGAGAAGCATGCTGGGGTGGAGCACCCAGTACCCCAGCATCAACATTACTATACCTTAATGACCTCACAGTGTCACTATGTATGAACTTGTTAAACATGAAAATGTGCATATATATATATATATATTTTTTTTTTTTTAAGTGGTCCAAAACTTTAAAAAGGTTTAAAAATACAACAGTGTTTCAGATATTATGTTTAAGACAAGTCTTAGGGTCTTTTAGGGTGACTAGGCACTATTTTAACATATTCAAGTAAATAGATACATATATCTGCTTTCTTAGATTTTCTCTTCATTCTAAAAGAATGTTTCAGTGTCAGTCAATTTGAGGAATACTTCATATTACTAACTATAAAAAATTCCCTTCTTTTTTAATTATCACGTTCACGTTAAACTATGAAAAGTTATTTAATGGGTTTTCGTTTGAAATGATGGAAGATTTTTATGAGTTCAGTTGTTGGCATAATAAAAAATAATCCTTTCTTGAATTCTGCCTTCCATTCAATAAAATAGCCCTGGGCAATAGATTTCAACTGAAAAGAAATATGATCTGAATGCTGTATGAAAAACAATTATTAACAAACGACTAATGTATAAATCAGATTTCCTTAACATGTCCATACTTAATATCCATACTTTTGTCATTTTGCCACAGGTTATACTATACTTAATTATCTCTGCAAAGAAGAAAGATGGCCTGTGTTTTACAGAATCACAGCTTTCTTTCCCCTTGATTGACTGTGCAAGTCAATATTAATGAATTACAAAACTTATACTCTAATTTTCCTTAATTAGCCTGAAGCAAAAATAAATTACGGGTTTGGATTTTTGTTTCTCTCATACAGCATCAAATAATTTCAAAAAAATTTAGAAATCTGAAGCAGGCTTCCATTTTTATAAGGAATCTCTACAAAGTCTACCAGTCTGTTATGTCTATAGCACAAAGTATTACATTAGATAATATTTTTGTTTCTAATAAACATAATGTACAGCACTATTATTACATTAAGTAGTGATGTTTATCATACTCAATGAAACATTCAGTGTTCAAGGAACTTCTGCTCATTCCAGTTAGAAAATTCACCTTTATACATATTATTTAGTCTACTTCCATGACTATCAAAAAAGATTTATCATTGGACATGTTCCATCACACTGAAATGAATGAAATGTCTTGCATCATGCAAACACAGATGAGTGTAAGTATCTCTTATTTCACTGGAATTTAAATAGACGGTTGCGGTTACATACAAATTAAAAGATTACAGTGTGATAAATTTTAAGATAGATCAATGCTGCCTAATCTAATCCTACATTAGTTTTCCCCTTAAATCTAAAAATTTTGTATCCACATTTTTAATACTTTATAGCTTTTGGTTTATATTTTTCTATGAAAAACTTAACTGTTTGGTATATGGGTCTACAGAAGGGAGAGTAAACGGATAGAAAAGATCCTAAAAGTGAATGTTTGGGGTTTTTTTATTACATTATATATAGAAATGTAATAGCCGATGTGTTCATTCCATTGCTATACCTACTACTAAACAAACAAAAATGTTATGCTTATTATGATTTCCTGTAGAATGTACATCTGATTGCAACTGAAGGATCTTTAGGTTTTGAAATTTGCCATTGTAACTTTCACATAAAATAATTAACAGCAGAAGAAACTCTTTCTTCTTTTTGACAGGGATTAAACAAGCTACGCTTTGTACTTCCAACAAACCACTCATGACTATCCAGTTCACTGCTTTACAATATAATTCATCACTTCTTTTATAATAGTACATATAAATGGCTTTTTCTTCATTGAGTGACTTTTAATCTGCCCTCTTGCCTGTGTGCCCATTCTTTCTCACGTGCTGTGGATGCTATGTCGACCTATGACTCGTTCTTGGGCTTCTGCTGCTGCTGTTGGTCACCATTTCTGTTCCATCTTCAAACTGCAGCAGAGCTTGGGGGATTTATGTTATAACATAAATTTTAAAAAACGAGAACCAAAGCCTTTCATGGGTGCAGAGGACTGCTTCGTCTCATGCTAACCAAATAGCGTCTGAATGTCATTCTTTTCTCCCACTGGTCTGAACTACTTATTGTTTGTTTGTGTAGACAGAGGAATCCCAACACATCTGAAATGCTTTTGCATTCTTTCCAGTCTTTGCAGACATGCCGTAAATAGATTGAATGTTATTCTGACCTGACTCAAATCTTCCATGTCACCTCAGTGCCTTCATCCAAGCTGAGAAAGTCTTTACACTCACCTTCAGTTTATTTTACTATTTTGAATAAACATAAAATAAAAACTATAATTGAGAATACTTTAGCAATAGCAAGCCCATTATGTTTGCTCCATTGCAATCGTAACTATTCCAAGTGTTCTTTAATCTACAGTTCATTGTCATGATAGCTTAAACTGATTCCAAAGGAGTCATTTGCTTTGTCTTATGAATATGTACTTGGGGAGCCTTTAATCCACAGATCATTGACACAGTAAACTATAATTCTTTTTGTACTTGAGCTATCACTGTCTATTTGGTCAATAGTTGCAGTATTTTAAAAAAAAATCCGCTTAATTATCAGTATATGTACAGAAATTATGTTTATTCAAAATTGTTTTCAAAAAATAGCTAGCATATATCTATAATTTATTTTTCTTTAAGCCGAATGGACTATTTCATTTTATTCAAACAATTCAGGACTAATCCAAATTACAGATTAATATTTCTATCTGCTGACTGCTTTTGAGATTTACTGACCCAAAAATTGCATAAAACCACGAAGGTAATATTTTAACTGGAGCAATTCTAGCTAGCACCCCTACATAGAGATGATTGAAAGAATAAGAACATATTCTAAAATGCCAGGTATGCAAGGGAAAATAGCTTCTGTAAGTCTAACTTAAAGGTCTAAAACAGAGCAAATACCTAGTGATACTTGCTTTTCTAGTATTACCAAAACAATATTTTACCTTAGGCAACTACTCTTGCAATTTTTTTTCCCAAAATTTTGGACGTTAATTTGGGTTCTGTGGTCAACTGGCTCACATTTGCTCCCTTCTAAAAGCACATGCTTTTACTAAGCTCCAGAATCAAGGTAACAAGAAACACCATTTTTTTCAAATGTCTTGTGTTTGTAACAGATCTATCGATCACATAATTCCTTTGTTCAACTTTTCACAGCCTTTTGAAGGTTACCCTACAAAAAGGTAGTCCCTAGAACCTGATAATTCAATTTCCATGAATTAAATGTAGGTTAAGACCATTAACTTCAGGTACTATCTTACTGGCTGTATCATCTCCTCAAGAGACAGTTACAGTAACCTTCCATGAGACACAGTGAAATATATAGACAAAATGCTTATCGTGAAGCATTGTTAGGCCTGATCCTGTAGTTGGGAAGCTGCACTTCAGTGAATCCGTCATTTGACAAAGCTATGAGCAACCAAGACAGCTTCAGGAGGCCACGCTTTGAAGAATGTTTCTTAACACATCACTTCTCTGATGGGTGCAGGAGGAAGTGAGGACTCATAACTTTCAAAAGGCAGAAGACAGAAAAGGCATTTAAGGTTGGCTTGTATCTTAGGAAAACAGGGAAGAAATTATACACATGGGTTAGGTAGTGAAAGAAAGTCATAATCAATAACACAGAGGAGCTGGAAATAGTGGAAAGTAAATATGTCAGTAGGAGAAGGGTAGGGATCCACCTAGAGGAGGTTTAAAAGTGCCCACTCCCTCCTGTCCTCTAGAAAAGACAGACCAAAGGCAGTATTCTCATACTATGGAAGACATGAAGATGTAATTGGAGAAAGAGGTTATCACGCTGAAGATACATGCACTGATTTAACACAGTAATGATCTAACTACGTTGGGCAAGAACAGCACTGGTTTTGGAATGGCTTCGGTTTCATTAGACTGCTGGGAGCTGTAGGTACTCACTGAGGTGGCTGGACCTTCTCACCCTCCACAATTTCACTCCTTCTAGCTGTGTGTAAACAGTCATTGCTTAATTAAACCTTCCTCCAGAAGGCAGTAACCAACCAAATTAGGAAGTATTGACAAGGTGCTTGGTGAAGTTACCAGTCCATGTATGTACCTTGTCCACAATCCAGTGGTTTATCAGAATGAGGCCGGTTTTCCCCTCATCTGTCCCCTTTTCCTTATAAGCCCCGGTTTCCACATAGAGAAACCTGGCTGCACAGGCCAGATGAAAAGCAGGTACAAATCTGAAGGATGAGCCCCTCTAGGGAGACCACTACACACACTAGACGCATTCAACAGCAGATCATCTTAGGCAGGAGAGCAGTTTGAGGAACAGGAAATAAAAAATGGTGTTTTGTTTTGGTTTTGTTGTTTTGGTTGGTTGATTGGTTGGTTTCTTGTGTTTGTTTGTTCATTAAAAAAAAAAAAAAAAAAAAAAAAAAAAGTATGAAAGCCAGAAATATACAGCTTTTACATTATGGAACCTGCCTGTACAGATATTTACTATCTGTATAATAGGCCTGCAATTTTACTGTACCTTATTCCTTCTGAAGCAAGGAATTTGAAGAAAATTATATCACTTAGATCATGTGCATATTAGATTAGAAAGTAAAAGCTTCTTTTCAATGCACCAACTATATTGTAGGTTTATTGTTGTCTAAGAGTTTCAGTTCTTGAGTTAGATATCCAGTGTTGCTAGATGTTTCATGGCTAGCAACAAATTTCCTTTAGAATTTTAAACAAGAAAAAAGGTGATTTTAGGGTTCCCTGTGTATTTTAACTGAAAAACTTTTGTAATGAAACAAACTCCTGTCCTTTTGTTTTGTGTCTGCTTTTCCAACTGAAATCTCTCAAGTTGTTTCCATGTCAATTGTGACCTTTCATAATGCATGACCTTTTCCAGCCTAGCCTCATATCACTTTCCTTGTAGGTACTAAAAATACAATTTGCTTTTTTCTTAAGGCAAGTTTAAACCCAAATTTTAGACCTAGAAGATAGGAGTGAAATCTGCTTTCTAAAGACATTACTTAATTTCTCATCAGACAATCACTGATTAAGTTCCAGTATTTGCTGATTTAAAGCTTGACAATTGAAACCAGAGGTTATTTTCACCAGACTAAATAGAATTATTGTTGACTAGATAATTAATTACTGCTATTGTATCTGAAAGAGAAAAAACATTTTCTCTACAATAGGTTGATTCCAGAGTAAATCGTCTGGTGTCTCAATCAAAACCAAATTAAATCTGGCCTCGAATTGTTTTTAAGTGTATGAAATACTATTTTTTAAATATCTCAAATAAATAAGCTCTGCATCAAATAATTCAACACCCCTCCTTGATCAAGTGTCAGGGTGATCATTTCAAGAGACACAATGACACAGAAGTTCATGGTGGCTACTTAATGATTTAAACTAAATAATCTAAATAATATAAGAACTCCTTTGTCCACCACATGCTTTTTTTTTTTTTTTTTACCACTGTAAGTCACATGTACTTGAGCATCTGCAAATTAGTCTAAACTGATTCCATCTCCCTTGTCTTCAATACCAAGAGAACACATATTTGCTTGGAGGGACTGGGACTATGGAGCTAAACTAACTCTGCAATTAATACAACCATGTGCTGAAGTTACATTAGAGATTGTAAAGTGAGGTTGTGGTCACATCACTGAAGAGCCTCTCCAGCACCATTAAGATAACACAGAGATGATACACCCCAGCTTGGCATATATGAACTGCCTCAAGTCCAACTACATATGCATACACATAAACTTACACTGTACTCAAATCTCAGGAGATGGTCTTCATATCACTGTTCTGTGACTTTCCAGTCCTTGTCAGAGCTTGTATCTGAGAACCACATTTCATTTCATGACATGGTAGGCTTCAGATGCTGTACTAGTCTCACTCTCACTGAAAATGTTACTCTGATGGCTGCATTGTGCAGAAAGGAATTACTGTTATGAAAAGTTTAGAAGCAAAGGTTAGAAAGGTTGTTCTGGGCAAAAAGAGAGTATTTCAAAAAAAGGTCAGAGTCACTGTGGTTATATGCTACCTCATTAAATAAAAGAGGGCCGTGAACTAATCTTTGGCTCCAACACCGACTGACACCAATTGGCATACATCTACACTGCTCAGGGCAAATTTACTTTGGAGAAGGCTAGTGGAAGGAGACCAAAACTGATCTGTGGAGTGGAGTAACACCTACTTATGCCAACCAGATCAGAGTCCTATGTCAGAACCTTTGGACATCATCAGTTTATCAGTACAGACATATGTCTACCACATCAGACCTGCCTAGGGACTTAAATACAAAGAGGACAAAATTATAAAGCCTGACCAAATGTAAGCAAGAGCTGGTTGAGGAAATGCCCAGCTTACCCCAAAATGATGACGTTTGTAGGCATGCAATAAGAAACCATGTATACTGTTAAATGTTTTAGCTTTGTTCCTTACAAAGACCATCACAAGGACACTCACGATTCCCTTAGGGTGAGATAGACTAGCTGAAACTGCAGAATCTTAGCAAACATTATGACTAGGCTGAATGGATCCAGAGAGACTTAATATGTATTAATTTAGGGTCAACTTTCAGATATAGACAAAATGAACTTCAAAGAAGGGGAAATCTTGGCTTTATTTTGTAGACAAAGATATTACAAGTAATGTTATAGTAGAAAAGACTTATATAGAGACAAATCTATAGACAGACTGCAAACTGGATGGAAATATTTTTTAAAGAAGTTAATAAAATATTTTGTTAGCTAATTTTTAAATTATCTCTAATAACTACAAACTAACATCCTAAGCTACTGTTGTCGGATATAGAGATATAGAATCATTGTCTCTGTCTCAAACCACTAATTATCTTTCAGTAATTTTTATTGCAAACATTTTTAGACTTCTTTTTCAAAAGAATTCAGGTCACAAGGTTAAGACACCTGTGTTTAGGCATCTATTAATGCATACAGATTTTTACCTGAGCGTTAAGTGTATAAATACTCATCATAACCAGTGGATGTCTGGGGTTTTTATCTGAAGAGGTTTTATCTAAAGGTTTATCTGGGCTTTTCTAAAGAAACAGTTGTAGCACCAGTTGAAAGCCATCCCAGCTGGCCTCTAGCTGCTATTCTCTAAGGGTATGAGTCTCCACTGATTCTCCTGTCACACTTACCAGCTTAGTGTGGGTGCTTGAGGTGTCTCAAATGACATTAAGGTCTCTATTAAGTTACCTCAATGTATTATAGCATCTAGTGACACTTAGATATCCCCCTGGTGATGCCTCTGAAGCCATACCTTTGTAGAGTAGCATCCAGAGATCTAGAGACATACCTTAATACATCTCATAACCCACGTTATGTTTAGGAAAATAAGTTCCACCTCTAAATTCCCTCTGTGTGGGCAACTAAATCAAGCCTCTTGTCAGTACAGTTGGTGGAGCCTGGATGCGTAACTGAACTGCCCACACAAAAACATCCAGTGCCATTTGAGATGTCTTAAGGTACTCCCACTGTCCACACAGTCTCCTGCATGCCCAATGGTATATCTGCAGCTCTTACATGATGACTTAGATTTTCTATAACATCCCAAAGGACCATAGATACCTATATTTAGTCAACTGAATTGAGCCCCATAGAGCTATTAATCTTACCCTAAAACACATGTCTGGTGACTGGACAGTTGAACCATTATCCAGGGCACATTATTTGAATTGGACATGATTGAGCTTCCATTGTCAAGAAAAGAGTCACGTTACACTACCTGTAATTCCCAGCAGCACACATGATATATACATAGGACTGGCACATTTGGCCCAGCTAAATATACGGATATTTGCATGTAGAAAACTGTATCTAGGTACCTCAAACTGTAAACTCTGTTCTCCTTTGTATAATACTTAATATTGTTTCATATATTCAATCAGAATCTTAATGCATTTGAATTACAAAAAACTGTTTGTAGTGTTTTCTATTAGTTAAACAGGTGGATAAATTTTAATAAAATTAGAATGGCCTCAGCTCTTGTTTAAATTTTAAATCACTTTTTTGTAACAGACTATTTTGTTTATGTGTTTGTTTTCCTGTATACAACTGCGTTTTATGATTGCAATCAATTACAGCTTTTCTAAAGTCAGTTTTAATCACTGTTGAATGGATTTCAAAAGTCAGGCTTGCGATGATAAATGATGTGAATAAGCAGGTATTCACTTCAAACTGAGCTGAAAAGAGTAAGACTTTTTAAATACATGTGTAAAATTGCAAAACCAATAAAACCCAAGTGGCAGTATTAATTCAGTTTGTGATGCTGTGATATGCCAGTATCATTTGCATAGTACTATGACAGCAAATATGCTAGACAGTAAAATAAACCTTTATTTTATATTTCTATCGCAAGAATTATTTGTCTGTACAATTATATCACAGATATTCAAAGGTTGTTTACTTTTTTATCATTCAGTGTGTAGGATCTAAGTCACATTTTTAAGCTTGAATCTTGAGAAAAAAAAAAAAGAAAAAACCTCATATTTTTGACTTCAGAAGTTGCATAATATGTGAACAATACATTAAAAAAAAAAATGAAGGAATTTCAGCAAGGAATTTTTTAGTATGACTGGGTAGATACCAACATAAATAAATTATTTGCATGAGCTTCTTCTCATATTTCAACAAAAAGCATAGTAATGTTAGTATATATTTACCACATTAAATCTCCAGAGAGACACCAGTGATGATAAGTATTTAGTACAAATCTGTGTGTATGAAATTATGCTAAAGAGTCTTAATAGGCATAGATACTTTTACAGAAAACCAGCATGGTTTTAGTAATACATATCATTAGCATGAACGCAGATGAGTACAATTGATTTGCATCAGTGAGTGTATTCCTACCAATTTCTTGTTTGTGAAGACTAAGTAAACATAAAAATAAAATTATTCTTTAATGTGGCATTTTGAAAACTGTGACAATTTTCTTCTACCTGTTATTGCTATTAAAGCTACTAAAGAAACAAAAATATTGAATTTTCAACAACTTATAAGTAATTAATATTTCTGACAATTTTTTTTTAAATACATGTTGAAATGAAACTTGTGAGTTTGTTGTTCATAGCAGTCTTCCTACAGAATGGGACTTACAGGGTAAATTTACTTCTTGCAAGACAGTGCAAGCAGTGCTTTCACTGTGTTTTACATTATTTACTCTTGCTTCAGTAAACAGAATATTTATGCAATTCCAAAACATCATTATTAATAGGTTTGTTCCAAACATGCTATAATATGATTAGGATGATGGATATAATACAACGTGATTCTTCTGACAAGATAAATTTGACTGAAGAGTCAGATATGGATTACAAATTTCAGCATTGACCTGAGCTCTGGTATTTAGGGATTATTCTTGGGAATATTTTACTGATCTTCACTTCTTCAAGGAGAATATCAAAGTGCTTCAGTCAAATTCAGAAGTCTCATTTTTACAGTCCCACATGTTTATTAAATTTCTGTCGGATCTAGTAAAGATCTGATTATCATTTTCTTTAGACTTCTTCCCTGGCATCATTATATTAGCAGTATTTTCAACAGTAAGCTATAGAGTGTATGCCATTTTTTCATTTATAATAAAGCTACTTTATGCCATCACTTCAATGTAAAACAATTGTAAAGAGGAATGTAAACTCACAGAACTCTTAATGCTAATGAGAAGCCAAAATAATGTGCTTAACATTTTCCAAGTTTTTGTCTGACCTTTTACTGATCTTTCTCTATCATCTGTTAGATTTCATTAGATCTTGCATCAGATGCAAAATGTTTTATTAATGACATTTCTAGGTGCTGTTCTTGATTTGGGATATTCAAGTAATTTTTTATAGGTTGTCTGAATATTCAACAAAGTATGCAGTGCACAAGAGCTTGGAATTCACTGAAATTCATGTGCAAAGCATCACACTATTATTTGTAAAGCAGCTGGAAAAACATCTCTTTTCCCATTCTGGTCCCAGATAATTGTCAGTATTTGGTACTGTGTTTGTCCTTTTATTGATTTTCCAAAGAAAGGCTTCCTCACCATCCAGCACCCTCTCCCCATACCTGGGATCATAAAATCAATGTCTGTGGTCTCTCATCTTCTGGTTTTCCCTCCCTAATCAACAACCATTTCTTGGTGTGTAATAATATTGCTTCTGGGGGAGGTGATATGGAACAGAACTACCAGATGAGGAACAGCTAATGAATATGGCTCAGAAAGTGTCTTAGAAACAAAACAAATGTTCTGGGAGGCAAAAAAATGAGGGTCCTCATGGGTGGTTTTTTTTGTTTGTTTCTTTGATTTTTTTTCTTTTCAATCTTATAGGAAAGATCATTCTCTCCTTCTGATTTATGACTCCTAACTTTCATTGGAATATCTCTGTGGTAGAATTAGAATAGTGTGAAAGATTCTTGTAAATTAAAAACCTTGAGTTCAAAATACTGATAAATACTGCAATAAAGCTAATGTTTGTTCTATTTCTGGTTCTACTTTAGAAAAGTTTAATTGTCTGTGTTGGCCTTAACATTTCGGATTTTCATCATTCAGCTTATTTCATTTACACCAAACAACAGAACTAATATAGTTGCCAGAAAAGCAGCTTGAAAGCATTTGCATTTGAATATATAATAGGTTGGTCTTTCAGCATCAAAAATTGAGGATTATAAAATAATCTATCACCCAAATGATTCTGCTAAGTTACTGACCCTTACAATCATTAATCACTTTGATATTTAAAGAGGAAACTCCCAATAAAGAGAGACATTTCACACCTGTCAGGATGATTCTTTCAAAATTACATTATTCCAATACACTCTATATTTTTTTATGAGTATGAAAAATATCATGAAAAAGATGGCAGCTTCATTTCCAAATGAACCTTCCTAATGTACCACATTCCTCAAAAAAGGATAGAGAGTTAAAAATGGTATATGAAAAGAAGAAGAATGTGACTGGGAAGATTGCTCAGGTAAGATTTAATGTTCCAAGTAGGAAAGAAGAGAACAAAAGGTATGATATGGAGGAAACATCTGGAAGAAGAGCTGATGGCAAAGTAGGCAGTCAGTGCTGACTCCAGTGCCAGCAAGAATTTTTCAATCTAATGTCTAATTAGTGTAAATCTAAACAGTACAATGAATGCAGTGCCATAAAGACATACCTGAGCTGGCAAATTAGTTTGTTTAATGGAAGTAATACAGTTGAGTTACCTTCAATAAGGCTAATAAATCTCATTAGCTATATCAGTTATTTGTCCCAGTGGAAAATTACAAAAATGCATTTAGCCGTAAGACAATGCAAACAGGTTTGTTTTGTTTGTTTTTTTTTTTTTAACAGGAAGGGTGACAGGATGAGAGAAAAAGCATGAGTAAGGCAAACTAGAGGCCAAGGCAGGGCTGAGTGATTTATTTTGATAGAATTAACAGTTGAAGTTGGTTTTGAATTTACAGTACCAGTATTAACTAATGCAGATGATAAGAAGTATTTAATACCACAGGTGCAATAGAGAGTATCTTTTTTTATTTGGTGGTAACAGTCGTGTTCAAATATTTGTTTCCTTAGCTGTTCTTTCACAGTGACTTCACAGTTTTGTGGGGTTTTTTCCAACATTCCTAATTGACCTAACTTAATTTCTCTTGTTAAAGACAGCTTTGGCACAGATTATCTCAGCCATTTCAAAGTCATTAGTAATTTAATTCTCCATCTCATTTATTAATGGACCTATTTTATAGCGGTACTGATTTTCCCTTGATACATTTACACAAACCTATCTCATTCTCCTGCTGTAACCTCATTAAGGGTTAGATAGCACAGTTTGATTATAGGCAATAATAAGTGGTACTTTTAAGCTTCCAGACACTCTGTGAGTTAAGTTTATACTATAAGACAAGCACAGGTCTGTACAAGTTCAGACATGTCATTGTTCATGATCAAGAACTAGCTCAGTCTCAGGTTTACACCATATGTAAGAGTACTCCCAAAGGGAAGTGTTCAGTCACTTCATAGTATACCCAACCACCATACTTTTTTCTTCAGTTTTTTGGACACAGAGAGAATGGAGGTGTTCAATTTAGCAACTGGTACACCATGAACATATTTATTACTAACAGAATTATCCTACCTGTAAAACTTTCAACAGCTCCTTTACTGGTCCACCTGAAGTCAGGCACCCATTTAGGACTGAATCTAAAGTACTTCCATTCTAATTAACCCTCTTCAAAAGCATGCCATCCTGCTCTTCTTTAAACAAGAGTTTGTCTTTGAGATTGTTCATTTTGTTTTCCTCACAGGTCGTGAATTCTTCTTCCTACTATGTCATATTTAAAATGTTTACTATGCCTTTGATATTTGCTTTCCTAGAAATAAATGTATTTTTTTTGTATTCTTATTAGTGTTTCAGGGAAAAAAAAAATATATAAAATAGTAGAAAAACCCTCAGGGAGCTCTGTAAAAACAGAATGAGAAAAATATTGGCTTGAAAATGGACTTTTGGTAGACTTCTTGCCTAAACTTTTCACTCGTGATATGACTATTGCCAATACTACATGTCAGTCATGGTTTTGTCTAGTCCTGAAAACCTCCAAGTTTTTTGGATTTTCCATAGAAACTCTGGTATTGTTTCCCAGTTCAGCAATTCTTTCCTGTCTCACCAGTAGAGATCAGACAGGAACAGAATCATAGAATACCTTGGGCTGGAAGGGACCTTCAAAAGTCATCTAGTCCAACCCCCCTGAAATGAGCAGGGACATCTGCAATTAGACCAGGTTGCTCAGAGCCTCATTCAGCCTGGCCTTGAATGTCTCCAGGGATGAGGCATCTACCACCTATCTGGGCAAAATGTTCCAGTCTTTTACCACCCTCACTGTAAAAAATTTCTTCCTCATGTTTAGTCTGAATTTCCTCTCTTGTAGTTTAAAACTATTGCTCCTCATCTTGTTGTAACATGCCCTTCTAAAAAGTTTGTCCCCATTTTTCTTATAGGCTCCTATTAAGTACTGAAAGGCCACAATAAGGTCTCCTCAAAGCCTTCTCCAGGCTGAACAACCCCAGCTCTCTCAGCCTGTTCTCATAGCAGCCCTCTGATAATTTTTCTGGCCTCCTCTGGACCTGGTCCAACAGATCCGCGTCTTTTCTGTACTGAGAGCTCCAGGGCTGGATGCAGTACTTCAGGTTGGGTCTCACTAGAGCAGAGCAGAGGAGCAAAATCACCTCCCTCGACCTGCTGGCCACGGTCTTTTTGATGCAGCCCAAGATATGACTGGCTTTCTGGACTGCAAGTGCACATTGCTGGTTCATATCTAACCTTTCATTGACCAGTACACCCAAGTCCTTCTCCTCAGGGCTGCTCTCAATCCCCTCATCCCTCAGCCTGTATTGGTACTGGGGGTTGCCCTGACCAAGATACAAGACCTTGCACTTGACCTTGCTGACCCTCATGAGGTTCACGTGGGCCCACTTCTTAAGCTTGGACAGGTCCCCCTGGATGCCATAGGCACCAACAAACATGTAAACCCTGATTTTCTGCTGGCATATAAATAATGATACACTTTTTATCACAGTCATGCTTTATATTCTGACAATACTTCCAAGGATACAGTACAAAACTTTTAGGAAAAAATCCTAACAATGTCAGTATAAAAAGTAGGCCAGTTCCCATAAAAGTTATTTAAAAGTTATGTATCAAAGTATCAGAAGTTACATATCTGTAACTTATAAGTAATTCACCTTTCCAGTGGAATTTGCTTAGGGTCTCTGTACAAGAGAGGTAGACACCACAGAAAAAGATCTAAAGGAGTCAGTACCCTCTGAAGTAGGCTAACGACAATCAGCATGCTCAGCATGCAGTACCCTAAAGTCAGAAATGACTCAAGGCTTAATCAGAATAGAAAGGTGCCTAAGGCAGCTGTCTGCTCGGGGGCCAAGGGAAAAGGATAGGCAGGCACAGCCTTGCTGCCTGCATGTTTGGTCCCACTATGCCTGTGTGCCTCCTTTACTCCTGTCTTCCATCGGTGGAAGGGGATGGGGAATGTGGTTGTCTCTTATCGTGTGACAGTGACCTAAAAACTGTGAGCAAGCTCCTAACTTTCAAATATTTTGGAGGACCTTTTGTTGTTTCTTAGTGATTAATCTACATTATTTTTTTTGCTGTCAAGACTAGAGGCTCATGAAATCTTATAGCAATAATTTATTTAAAACTCCCTCCTTATGTTTTAAGAAATGTTTTTCCAATAATCAATCTATGTAACCTCACTTCAGCATTTCTACTATGCCAAGAGATAAGTATGTCTCCATTATATTATTACTTAACGACTCAGCCAGCATTTCTTCTAACCAGATCTTTGGCTTATACAAGTATATATTATATGTATATTTACATGTGAAAAGTTATGATATATATGACATTTTGAAATTTACAGAAATTTACAGAAAAGCCTTCACAGTGTTTTTTGGTGTTTTATTTGTTTGTGAGGAATTTTGGTGTTTTGGGTTTTTTTTGTTTGTTTGTTTTTTTCCATAAATGTGTTCAACTTGTATGGGGTGGGAAAATGTAATATTATCTGACAGCAGTACAGAAACAAATGTGCTCAGTGCTCAACAACAGGGACATGATCATTTCTACAGCCCATCAGGATCAAGCTCTAACTTTATTCATGTGGAGGTGATTACAGCGAAAGAATAAAAACTTCTTATCCTAGTAAACAAAATTATGTCACATGACATGAATCCCTGCTAAATCCCTTCCAATGAACACAAAATCTCCCTTACTTGCAGATCCTTAATTACAGCCAACTATTTCTGCCTCCAAAGTAGCTACAACAACAATAACCACACCTACAATCAGCTCATAAATTTCATACCTGCATAGATCACACAGTTGACAACTACTAACTCTAATTAAAAACACTGTAGAGATGCTGGCAAGTTCCACTGTGAACCCTGATTTCCAAGTCTCTGTGACTCATCTGATTTATTTTCTTACCAAACTCATTTAAATGAGATTGAAATCTGGAATGATAGTTGCAAATTTTTAGATGAGGTGCAATATTTTTAATAAACAACCTGGAATTTTATCTTATTTTAATTTCATAGAGATAGTCACAAGTCAGAGAATAAGGATGTGGTTCATGTCAAGGGAATTTACCAGGTCTCCGCAAAATTCTTTTGCTTTTAATGAGTCTGAGAGAAGTCATTATACATTGTAAGGTAAGTGTCGAAAGAGTCAAACATGAAAAAGGCATACAGATGTTTCAAGACTAGTTTTAAAAAGTGACTATGTTTTATACAAAGTAACTGTTGTCGTGGTTCATATGAAGGAAGGCTCTGGCTCTCAGATTCATTGGGCAAGTCATTTATCCTTCATCTTCATGACTAGGGGAATAATAGTCTTATAAAAGAGTAACCTAGAAAAAGACAGCTGAGGGTCAGCAGGAGTTTCTGAACAAAGTCATGTCTTAAGCCGCCTCTTGGTCAAAGCTGAGGCAGGAGGCCAGCAGAAGGCCAAGCCAGCCAAGGATTCCAAAGTGCAAGGTGGGCATCTTCCATTGAGAACAGACACTTTAGCTATCCCTGTAGAAAACTTAGCAAAACACAGTCTTTTCCTTTAAAATGTGACCAAAGGATATAAGGCCACATGCTTTACAATATAATGCTCCAGTAGTTAGCTCTCTTTCCCAGTGCATAGAACACCAGGCTTATTCAGAGAGTTCAAACCACACCAGGTGTTTTCCGTTCAGTATCTGCTGGAGCCAAATTGAGAGCAGAGACTTGGTAGTAACTAAACTCCCCTCAACATAAAAAATAGCATCAAAGAGCAAGAAGGGGATTGAAGCACCAGATCTAGGTGTAATGTCATCACTGAACATAAAAAATCTGAGCCTCTTCCCATACAGAAGGAAACATGCTTTGCTGTCCAGGAACATTCCCTAATTGTAGGGGACTGCAACCCATTGTTAAACCATGCCACCGAGCAAGAAGATAAGCTACATACTTGAGATCTGTGAAAGCAAAGAGTGTGTTACAGAGAAAGAATGTGAGGCTCAGCCATGGCCACATCATATAATCAGCCTTATGAGCTAGGAAGTGACCCACAGTTTTGACAGGTATGAATTTCAGGGAGGCTACTTAACTAGGTACCTAACATGCCAGCATGAGTCAGTTGTTTAAATTACATGAACAGGATTAAAATCAGAGTGTAAATTCACAATATTTTTTTTAGTAACGGGTGGCTTCAAAGATTATAATCAAACAACAATTTATTTCATTTTGTATTAATAGACAGATTATTTATAAAAAAGAAAGTCTATATTTTTGTAAACATAATTGCATGCTGCGTCATTGGTGGAAGGAATGAAAAGCAGTTGAAGCTGTGGGCTTCAGGTCTGCTATTGACACTACAGTGCTGCACTCTCAGATGTCACTCAGTGATGTGTATGCACAAACTGGTGTTTGGGGACAACCCAGGAAAAATGAAACAGTGTGAACATGTTCTGCTAGTGGGTCTTTCAGTATATAAGCCTAATAGAACCTAACTTTACAAAAATGGAAATGTTACAGTTTATAGACACAAATTATCTTCTGAGATGAGTTATTTTTTCACAGAGGACAGCTAGTTGACTGAGATTTGACCTCCTGCCCCTTTGCTGACATGTACTGAATGCAAGTCTAGCCGAAGGGTAATGAGTGGTGTTTGAATGAGAGATGTTTTACACCAGATTGTGACAAGGGTAATAGCATGTCGCTGAGACTACAACAAATGTCAACTAAAGGCTGAAATCATAATGACTTTGGAGTAATCATTATTTGCTAGTGGAAAAACTGCAATAGATTCACCACATATCTGGTATGCATGTGGTATAGCTTGATGTAATGTGAGTACAAGTACTGTGTCATTGCTCACTAGTCCTAGTAGATAAAATCCCAACTGATGTAGCAGGTTACATGTCAACTAGTAGCATATCGCTTGCTTTGAAGAACCATATTAAAATTAATTTTGCATCAAGTCCTTCAGCCTTGATATGAATAAAAAAAGCACAACACTGATTAAGTATAAAATTCTTATATAAAATCTTGGCATATAAAATGAATATTGAATCAGACCCAAGAATCCAGATTACCTGACAAGGCAGAGAATTTCTTTTATATGCGCTTTTTTTTTTTCCTAAAAAAAAAAAAAAAAAAAAAAAAAAAAAAAAAAAAAAGAGAAGAAGGAAGGGATGCAAGAAAGAAAATAATTTCTAATTAAATGTGATTATTACTTTAATAAAATCACATTTCTGATGGTTCTGCTATCCTTTCCTCAGGTCACTGTGACTTGATAACATAATAGACAGGAGTAAACATATTCAATGCTTTTAAAGATACATTAAAAATTAAAAAATCCCTAAATATTGAGCTCAGCAAGAAAAGGAGAAAGAGAAAGACAGTAAAAAAAAAATAGGCTACCAAACTGTAGGAAAAACTAAAGAATGCATTACAAAATGGTTACTTCCTAGGATTACAGTCACTAAGAAGTTCTTATGATGCAATACTCTTCTCCACAGAGTCTTCATACATCTAGTTAAAGTGATTGTATGCATATATCATTATGATTTTTATTTTCTACTAAAAATTTTAAAATAATTAGCATTCTAATAAAACTTGTAACCACTAGCCCTACCCAAGCTGCTCCAACAGGCATTTTCACTGAAGTTGTTATATCTCTGATAGATCCTCATGTCGTTATTCTGTCCTGGCACCCACATCTCAGTCTTAACTGGATTTGATCTTACTCAGGCATTTTCCCTTGCTGCACAATATGTAATAATAAAGATAAGCCTCAGAACACAGAAATCCCATATCTATATGCTAATCCTGTAATAACATGCTTACCCTTAAAGGCCTAAAAACCCTGGAGTAGCTCATTTGAAAGAGTTTGTAGGATCAAAGACTAACAGCCTGCATTTTTTCCAAAAGACAAAAAATACCTCTTGGTGGTCAATGACATAAAAACCAGAAACATTAGGTGCTACACTTTCAGTTTGTATAGCAACAGATACTATTTCTTACGAGCACAACCAGTAATTATAGAGGAGAAAAGCTGGAACTATGGCAGACCTTCATATTTAACAAGATGTAGAAATGTGTGGTGAGCCATCAGAAAAGGTCCTTTACTGAACTGGAGACAGCCCATAATAAAAATTTATTGGTCTAAACATCATTATCACTATCAGTAATTGAGTAGGTGAATTAGACATGTATCCATGGTGTTGCTATTAGGGGTGGGGAGAGCACCACAACAAACACAGCCATGGTTAGCTGGCATTTAGTTTTTCAGCCATATCAAGCCTTTCATAAACCTGGAACTCACCTTTTTAAAAGGAAATAATTAGCCCTGGATTTTCAAGTTACATCACACAGTCATTTAAAAAAAAAAAAAAAATATATATATATATATATATATATAAGAATTACAGTCAGATCTAATCCCGAGATGAAAAATAAAACAAAACAAAACAAAAAGCCACAAACAAGCAAACAAACAAAAAAAAGTTATAAAGATTAAAATAGAAAAATAGTGGGCCAACCCAAGTTTCATATCCAGCAACCAGGTTCTAGGTTCAAATTAGCTTGCTAATCATGACATGGCCCTATGTATAGTGAACATAAAGGTAAAAATTACAATGGTGCTGAGGTATCTGGATTAATATGGCATTTGAATATTGGACAACTCAAAAATCTTGTGTAGGAAGTGCATTCATCATTGCGCAATTGGTATTCACTTCATAATGAGAAATCATCTTATTTTCTGTTCCTTTCTCCATCTTATAAGGACTCTACAAAGTAGATTTTAAAACCACCATTTTGATTTATCAGTGTTTTTTCAGAAAACCTTTTCTGGGCTCAAAGATAATGATAGTTATTGCAAGCATCTAATGTAATACAGAACCTTGTAAGTGAGAAATCAACATCAAAAGAAGAAAAAGAATGTCTAGAATAACAATATTACAATCAAAAGAAATAAGCTGCCTTTGTTTGCTTGTTTTAGAGCCCTTGCCCAAATCACAGCCTAATATCAGAATATATTTTCTAGCTAAACATTAATTATTTTAAATCAGAGCTCTCCCCATCTAACTGCAAACTTCACCCAGTGCCTCTAGAATAGAGGTGGTTCAGGATGGGTCCTGAATATGCAGGATAAGAAAGAGAACTTCTTCACTCTGTCATGATGCTGGAAAGCAGCTCTGCAGAGAGGGATCTGGGGGTTCTGTTTGATAGCAAGCTGAACATGAGCCAGCAGTGTGCCCTGGCAGCCATGAGGGCCAGCTGTGTCCTGGGTGCATCAAGCACAGCATTGCCAGCCGGGTGAGGGAGGTGACTGTCCTGCTCTGCTCTGCACTGGTGCAGCCTCAGCTGGTGCACTGTGTGCAGTTCCAGGCACCATGGGATAAAAAAAACATATTAATCTAGTGGAGAGTGTCCAGAAGAGGGCTACAAAGTTGGTGGAGGGTTTGGAATGGAAGCTGTATGAGGAGCAGCTGAGGTCACTGGGTTTGTTCAGCCTGGAGAAGAGGTGGCTGAGGGGAGACCTCATGGCAACTACACCTTCCTCACAAGAGGAGGAGGAGGGGCAGGCACTGATCTCTTCTCTCTTGTGATCAAGGACAGGACCTGAGGGAATGGCAGGAAGATGTGCCCAGGGAGAATTAGGTTCGACATTAGGAAAAGGCTCTTCACCCAGAAGGTGGTAGAGCAGTGGAACAGGCTCCCCAGGGAGGTGTCACAGCTCCAAACCTGACAGCATTCAAAAAGAGATTGCACAACACCCTCAAATAAATGGTGTGAGTTTTGGGGCTGTCCTATGCAGGGACAGGAGTTGGACTCGATGATTCTTGTGGCTTCCTTCCAACTCAGGACATTCTATGATTCTATGAATCTGAATAGTTTCTGTAGGATATGGAACTAAGCATCTTCCTGCTCTGGCAGCAGGATTGGACTAGATGATCTTTCGAGGTCCCTTCCAATCCCTAACATTCTGTGATTCTGTGATACAGTCATGTACTTGTTTAGATTTCTTATGACACAAAACAAGAGAAACTTGATTTGTAATTAGTTGCATAAATTAATCAGTTTATAGTCAGTGTACCTGCAATAAAATCTGAAGAAATCAGACTCAGATACTTTTGTTAAAATAATAATGCAATCACAAAATAAAATATAGGCAATGTTTATTAGTGTTTTTTAAATCCCCCTTCCATCTGAAAGGCAAAAAAAAACAAAGGTTGAAGCTGCTAATGTAGATGGGTCTTGGTTAACAGAGAGAACTCCACAGACCTCTCTTGGTGTTCATGTATCTATGCTGACTTACACAAAGCCAAGATTAATCTTTTTTTTTAAAAAAAAAAAAAAACAAAAAAACAAAAACAAAACAAAAAAAGCCACACACACACACAAAAAAAAAAACCACACAACATAATATGTGACATGGAAGTGCTTTAATTTTCTTTTAAATAGACATCTTCAGCTCTGTTAACTCTATTGAACTCCACTCTGTATCATCCAGGTCATATCTCATTTCCCAGTTCCAAACATCCATCAAAGACTCTAAAAGGGTCTGGCCTATTTTACACATTTTTAATAACGTTAGAAAGACTGACATGACATAAAATTCACTTTGTGAAAATCTAAACAGAAAATATTTTAATGTCAGTGTCAGGCATGGTCACATAAATGTGCTCATCACAAACCCATTAAATCAGATTAGCAACGATTTGTAAAGAAATGAATGGTTTTATCTCCCAGACACAAAGAAAATGTGAAAAAATACATGGACAAAGGGAATAAGCTGTATTCTACTTTTGTAGGAGACATTTTAGAGCAGTTGTGCAAGTTCCCTCATTGTTGTGCCTTTTCCTTGTTGTTTTAGGCTTTACTTTTGTAATTTTACTATTTTGTTATGCCGGTGGATAATACAATGTGGGTAAGAGCATTTGTTCACTCTCAAAAATAAATTAATATGATTACACAGTATATTGCAATCACACAGAAATGTCAGAAGTTTCTTTGAACTAAGGCAAAGAAAACTTTAAAAATGAAAAAGAGAAAATGGTAAAGGACAACTAAGCATATTGCCTAGGAATAAAATTTACTCCAAGACCAAGAGTATGTTAATCAAATAAATAGCCTCAGTACAACAAAACCTTTATTAAAAGATTTATGACAACACACAAGCAATTTATTCTGAATTTCTCAGCTTTCTCTGATATTGAGTGGTTCTTAACTCTCAGCAAGAGATTAACAGAGCAAATTCTATGGCTTCTAATATAAATGCATGCTACAATATAATTATAAAACATGTAACATAACATGCAACTTAAAGGAAGTTTTTTATTATCACAGAAAAGTTAATATATTTTAATATATACATTTATATTCAATATATACATATATATTTTGTATAAATAATAATGAATTGGTTAAACATTTAATGTTTGGATACTAAGCAATGACCATGAATCTTACTCCCTGACCTTTCTGTTTATCTCTAATCTTTAATACACCTTGATTGACAATGATAGGAAACTTTATTAAGAATTTTCATTTTCTTTGCTACATAGTAGCATCAAACAAGTTAGATCTTGCACAAAACTTAGTGTTCTTGCATCATCTCATAAGTATTATCGCTTTCCTGAAAATGTTCATTTTTATTTCAAAGAACATGTTGGAAACATCTACACATACCTGAACATCCTGAGTGAATCTTGACCTTCTTGAGTAAATCTTGCTTTGTGAGTTGTAAGTCAAATACATGTTATACTGCATTTTGTTGTAAGTAACCAAGTTATCTTATGAAAGGCTCATCCTCTATTGCAACATCTACAAAAATATGAGAAATGGAGTTATATGCGCAGGACAAGAAGCTGGTTTACTTGCCTCATCTTACGAAGATGGTAGAGAATACAAGGTGTTTTATGATGAGACTCTCTGTCAGATAGAGATATGAGATTGATGTGTCTGCACTTTTTCTTAAAGTGAAAATACTAAGAATATCAAAGGGGTTTTGACTAATACTATAAAATTTTTTAAAAGCGTGAAAGTTTAGAGATTTCTTTTTGTAAGACAAACTTTTTTTAGAAATCTGCTCATTTCCTTGTTTCTGTGTAAAGTGCATCTTTTCCTTCAACCTTGATCCAGTAACTTCTACCGGCTCCCTGGGTTGCAAAACTCTACACAGACCTCTCAAGGAACACAAAAAATACTTTTGTTTCCTGGTCCCCTGAGGTCTGGGCATCTGTTCAGTGCCTTCCTTGCTCATACTGCAAACTCCAAGTTACCCTGTGTCTTCATCTGCTTCTGACATGTCTCTCCAGTAGAACACACTTAGCTGACCCCTGGGAAGATAGAGTTCCTTCCCTCTTACAAATACTCTCTATTGAATCAAAATACCAACAGCCAAACAATGAAACTACAGAACCAAAATGGCTAGGTTTTCTTAATAAAAAGTACCTTGCAGAGCTAAGAGCAAATAAAGAGAAAATCCACCATAAACCCTTTTACCTACCTCCAGAATAGCCTCTTGGAAACAGGTTAGAAGGTGGCAGCCAAATGATGAGACAGAGGGCTAACTCTAGGTCGACTTCTGTGGGAGGAAGGAATGTTAAATACGTATTGTAGGGGTATGACACTACCACACATCTACAGTGTCAGAGAGCAGTGTTCCTTCCTCCTGTTGAGGCTGGGTTACTGCACAAAAGTGCAGTGACTGGACAAAAGGGAAAGAAAGCAAAAGAAAACTTGTCTGAGTAGCCTAGGAATTAAACGTCCACACTGAAGTAGGAAGTACTGAATTCAAGCCTTAATTTTTAGGGTTCACTTGGGACTTCCCTACTTACTTGGGTAGGGTGTATCATTCTCTTGAGCTGCCTCTCTCCACTGAGCACAGATGGAGCATGAATCAATATACTTTTAAATTTGGGGCCTAAAATTAAGCAGGATGAATCTTAACCTAGGTACCTATGGTAGTTAGGCTCATCCAAGAACAGGAGACATGTAAAGAGGATGTAATTTTTCAGGTTCATAAGTTTTATCATAGATTTAGCCCCAAGTTGCTCTGTATCAAATATTTAAGAAAACTCTTGCAAATTTGACTATCAAAAAATTTGACTATCAAAACAGCATAACACCTACACCTCAGATTTCAGTTATTCTGTGGCTGACACTGTGTCAATAGAAGAAACAACGGAGAAAGGACAACATTTAGAGCATTTCTTAAAAATTTTATATATGTTTGCTCAGTGCATGTGGCAATGAACAGCTAAAATGTAACATAAATTATGTATTTTTGATTACACTTAATCTCCAATATTTTCAGTGTTTATATCAGTCTTCACGTTCTTGCTTTACTTTCTTTGGATCAGCAGTCTGTTTACCAGATATAAATGATACCTTTGGGACAGGACTGTTACTAGTTCAGTCCTTTTCTTTTACTCATAGCAAATAAACAACTGTATTTATTTCCACTAGGAGGGAGGCAGGGGGCGGGCAGGGTGGAAAGATTTGTAGAGAGGAGAGATTAACACTAGGATAACACTGTCTGTTATTAGGCTTCACTTTTGAAACAACTGTATTTGTACTTTCTGTATTATCTCATTTTTGTGATTATCAATGCATCTGAAAATAGATCAAGCCATTAGAGAGATATTAGGAGACGGAAGCATCCAGGAAACTTCTGTATCTGCCTGTAAAAATAAGGAGGAGGCTTAGAGGAAGAAAAAAAAATAAGCAAACAAAAATTCATGATTTCTTTACTGTACTATGTGCAGTATTCCGAGCACATGTGAGAAGTTTTCTGCTTCTCATCTCTGGTAACAACCAGAGTAAGAAGAGATTGATAGATTTGATAGATAGATAGATAGATAGATAGATAGATAGATAGATAGATAGATGATAGATAGATAATGTTCTTCATATAAAACAGGACAGTGGAAAGGGAAAAGTTGTATGCATTGAATTTTTTTTGCATAGAGAGAATATTGAAGATGCATGGCAGCTCAATCCACCCATGGACTGTGTTCATACCCTTTATCCAGGAGGCTGCACTGAGCAGCATCTCAAAAGGAGTCTTTATGTTGTAAGGAAACACCTCATGTTAAAGAATACTCTTGGTTTTCATATATTAAATGAACCAGGCAATCTTTAGGCTGATTGTTGTGTAAGAACTTTCTCAAAGACAGTTAAAATAAAAACAAGCAATTATCTCAAAATTATAAATGTAGCTGACACATTGAGAATGAAAATAGCTTGCAGAGTCACAGATAGTTTGACACTTTTGACTCGGATTATGTTGTCTGAATCCAAAAAGATTAATTTCTCCCAAAATTTGGCTTTTCAATCTTGAACATGTCAAAAGACAACTCCATTGAAAAACACTGAAGCTGGATTAATTTAAGACTATCTGATTTCAATTAAAATATTTGCTTGGTTTTTAAGGAATTCGGGTTTACCTTTAGGTATTTAACATCTTATATCACTACTGGTGAAAGAAAAAAAATGCCATAAATCACTATAGATCAACTGATTTCAGTAAATCAATTGCAATATATACTATCTGAGATTCTAAGAGAATTTTCCATATAGACAAAGAAAAATTTCTTATAAAAAGAAAATTTGATGGGAGAGGAAGGATATCATACTTTTTGGCCAGATATTTAAAAACCAAACAAACCAAACATAGGCCTTTAGAATGACAGTTTTTATCTTTCTGTACCTGTGTCTACTAGTGATGAGTCTTTACATGTTGTACACTTTGTTCAATGGAATGGAATGGGTAGGTTTGCTTCAGTATCACAAACCGTTTCCTTATAATGCAAGCAACAACTGTATCAATGACAATTCACTGCTCTGAAATTAAAAATTAAAAAAAACCATACCCATACCCGTACCATTTATTTTGTAAACATGCGCTTTGGTTCAGATTCCATCATATATAATTCCAGTGATCTATGACAGCAGCAGATGTAACAGCAGATATCACTGAAACTCTGTTTAGCAGGAAGACTTTAACCTCACACATTTCTGAAGAAATACTTTGAGTAAGTTCTAATCCTGTTATGTCATTGTCCTGGTGTGCCATAGGATTCTGGCTTTCAAGCTAGAGCTGAGTGAATCGATTTTCCATACAATTATTTGATAGCACCTGCATACTTCAAAGCATACATATGTGTATATCCTATTAATTATTCTGAAGTGTTACTGAAGTTGATTGCGTGCAATGATTTTAATGCACTTCTGTATCTACTTAAAAATTTCATAGGTCCATGAAATCCACATTAATTCCTCAGCCTTTCAAGTGCTTCAGTCCCCTTAGCAGCCCCTCTTTGAACTGCCCCTCATTTGTTGATATCTCCCTTGTGCTGTGAGCCCTAATCTGGACACAGTAGTCCAACAGGCCTGAGGAGAGGTGAATAATCTCTTACCTGGAGCTTTTACCTTTACCAGTGCAGCCCAGTATGCATCCAGAATTTCTTTCCCTGGGAACTGAAATTCTTTGTTTTTTTCAAATTATTGGAGAATTCCCCTGGATATCTGAAAGATGACAGTGGCCTCACAATGATAGCAGTCAGCTCCCTCAACGCCTTTGAATGCATCATCTGTATAGGTCCAGCCTACTGAATTAAACTTCAGCTCAACCTCCCTTTACCATGGCTACCTCTCTCCCCTGGATCTTGCAGACAAAACTATGTATATAATTGAGTAAATGAACCAGCAGGAATTTGCAAGCTGACAGCATCTCCTCCTTGACTGGAGTGGTACAGAAGCTGCATTGGTAGAGTTTGTTAATTGTTCCAGAAGAGATTCTCAGATGGCGACATAAAGAGCAGAGCTCTTTCTAAGAAACTCCTTTGACCATCATCACAGAAAGTAGTAATGTTTCATTCTAGAGGAAAACTGGAAAAATCTTTTTGCTTTATATTATTTAAGCCAGTAAGAAAGAAACTTTACATTACTTCTTACTGTTTTATTTCAAAATAGAAAAAAATGGGTTCGTTTACATGAGTTGGTGGAGCTGTTGCCCTTTTATTTGACAGCTCTGCTTGTAGTGCTCTCCTGCAGATTCTGAGACATCAGAGTTTATTTTCTTTTCCTGTTTGAGAAAGCTGAAAATCTTTTGTCTTACCTATAAACATGACCTCTCACAACATAATATTAAGAGCAAAGAAAGTGTTTTTAAAACAGAGAGGTAGGCATTCCAGAAGTCCTCAAGTAATTTCAAGCTTGGGTCTGAAGTTGAGAGTCTCAGACACTAAACTAAATGAGACATACCAAGGCAGGATTTTTTCAGTCCTTGCTGTTTAAGTTGCTCTTCCTGAATTAGCTAAATATTTACTGACAAATTTAGAAGTGACTCCCTGGCCTACTAGCTGGACCTTCGCACCTCTTGTGGCAGATAGGATTCTGGGGTCTTGGTTCCAGTGGGTGTGTCATATTTTCTACAAAGATAACTAAATGAATGGGAAAGAATGAAGGCATCCCTACTATATTGTGTCTGAGCCAGTTCCATGCAAGACTGAAAACAAAACTCGGGTATGTCTTCTGATTGTGTCAGGACAGGTAAATAAAACCAATTTAGTTCTTAGGGTTGAGTCCTTAAAGTGACAACAGGGTCTCATTTTCTTATGGGGATTCTACAATCTCCTTCTTCTGATCTTCCTTCCCCCAAAATTTAGGAGTACTCATATACTAAATTTTGCTTTAGTCTGTTTAGTCTGTTTATAATTATAATTATTATTAACTACTATTATTATTTATTATTTAAAGAAAATAGAGAATCAATACTATATGATTTATCTTTGAAAATTTTAGAACTGCAGAAGGAGTTCTTTAAAGAAAAAATAGTTACTTAACCTTTCCAGCTGTAGTTCCCTATTCTAATCACCTACAGATTTTGAAGTTGCAACCAATGAAGCATTTTCTTTGTTCACAGAGAACAAATAAAAAGAATTATTATTAAGCATGGAAGTTTCATCTTGGTCTGCACAGCTCCCTTGTCATAGCTCTTGAATATTTAGAAGCAAGTGCTAAAAAGGTCAATCTTGTTTGTGTTTCTCTAACTTCTGTACAAGAAAGAGCATTGTGGCCTCAGGCTGACCCCAGTATTTTTACTCAAGCTGCTGGAACAAGTGAAAACATTAAAACTATAGTAATAAGAAAGTCAGAAGGTGGAGACAACAAAGAAAGAGGAGTAGGAAGAAGAGGAAGAGACCTCATGGAAAGAGAAGGAAAAGGAGGAAAAACCACTCAAAGTGAGGACTGTAGGGGTAGTATATTGGGTGTTTGACCTGCTCTGTTGCAAAAGGATATATGGAGATAATAAAGGACACTATTGTTAGGAATTTTAGACAATTGTCCCTGAATATTTTACTTGAACTCTCAAGTCCTCTTACAGTTGCTGGCAACACCTCTTTATTTTTCAGACTGACTACTATTAAAATGGTGGCATTAAATTAAAGAAGGCAAGGTGAGGCAAGGCAAGGTAAAGCAAGGCAAGGCAAGGCATACCAGTTATTTTGTTGAAGTATTTGGAAATAATGTGGTGCAGAGAAGTTACACAAAATTAAAGATTTCATAATAAATGTTTAAAAGTATAGGATCACATAACAGCAAGCATTTTTGCCAGAACGACCACTAATTTATCTGGTTGTTACAATGCATTCTGCCTTGATGCATTTATAGCTGGTAAGACTGAGCTTCCCTAAAAATATTCCATTAGAGTGCCACTGTCACCTCAAACTCTTAAGCATAGCCAGTAAAATTTCTTATACTGATGTAAAGCTTCATAACCTTTCTATGCTCTAACTTCAGATAAGTAAATAAATAAGCTAACTCAGAAACTATACACCACTTCATGGCATGTTCTGAAAGCACTTGTGCAAGTCTTAAATAATTAATATTTTCAAGATATCTTTAAACTGTGATTACCATTTTTCTGATGGCAAATTTAATACAAATAAGACAAAAGAACAGTAAGACAATGTCTTAATCAAGATTAAGACGTTGATGTTCCTTCTAGCTCATTGTATGATGTCAGCAGTGTGTTCTTTTTCTCTAAACTTTTGCCTTGATTAGGAAAAGTTGCAGTGTCCCAGGATGTCTTTGAGGGTAAAGATAATGTTTTGATAAATGCCATTTTCACTTCATGGTAAAAGGAAAAATAAATCACCTGCAAATAGATGCGCCACAAGGAAGCTTCAGACTTTTGCACATGAACTGTGCATACATGGCTCAAATATACACAGTAATGTATTATGACAGGACACACAACTTATCATCTGAACAAGCACTGATCATGCACTGCACAGCACAAATACACATGCATTTTTTCAGAAAATCTTAGGTAAAAATTCAAGACCTCTGTGAAAATGAAGATAGAGAGGTGTCATGTTAATACATCTTTCAATCGATTCTGTTGTGAAAAACTGCCTGCAAAGACTGTCATACCTGAGGCAGAATCACAGAATCACAGAATGTTAGGGATTGGAAGGGACCTCAAAAGATCATCTAGTCCAATCCCCCTGCCAGAGCACGAGCACTTAGTTGAGGCTACACAGGAATGTGTCCAGGCAGGTTTTGAATGTCTCCAGAGTATGAGACTCTACAACTCCCCTGGGCAGCCTGTTCCGGTGTTGTGTTGCTCTCACTGAGAAGTTTCTTCTCTAATTTAAGTGGAAACTCTTGTGTTCCAGTTTGAACCCATTACCCCTTGTCCTATCATTGGTTGTCACTGAGAAGAGCCTGGCTCCATCCTCGTGACACTCACCCTTTATATATTTGTAAACATTAATGAGGTCACCCCTCAGTCTCCTCTTCTCCAAGCTAAAGAGATGCAGCTCCCTCAGCCTTTCCTCATAAGCTAAAGAGACCCAGCTACCTTAATCATCTTTGTTGCCCTGCGCTGGACTCTCTCCAACAGTTCCCTGTCCTTCTTGAACTGAGTGGCCCAGAACTTTAAACAAGGTAGGATTATCTTGTAAAAAGGCAGAAAGTAAGTTCCATGTGGTCAGAAACACCCTGAGACTTAGTTCTACAACCCATTTACATCAGATGCAATTCATTCAATTACACCAGAATCTTTTGAATTTAAGAAATATATGTATCTCCACAAGTCAGTTAATTTAATCCATTTTGTCTCCATTGGCTATAAAGAGAGAAGATAGGGTTCTGCCTGTAAACTTGTAACATTTAAAACTCTAACTTAGGCAAATGTATCTCATCAAGCATATTTTAAACAGTCATGGAAAGCTTAGAAAATCAATTTAAGCTTAACCAGATGAAGAGGTGCATGGCATTTACCAAGCTAGAATTCACCTGAGTTTGATTTAAGGAACAAATAACTATCACACATATTTTTATATACCATAAATAGTTTATATGCATTAATAAATATCATAAATATTTTATATTATAAGAAAGAATATGTATAGCATATAATGCATATGTAAAACATGCATATATGTGCACAGTATGGGTGTGTATACAGAAATAAAGCAATTTTCTGGAAAAGTTAAGCAAAAGGAAAATGTATTCTTTTTGTTAAATATTTGCCATGTAAATCTTCTGTGAACATTTACAACTGTTAGACAGACAAGAAACAAGAGAGATACAAAATACAGAGCTACAAAATCCAAAGTTGTGTCTGATTTATATGTCATGCTAACAAAGTATTCATCCAGTACAGTGTTACACAGACATTTAGAAATAAATCAGTTACTTATGCCAAACAGAAATATGTTGAAACCCCAGAACATAAAGCTGGGTTTCACATAGACAGGCAAGTTAAAGCCATCAAGCCAATATTAGACTAAGAAGATGAACTCATTTTCCAAAGATACTTTGCAGATCTAAACACGAGAAAACAAACTTAAATTACCATCGAAAATTCATTTGTTCCATGCCTAATTTCTCTTTACTATTACTGTTACTTAATATAAATTTTGTGCAATACATGACACTTACATAATAGCTCAAGGGATTTGTATTTAAAGTTTCATTGCTTTGAACTCCTTTTAGTATTAGAGGATTTTAGCATGGTTTTTAAACTACACAGATAATGAAATTCTGAATACCTCTACTAAATTAGAGATGTAAATTCAAGCAATGAACCCAGTCCTGCAAATAAACCGTGCTGAAGGTGTAAGGGACTCTGCCATGTAAATGGTCTTATTCACTTCTCCTAGCTCCAAGCAGAAACTTGGAATAAATAAATATGCCTTATTTTCACTATGTCCATGTTATAAAGTAAACCAGAGATACCTGAGTCATTAAAGTAGATATGAGCTGGAAGATACTTTCTGATATGAATATTCCCCCAAGAAGTTTTTTGTAATGTTATAGAAAAGCATATTATATGAGACTAGTTTAGGGAAATATGAACATAAAAGAAGTAAGAAAGGCAAACCTTGGGTATAAAGACTAAGGCTATTATTTTAAAATGTGACTGCAATAATAAAACAAAGGTAAACCATTCTTTCTAATTCAATTGGTTATAACTACTATATGAGATTTCTAGAGGTCTCTGCCTGTGGAAAGAAGAAGTTGAATCTATTTATTTTCAATACTATGAGTCCTCAAGTGCTTCTGAGAAGTGTTGATAGTATTTCCTTGGTCTTGGTGCTCTGGTAGCTTGTCTTAATGGCCTCTGCTTCTAAACAGTTATTTACTTGGTCAAGTTGACCACACTAGTAAAACAAATTAATGTCACAATGGACTATTCATTGCACAACACTGTAATACCTGATGATGGACACTTAGCTGTAACTGCTTAAAAAATTGGTGTCTAGACTAAATGATATCAGGGCCTCTTATAAGACAATGGAGAGAAACAAGCACCTCTGGAAGTTGACAGAGCCCAGCTTCAGGTACGTCTAAGAGATTCTTATCTCTTCTCATTGTTTATAAATAGAACATAAACAACTAACGTAGACACCTACCTTACACAGGGTGAATGTTTGTCCTGGTTTTGCTAAAAACAAATTTCTCTTTTAGTGAATTTACCTGTCAGCTAAATCCTTCATATTAGCTGCATTTTCCTGAAAAGCCAGATACATGTTTTGGTAGACATAGCAATGGTATGCAAGGTCTTTGGTAAGAATGGAGGCACATCTCATGAGAGGGGCAACGAAAAAAAGGTGACCAAAAACGGACCAACTGAAGTATTCCATCCAGTTCACATAATACTTAATATAGAAGTGGGACATCACGAAGATCTCATCCCTTTTCCTTATGGTCAAAGTTAGGAGAGGACCTTGCAAGTCATCCTTGCAAACTGAGGCCTAGTGACAGACTGAATCCAGTTCCAGTTGGCTTCAGAGTCCAGTCCATGACTGCAGGTGCTGGTCCTCCAGTTGCTGAGACTTTCAAGATTGGGTTTGTATATTTTGTATTATTTTCTCTATTTGTATTTGTAGCATTAGTAAAACATTTTTAATTTTTCCAACTCTCTTCTCTCTGTCCTTTCCCTCCCAATCAGCTGTCCTTAGTGAGAAGAGGGGAGGCGGGGGGGCAAAGGGGAAAGCAGGGGGGGAGAGGAGGTTAACAATACATCTGCCACAGTTTTATTGTCATCCCACAATCAAACCTCGACAATGTTTGATGAGATTAATCACCACCTTAATGAGGACTACCTTTTAGAGAACATCTCGCAGACAGCTTCCTTCTTGGTTCCAGTTATGTAGATGATTTCTCTTGTTCACAGTGGGAAAATGTGCCTGTGGCCAAGTAAGCTGACATTCTGAAAGCAACCAATGGATTTAGCCATCTTTGAGTGCAGTTTAATAGGGTTTAAAAATAAGGAGATACAGCATAAAATAAGAATCAATGGATTTGAAAAGTGAATGTCCTTAAGGCCAGTAGTGTTTCAATGGCAATAGTATGAGAACTTCTGTTCTGTGAAGTTTCAGAGAAGCACTGTTTTCCTCCCGTTTGCAAAATATACCAGGTTATTCCATCACTTCAGTTCTTAAACTCTGCTGCAAAGACCTCCATTCTGACAATTTACATTTATACAACTAAAACTGCACAAAACATATATTATAAAAACTTACAGGGTACACTAGCACTAGTCCTCAGAATGATCAGAAGAGCACTGATGCAGAAGAAAGTAATGCTGCATTAGCAATAATTCATGCCTGCTTAATGTACATAAAACGCTACACTGGAGATGATTGCTCTCTGCTGGACTGTATAATAGTTACACAACAACCAAGCCAAAAGGAAGTATAAGGACTTCTGATGCAGTGACTGTCATGTCAGACTTGTCATACTGGGGTTGTCATTTAGAACATTATATTCTCCTTTTGGGCTGTGAGTAAGTCTTCAATATGGGAATGCAAATGCTGTTCCACAGCATTATCAATTATTACCCTTTTACTATGAGTCTGAAGAATTTTGAGCAGAAAAATCCAACAAAATATTGATAAAATATATTTTAAAATAAGGCAAATTTTAAAAAGAATGTTTTTTTTGCAGCTACATTTGTGATCTCTTTGCATATCAGTGATTTTAATTACTTAAAAAACCCTTAATATTTTTTTCTGAATATTTTAGGTTTATAGTTTTGGTATCAGGACACCCTTTGGTTTTGGTTATGTTTGTTTGACCTATACTGGAGTGGTAAATCTTAGACTTCATGCTGCAAGACCACATAGCAAACATTAAAGTGAGACATCATTGCCTGCCTAAATAAGTGAGCTGGCCACCAAAGACCAGCTTTCTTCCTTTATTTAAAAGGAAAATGATTTAACAGACAAAAACCTGATACTAAGGTAAGACAACACATGCATTCACACTACATATTCGCTCTTTGTGGTTAGACCAAAATAAAAGACACACTCATTTGCAACATAGGTAAAAGTGTCTCCCAGTAGGAAACCACAGCTTCTCTGAGCAGTGGAAAATGTAATCTGAGCAGAGCACACTATTTGAATGTTTAAGAAAGGTATTGGATTTGTGTATCCACATCCCTACATGTGCAACAGCAAGACTACTGCTGTAAACCCTGTGTGTGCAACTGTAGGACTAGTTCCCCTCCTTAAACTATACTGCGTTAATTTTCAGGTAACCAGAAAAGTCAATGCGAGTGCCTCATATCTCTAAATCACTGCATGAGTAAAGTGAACAGTCAGATGCAAAAATAAGCATGTACTATTTCTTCTGCTGTTTTGAGCTCACACTAACTATCTGGGCAAAGAGAATTTTTTTGAAAGGAAGCCTGTTTTCTGTTCTACAAAGATATGGCTTGTATAAATATCATCTTACTGCTCTCCATGCCTCCTCCCTCTTTCAGCATCAGAAAATGCTGCATGGAGTTTTGCTGACACCTTGGGCACACACAAACAAGGAGTTAGTATTGCTCAGATTTTTTTAGCTCACGACCTGTAAGACATACAAGGAACAGGACCTCAGCTTCTTGAGATGAATAAAATTTAAAAACAAACAAACAAACAAACAAACAAGCAAACAAAACCCCTGCTTAAACGTATTTTTCTTATTAGAAATGGGGTTAAGTAAAAAATACATTACTCTTTAAATATCTACCTTTTCAATATATGTGATAGCAAGGATGAAAAAATTTGCAGCTCTTACTGAATGTACAACACCAGCCCCACATGTAAATATGGTAATGCCCATATCCTAGTTAAAATTATCTTGCTATTATTGACATTACTCTCTTTTTCCTTAATCAGCACTTGCTCCATGGAAACAGCCTTGATCAATTAGAGATTGCAGCATACTTTTAAGGCTGCAGTAAGTGTCCCTCTGAATTAAGATTGTGTGGTTCTTTAGAGATAAATATAAACCTACAATAGTATAAAAAAAAGGTGTGTAAAATCTGAAAGCATGTTTTCTGGCTTGAGATAACAGAGCTCCCTTTTTAGTTCAAGCAGTAAGCACGAACCCAGGGGGCACAGAAATCTGAATTCTTGTTTTGCCACCTACCTCTCTGCAAATGAATTTGTTAAGGGGAATGGATATCTGCTTACTTTAGAGATATTAGCTGAGAATGTTTATATTAAAATATTGCAATCAGGGAAGGTATCATTAGAACAGACACTAGAGAAGAGCCAGCTGAATACTGAATCATATTTAAGATAGGCTAGCGCTAAGAAAGTTCCCTTTATCTCCACTTTTACATCATTTGCTTTCTACTATTTCTGAAAACAGTTGTGCAAATATCCTGTCACTGATGCTTGTCCTTGGTGACCATTGTATGAATCAAAAAAAGCCCTTAAAATTCAACAGCACTTCTGCCAAGCTACAGCAGCAGGGTATCTTTCAAATGAATCCAGCAGTGTAGCAAAGACATAGTGCTCATGTTCAAGGCAGGTACCAAGTCTAAAAGTGATTTCACAGATGAAAGACATGTTATCAACAACATAACAGCCATACCGGCATATTTTCTTTGGAAATTACATACCGTATTCTACAGAATAATCATAAAAGGGAAACATATGAGCTTGTCTGCCTCTGCGGCTAACTTCACATTTGGCTACCACAAGCCATTAAATTATGCCCTGTACCTGTGCAAAGAAATTGAATGACAATGACCCTTCACTTTGCTTTGTTGTGCTGCACTAAGTGACAAAGTGACTAACTCATGCTTCAAATGATATGAGAGATAAGTGTTACTTTTCAGAACATCTATAAGAGTGTTACTGTTTTTAAGTATATCTTCAAAATACATGACCTCTCTACTGAGTTTTTGTGCATCTCACTTAAACGTTTTCATTGTCTTTTCAGTTTTTCTTCTAAGCCATGGAGGAAACATGCTGCTTTCATGGTTCAAGATGGAAATTTCTACTAGCAATGAGAGACAAGCAATACAAAACGTGACTCCAGCACCCAGTGCCATAAGCCAGATCTTTTTGACTGGATTTATTTTTCTTCATTGTACTCAAGCTAAAACGCAGACAAAGAGTGACATGAAGAAAGGGCACTAGTTTCTGTGTTGATTTCACTTTATCTAAGTCAAAGTTTGTCAAAGTCTGTAGAAGATGCTGGTCTTTTTTTATACAAAGCAGCAATTATCACCCTTAAAGCATGTTTAGACTGGTGCTACACAGAATGCATTGTACAAAGGTCATTTTTGTGTAGGATAAATAGCTTCAAACCCAAGAACTGCTTCTTTATGTTTATTCATCAATGCTACTTTTGTCATGGTAGGAAAAAAATAAGTATTATGCCCTTACTTGCAAAAGACCAAACTCTGCTCTGACTTCCAAATTCAGTAATGAGGTCTTTGAGGGAACAGGATTGGTATCTATTAATTTGAAGGTGAGAATATGTTTGTAGGGTAGCAAAATTAATTAGCAAGACAAAATGTTAAGAAAAGGATTAATGCAGAAATGTTCATTGAATTTGGAAAAAAAATAACAGTTGCTGAAGAAAAGAGTCTGGCTTGTCTGTGTGACTGAGGACTCCTGAATGAACACTGAGGAACTAATTCTAAATACCTGAAATTACGTATTATAGACTAATAATGTTCTCAGATTTCTACTTTGGAGACCACAAGACACAACTATCTAGGTGCATTAAAATGTTTTTTTTTAAATGTATTTCTGTTCCATACAGACCCTTTTTCGGGAGAAAGAAAACTTTGTATTCTGAAAATATTATAAATGTATGAAATTTAGAAGTGAAAACAAAATTAGTCTGTTTGCTAAGTGTGGCAACAAGATGACTCCTCTGTGCATCACCATTCTTCCAGCTTGTGTTGAGCTACACAAGACTCTTTTTATCAAAAAGTAAACGGTTAGTAATAATCTGAACATAAGCAGATACACATGAAACTCCCCACCCTCTCATTCTGCTTTGAAATTATCTCCCCTCAAAGAAAAGGTTATAAAATGCATCAATGGAGTTGCAAAAATGGAGTTCTGCTAGAAACACAATAGAAAATACCGGAATCAGAGGACAGATTTGCAAGCTGGAAGTTACATAGGCAATGGGTGCCCCAGAAATGCAATATTCAAAGACAACCTTTGCCTAAAGTTTGGCTTGTGGATGATAGTCCTGCCTTAACAATCATATGGAAATGATGCATGTTGCAGGTGATTCAAAGGTGCACCACTTTTTGGGTAGAATTCTTTAGCCTTTGCTTTCTTTATGATGTCTGTCTTCATTAAATGCATCTCTGATCTCCTTTTACTATCTCCTTTTCTCTTCTGTTTCTTATTTATTTTTTCACTTACTTCCTTTTCTGTGTCTTCCTTCTGTTTTCCTTGTATGTTTTTACCAACAAATTCCATCAAAGCAGTTCAGTCATCTCCTTTCTAAGGCATTTACTGCACTTGAACTTATCATTGACTTGATGTTAACTCTTGTCATACAGCATCAACATCAAGCATTAAAAGAAAAACACTGTGGAGAGATTACCAATTTTGTCTTGAGAATTTGTAAAATTTGTAATGTGAAAAAAGTAAAATAAAATAAAATAAAATAAAATAAAATAAAATAAAATAAAATAAAATAAAATAAAATAAAATAAAACAATACAGTCTTAAACAGGCTGAAGTAGTGGAGTAGGGAACAAAATGGAGCTAATAGGTCCTGAAAGCCAAAGAGCTTTGTGAATAAATAAGTGTCTAGCCTCTAACCTTGGATTGTTTGTATGAAGTGTAGACAGTATTTTCTAAACTTTTTATGAAGTTCACAAACTTCATAAAACAAAGCTGTTTAATTAGTAATAGCTTCTCACTGTGAAGAGTCAAATAATGTATCTAAAATCCCACATTTTCAGCTTACACAGCAGCATAAACCACTCTGTTTTTTCCTTTGCAAGGCAAATTTCTAATAGGAAAAATTTGTAGTCAGGCAGTTGTAATACAGGAATGCACAGCATTAATTCAAAAGGGTAAACTTGTTTTACAAATACTGGACTAAATTTTTGTATTTCCTATGAGAAAGCCATACCCTGTAAAATGTCTGGTGTTGGGTTTTTTTGCTTTCTGAGAATTCTAGAATTAGGAAGATCTTAATCATTAATGCTGGAATAAAAAAATAAAAAATGTTCCTGACAGTCTTTCTTTTGTCCAGTAATAAACACAATACAGCTTTTTCTGTTCAAGAATTTTAAATAAACTGTGTCAGTCACACCTATTAAGTCTGTTTGAAACCCAGCTGTCACTTTAAACCCAGAGAATGAAGAAAAATAATTATTCCCTGCCTTTTCAATATTCAGAAAATTGTATATATGGGATTTGCTTCCAAATCCCATGTGATTTTCATTTTAGCCTTCCATTGCAAATCAAAATACCTTAGACCTCCAATGCTTTCTTCTTTAAACACAAAATATATTTAAATTGATTTTCAGTTTTTGTTTTCATCATTTTTTTCCCAAGGGGAAAACATTTCTGAATAGTACCACAACAAATCTGTAACAAACACCAGAAGAAAAAGAAAATAATTTTTTATTTCTTTGACAAAGCTCACAATGCTTCCTGAAAGAGGCATGCATTAGTCTCACTCTGCAGATAATGAAGCAGGTCTATGAAAACAATGTGCATAACTGGAAACCCTTATGTGACCTGCAGTAACTCTGTTCACATCAATAATTTAGTGAAATTTTATTTAATTCCAAGTAAGAGCTTAATATGCAGTCTTCTGACTACCTGTTCCTGATCCTAACTGTGGTTAATTGCCTGTTTGTGGAAATACTGTTTTTGACATAATTCTACAGCACTGTATATTTAAGCTCCCAAAACCAAAATGGGAGCTTCTGTTTCACAGTAAGTTATTTTTCATTTGCAATTCAAGGATATTTTTGTTATTGTTATTTAGTCTCCTAAAATTATCTTCTTTATCACTTTTTCTGTCTTCCGTGTTCCCTGTTAATTTTTGTTCTTATAATTTTAGTAAGATTTTGTTCTCTAACAAAGAATTACCACTACAGCTTTCTTGGCAATCGAATGGAATGGATGATTTAATTTATCTTTATCATCTTCCTTTTCAGTTGAAGCATAAAGCGCATATTCACTCATAAATAGATTCAAATTAACATCCAAAAGGTTATAGAATTAGTCTAGGAGATACAAACTTCCTTTATGCTTTTCTCAGCAAAGATTTTTTTCCCCTGAAAGGTTTTTGACTACTATCAGCAATTTAGTCAGAAAGCAAGACACGAAAATAACCTCCTTTGTTATTTACTCAGGAAGAACACTGAGCAGAAACTCTCTAAGAAGACTGTACAGGGTAATAAGAGTTTTTAGATGGGCTATTTCTGTAAAGAAGAAACTGTTAATGAGGCATATCACTACACGCAGCTTGTGTGTTGCATGCTGGAGCCTCAAATGTATGTTTTTTTCCCCATAAAACCAAAACCAGACAATAGAATTGGTATAAAATGACAAGCTCACGTCTACATATAAGAAGGCTTGGTTCTGTTCTCAGTTCTGCCTCTGACTGTGTCTTATTTTCTCCATATATAAAATGACAATGGGAGTGTTTGTACTTCTTTATAGTTCTCTTTGAGATCTAAGAAAGAAAACAAGCATGTAAATGTCAAGTGTTGTGTTTAACCACATATGTATCTTCTAGTTAACATAGCTGTGTTGTCAAAATAGTATTCTGGAGGCAGTCACAGACAAAGGAAAAGAAAACAATTGAGGAAGGAGATTAACTTTATTCCATGAGTCTTTATGACACAGTTAGAGGTGAGGACAGAGAACTAAAATAGGGGCTATTGTTCTTCTGCTAGTGTGAGGGCTAAAACAGTAAATATTTTCCAAGCACATACCATGTTGTCAAAATGAAAGGCACATGAAACAAAGCTGTGCAAATTGTGTTGGAAGCTAAAACATCAGCAGGTGAGTCTCCCAAGACACAACTTAAATCACAGTTCTGATGCACATGGTTCTCACTGACCTGAAAAATTTGCATTCTTTTGTACACAGAAGTATCTTGTAACAGAAGGGAGGAGCTTTGCTTTCTCTCAAATGTAGCTCCCCAGTGCGTACACTTCAGAAGATTATGCATACCTGAGATCTTGATTCTTCTTTACCATTTTGGCTAGCTGGCCAAATAAATCCTCTTACCTCCACCTACAAACTTTTTCTTTCCTCTGCTGTCAGACTATCACAGCTGTAACAACCACAACTTTTTCTTTCTTTGATATCATCAGAGTGCAAAAAGGCCCTTAAAAGCATTGAACTTTGCCTTCCCTTCATAGATATTATTTATCAGCCAGCTAGTCAATCAGTCTAAGGTAGGATTTTATTCAGCTTTCTAGATTAGGTCTGCCCTGTTTGAACAACAGATGTGAGGACATTATGCAGCAAGGCTGAAATAATCTTTCTACTTTCTCTTTAGAGCTCACTTCAGAGAAGAAAATGAAACTGTGGCATAAATAAAGAGTTCTGCAGATGGTCAGGGAATTGGCCAAGCTACTAGCAGGAGAGCAGAAACGGAGGCAGGGCTTCATCTTAGCCCTGGGGAGTCCCTGTAGATTACAGAATCATAGTGTCCACCTCTTGCTGTAGCAAATACTGCAGTGTTTGAGGCTTTATACTGCACAGCATCAGTTACAGCATGTCAGTATTAATGATGATTTGAGTCAAGAGTGAAACCGAGCTGACACAGGCCAAACCTCCTTGTTGACTTGAGAATATTTTCTACAGCTAATCCTCATCTAGAATTCTTCAGTGCTGCCTTTCTTACCTCACAGGTGTGAGCTGAAAAAGCTACAAATTAGGCTTCTAGTTAAAAATAAAAAAATAATAATTAAAAAAAAAGTTAAGAAGTCATAAATCGGAATCCCTCCCCTTTTTAAAAAAAATAAACACAAGACAGAGAAAATGTTCTTAGTCACTGGAAAGGATCACTTTTGCTGGGCTCTCTCTGAAATTCAGCTTTGCTTTCTTACGTGTCTTTTTCCTTTGTTTACTACTTTTGCTGTTGGATAGTAATTTGCTACATGAAGAATTAAATAATAGTTCTAGCTTCTTTTATGGAACAGCAATAATATACATCCCTTGAGTTAGTTATGTACAGTGCTTAAGCTATTTCTTCAAGGCGCTAAGCACCATCACTTTTGTTATACACACAGCTTCTCTCTTTTTGGAGGTCTAAGTTTTTGTGTTGCCTTTAGCACTCTGGTTATTTTGTGTTGAATCTATTTCCATACGCAAACAGACCTGAATCACTTGGTAAAGTCATTTATGCATCAGGACAAGGAATGAAGATCACCTTTGTAAAGCTGGAAATGGTTATATGGAAAGCAGTAAAATGAAAATGCAATGATAAAAATCTATGGTAGAAGTTATTTGTCCTAACCCAAGTTGGATGTCTAAACCTGTATTAGAAGAAGGTAAATCCTGTCTAATCTAACAGAAAATGAAGAAACAGGCACATCTAGAAGGGAATTTATCCCCTCCAGAGATAGTTATCTAAAGTATCAACCTTAGAATGACTCACATTTTGAAGATGTTTATTGTTTGGCCCTAAAAGGATTATGCCATTCTTAGCCTAGGCCCAAATGTTTCACTCTAGATATCTAATCTAAAGGTAGATGAATCCCTTCCTGCATGTAAGGAACACTCATGTCATTGCTGCAGAACTGTCCGGTGTGCAATCCTGCAAAAATTAAGCAAGTACCGAAATGACAGTAAATTTATATAGCTTTAATGATATTCTTCCTCATATAGTATTCCCAGTTAAAGAATTGAAAGATAGAAAGCTTTGAAAGAATGATATGGGGGCTGAACTCTCTGACATGCATTGAAATATCTGTGTGAATTTGAAGCTCATCAACCACAAGCATTATTTGATTTTTGCATGTTATGAGTTCATAGAATCCCTACAATTACTTAAGCTAATCAGTCTGTGAAAGTAAGGAGAAAAAATTAACCACAGGATCTCTGATTACCTGAAAATAGTTACAATATTCTACCAGTGTTAATGGCACTGTTCAGTGTGACTGCTCCTGACACTGACAGGCAAAAAAATGTAAATTTCTGTATCATTTAATGCAGCCACATCTATGAAACAGATCCTCTTACCCCTCTTATCACCTAGAACCTCATTTCAGATCATGACTTCATTTTCCTTTGAGACTGGAATCATGTCATTTAGATTTATCTTGAATAGAACAATTCCTCTGAGGATATAACTCAGCATAGCATCAGGCAGTCTGTAGATCGACCTCAACATCAGCTGAGAAACTCCCTTTATTACTTTTCCCTGATTCACAATTACTCTTCTTTTTCCCACAGAGAGCAAACATTCTCATGTTGAGTTAATGAAATTTAATTCGGATATCTGTTTTTTATGAGCTTGATTTTAGGATCCATGCTGCCAACCTAAAATGTCCATGCAAGAACTCCACTGCCATGGCTGTAATTCTTTATGAGAGCAAGAATTTACTGAAACATGATCTCACCCTGTGAAAGCAGCCATTTGTCTTACTCACATAAATCTCTCTGACACCTTACATGATCATCTTTTTCCTGTTTCTGAACCAGTCCATATATTTTCTTGTCATAAAAATCTGAAACTTGCTTCCACAAAACTCAATTAGCAATATCTATTGTCTACCCCATTTTAGAATCACTTTTTCACAACAAAGAGAGACCATCAAGCATTGAATGAGTTTGCCCGGTGAGGTTGTGTGGTCTTTAACCTTGGAAATTTTCAAGACCAGACAGAATAATGCCGTGAGCAACCTGGTCAAACCTTGTAACTGACCATGCTTTCAGCAAGAGGATGGATGGTATCCTGAAGTCCCTTCCCGCCTGAATTATTTTATGATACCACAAGCACTGAGACACAGCTCAGAGCCGAAACCCCTAACATCTGCTCTTCTGATACAGTGAAACAACCGTCTGGCTGGCTCTGGGAACTGCAAGAAGGAAATCCTCTCTTTCATCCTGTTCTTTGGGCCCTGCTTTAGTGTATAATTTTTGCCACCATGCAGGGACTGTTCTTGTATCAAGAACACCCCTCTGTCCCATTTGCCCTTGTGATGTGAGGTCATATTATCAACAGCAACTCAACAATATAGAGGATTGTAACAGAAATATTCAGATTATCATGTTTGAAGGATGAAATTTAATATCTGGTATGGAAAAAAACGAAGGAACAAACACCAAGAGAGGTTTTATGAGAATGACATCCATTAATGTCCACTAGATTTGCAGGTCACCAAGAGCACAGACACCCAAATCAAAAAAAAATTACAGTGAGTAAACCCTGACAGCTCACACAGCTTGTACACAATAGAGCAACCAAACACTGACAGCTCCCACAAGGTATGAAAAAGCATACTCAAAACAATATGACTGCCAAACTAAGTGAGAACCATGAGGAGTGACGAAGACTTGACAGCTGGCATCCTTTGTTCCCTAGACCACTGAAGGGAAACCTGGGCAGATGGCCTGCATACAAGTATCCTGGTGCATATGAGTACATGGGTAGGAGATTGTGAGTGTGAATGAATGATTGAAATCAATTTTGCTTAAAAATAAAACCATCTTATCCTGTAAAGTCCAGCATTAAGACTTGTTATATTGCTGTGTCTCCTACAACAAGACAGACTGAGACTCCCCAGGGACACAACAGCAATGTGCAGGCAGAGACTGGGAGTGCAGTGAATTTTAGGCCACCAGCTTTGGAACTGCCAGATGGGATTAGAACAGCCAGTAAGATTCCCAAGACACCAAGCTAGCCATGTTCATGCAGTTTTTTTCTCAGTACATGGAGGGTAGTCCACACCACACTTTGATGCACTGTCATTCTATATAAGAAAAAAAAAAAAAAAAAAGGTTGTTTATTCTTTGTAATTATTGTCCTCAGACAATTCTCAGAATTCTGTTGTGTTTGTTAATTTAAATTATGTTTTCTTTTCTTATTTTTAGCATGAAACTCCCTCTATCTACAGGAGTTCAAGCTTCCCAGTATTGAACTGTGTTTATCAATTCAGGCAATTAGTCTATCGAAGTAATTTTTTACTGCACTTTATTTTTCTGTCAATGACTATGTTTCTCTAGTTTTTACTCTCAGGAAGTTTTATCTCTCTTCTGCACATCATCTTCCCTGGGTCATTGCTTTACAAAGTGAATATAATTGCTTTAGTGCTTATTCATAGATATTCACTCTCTCTGCTCATTTGTTTAAAATATTTTCTCTCTCTTGGAATTCCAAGTCAGTAGGTCATCACTGTAATGTATTCACCAGCTTTGTACGTGTGTTTCGAAAAGCATTCTTGCACCCACAGTTTGAAAGCAGGAAAAAAGGTTTCATTTGCCATCTTTAACAGGAATTGCTTAGCTAAGAGCCTGGGTAGTATGTTGAAAATGTAATTCTAAATTAATGGATGGACACATTATGTCCATGACTTTCTCTCATCAGCTTTTTGTTGCCCCTTTAAAAAAAAAAAAAATCAAATACTTGCTATAAAGTCATTTTTCCAGAAACATACTGACTGTGCTTAATTAAATTACTGCTTACTGGATAGTGCCCAAGAGACTGTCACAGATTAGTGTTTCTGGTGTATTCACTCTGCAGAATTCTAACTTAAATGTCCACTGCTACTTGAAATTTTCTTAACACCTTTTCAAAATTTAGATGGCTTATATTAAATTCATTATTCCATTGGTTCCGCCATCTGCTTCCAAATGAACCTATACAACAATATACCTTTTTTCAGCCAATGCCAATCCATGTCCTTGAAGCAATGCCTTTTTGGTGATGAAATAAATCTAAAGGAAAGGATAATCCAGACAAACCTTCCCATTATTTAGTGCATGGTGAGGTCAACCTGAGTTTCTGATGTTAATGTTCCAACTAAGTACCAATCTCCTTGAGGAAGGCCTGCATAACTGCAAAGAACTTCTCTAGGTATGTGCTGTTGCAAAGATTTTTTTTTGTACAGACCAAACAGCAAAAGTTTTTTGTAGTCCCTATTAATTGATGCTCTTCATGATTTACTCTCTTCCATTTTTAATCACCTGAGCTCATTTTGATTTCAACTGCATAGGCTGTGGAATAGGTTTGGCAGGAGATTAATGTGGCAAGTACCACCCATAGGTTTGCTTAAAGAGATATCATCTTTACAAGGGTAACAAACAATATGAAGTAGTCTCTAGACATTGATTTCCTTGCTGGTTTAACCAGTCAGGCATTGAATTTATCAATAAGGTAAAAGGCTCCAAGGGGATAAATGCCAGTTGTATCCTCACCATGCAGAGCATGTTAATTGACTGCAAGTGCAGCTACTGCTTCTCTTTTCCATGAAACACAGTATAAATCTATTAATTTTAACAAATTTATATTTGTTCATTTTTTTAAAGAAAACAGGTTGGCAGCACAAAGTAAACAGCTATATTTTTATGGTATATTATATAGGTTACCACTCCATTTTGCAGCTTGTGTTAGCCAAGAGCTTTCCTGTTTGTGTGTTATTAAAACAGAGAGAAAAATATGCTTGAGAGCTTTAACTTGGGTTGACCATGCTGCTTGATTTTGCAAACTAAATTACCTTCTTTTATAGCTAAAAAGCTCTCTGATACAAATTCTGATACGAATGTGTTTTTTCTTGTAATTGAACCTTCAGTAGTCAATATCAAGCATGAAGCCAGCAGTTTGTTAACCTAATAAACACATTAAAGGGAAAACAAGAAATACTTTTTTACTTGCCTGAAAACTGTTAATAGTGTCCTTGTAAGAGAAGCTGTAAGACAAATTACAACAGAAGTCAAGAAAAGTAGTACATAAACTGAGACAAACCAAAAGAAAAAAAACAAACCCAAAACATTATAATCATACATTCTTCCTGTTGCAGTCTTTTTTTTCTTTTTAATTATTTGCTGCATTTTATTCTGAGTAAAGTATGTTCTGTTGGGCTGAGTATGAAGAAAAGAATACTCACTTTTTCTTCGTCTTTAGTATCAAGACATAAGAGTTACTGATAAACCCCAGAAACTTCTGGTTCCTGAACTGAATTTCTCAATAGTTTTATGTAAGGATCACCTGGCCTTTCAGTAAAAAAAAAAAAAATAAAAAGAAAAATAAAAAAAGGTGTTACATGGTCTATTTACTTTGCAAATATTTTTTGCAAATTGTGGAAAGGAGACAAGAAAAATACATAAAGTGCTTGGTGCCCTTCTGAACTCAATTCTTCAGTTTTCCAGAGACATAATCTGACTTGATGTAGACACATTTAAAAACAAATGAAGGGTACATTTACTCTGTCAAATAACTTTGTACTCAAATTTACCCTTGAAACTTCCTCCCTTTTTTTTTTATTTAAGTGGCATGGATAGAATACTGCAGCAGACAGGTTTTTTTGCTCTCCTACAACAACTTTCCACAACATCCCAGCAAATTTCAGGTCTTCAAATGCCATCACATACCCTCATGTCAGACGTTAGGCCAAGCAAGACACATCTTCAGTTTCATGTAAAAAAGACTACACTCTGGTGAGCTGTGCTGCACTTTGAATTAAAAAATAAAAGTAAAAATAAATAAAGCCACACATCAAAAGGGAGGTTTATGTCTTAGAGCTTACATTGTGGCCCAGAGGAGATGCACAATCATGTCCTACACAGTGTGGATGTGTCCAGCCTGTGTAGAAGGGGAAGAGGGGATATCCTTGGGAATGTGTACATGAGAATTCACCTGTACCAGGTGGGGTTACAGAGCTACCTGTCCAAGGTGAACACCTTCTCAGAATGGGGCAGGAGCCCACTGATCATTCTTCCCAGAAAGAAGGGGCACTTACCAAACAGTTAAAAAGGCACTGGTGGTATATGTAAGAGAGTGAGTTTTTTCCCAATTTATTTCATTATTATGTCTAGTAACCACTTTGCAGATGCCTTTGTATTGTCTTAGAAATCACTAACAGTCTGGAAAACCTTAAAGTCACTTTATCTTGTCAGAAATAAGAGGCAAAACAGCAGAAGAGCCCTTAGCAGACAAGGAAACAAGGTGATAGGCTTCACCTCATAACTCAGCCTTATGAGACCCCACATTTTGTGTCCATGTACGAGAAGCTCTTAGTGAGTCACAGACTGGAGTGACCAGCTGGGACCATCACACACAGAGTCTCAAGCTGGGAAGAAACATGCAGCATGGGATGGCGAGTGGGAGATGAATGGGTTTACATCCGGATGCTAAGAGGTAAGATACATCCATGTAACTCTCACCCTTAGTGAACTGTGGCAAGTCTAGTTACAGACTACAGATTTTGAAATGTTTCGAAAACATAGCATTAAATCTAAGCAATAAGTGTTTTTAAGATACTCTGTTTTGACATCACGTATAAAGGGATCGTAGACTGCCCTTGTTTACTGTGAATTTGAGATTTAATGTTACTAACTCCCAAGGGAGTATATTTACTGCATTAGCACTATTCTGCAGCCACCTGTGAGTTACTGATTAGACAGGATGTGTAAGAAACAAAAGGTGTCTTTGGGAAAATATGGGAACAAAAAGAAGTCACTGAAACACTGTTGCATATTCCCTTTGGAAACATTCATTTGAGGCAATAACACTTCTTAGGAGTGAGCAATGTTTTTCTAATTGCTTGTATTATCTCATTACCGGTGTTTCACAACAGGTAGTAGATAGGTTGTAACTGGCAAATCTCTACAGACTCCACACAGAAGCATAAACACACAAGAAAAAAAAATCATTTCAGTGATTACCTTCCAAGCCTTTAATAATAGCAGTTAAGGCCTGATTTAAAAGCCTCCCTTCTGATGGTAATAGCCTATTCATCAAATGTTATTATACAGTGATGATAGTCATTGTGCAGTAAAATTCTTAGCATTTAGCACTAAATGTTGATTTTTTTTTTTTCCCAGATATTTAAATCATGGCAAGCAGTGGAGAGATTGGCCTGAAGAATGGCTATCTAACCCCAAAACACATCAAGCTTTAAAATTAATTTTCCAGATGTATGCTTATTTAGCTTTGAAAGGAAAATTATTACACATTAACAAATAAGAAATATGATTAATTGCCAACATGATATATTTCTTAAAATGAAAATTATTTCTATTAATTCTAAATAAATATTGAATTGTTTAACCCATTTAAGACGTTATCTTTGAGTTAAAACAGCCCTTTCCTTTTGACTGAAACAGGAATTTCATGAATGGTTATGTTTCTCTGTAAATGCCAGTCCTTGGGTATGCTATAGCATTTATTTTATGTTTAAATCTTAATTATTTTTATAAATTCTATTTAGATATATATAACTGTGGTGCCATAAAACAAGTAAAATATTAAAAACCTCTAAAATCTTGATAGGCCCCTGAAGAAAACATCAAGTATCTGATCTATTTTTACATGTATATAAGTGTTCAGTCAAAGGGGGTGTAAAAGTCTTACTTAGATGTAAACACATTATAGATATCAGAACCTGAGTGAGAGGAATGTCTTTTTTACTAATCTCAAAAGAACTGGATCAGGCTTTGTCTTTAGAATAATATGTTCTGGGTATCAACTATGGAGTTTTATTGTATCACTTTGTCAATGAGTCAGATCTTGTGCTCCTTTTATTTATTTCTATCCTTTCGCAGAACATATGATGTGGAAATCTGATAACCAGTGAAGATGTGTTGGAGGAAAATTACTGCTAGTCCTCTATAAAGTGGTACTGTCAAAGTATTTAAAATATCTGTGATTTTTTTTCCCCAGAAATTTATATAAAATTAGACAGATCATAATATAATAGTGATGAAAGAAGCAAGACTTAAACTTTACTATTAGAACACAGAAATTGTAATACTTCTTCATTTACCTTTGTGACATTTACAAATAATTATCATATGTGATCTTTATCTAAACCAGCAAATAAATCAATGCAACACTAATAATTGTTTTGGAATGAACTACAGATTATATTTTCCTCTTATCAGCTATTACTCTAGAAATAACATGGATACTTGATATTCAATGCATGTAATGCAAAAGACACCTCACATCATTTACTTAGTTCAAGCAAAAGACATCTTTCACTTCCAAAAATCCTTACCTACAATAATCAGTATGAATTACGGCCAATTTCCTGTAAGAACTATCAACATTTTCTACATGAATGACAAGATATGCAGCCCTGTTATACTGTTCTGCTGTGAGGATCCTCTGAGTAAAAAGGTTTCATGTTATTTGAGTAATGCTTTAGAAGTATATTAGATTTATTTACCTACATCACTACAGTTTCTCAAGAAGAAGCTAGTTTCTATTTCACAAAAATGTAAAGCACTATTAATTTGAGATTAAATGTTTAATGGTTTGATTACTATGAACAGTACTGGTTCATTGTTTTTAACACATTATCCTTAATGAGTATTCTCTCCATCATGATTTCTAATTTAGTCTTTAGTAATTTGCAGTAACAGATTAGCTAGCTGTCAAGGGATAAAGCTGCACACAAACACCATGTTTGGACTTGCGGCTGGGGGTGTGGAGGAAGTGGTTTGGTGACTTTTCCAGATAAGAAAGGACCTTCTGCTGTTGGACTAATGGCAGACTGAGGTGTACTCTAACAGACTTATGATCCTAGGTGAACATCTTTCCAACAAACTAAGCACCCCAAAAAATATTTCCAGAAAAATGCACAATGCGAAACAGTTAATTGCCAAAGTAGTTTTCATCAGATTTTGCAGAAAATTCCTCAAAGTTTCACAATAAATTGTACAATGTGTTCAGCATTACATATAACACTTAAACATTATAGATACCTGGTTTTGCCCTGAACCAGAAAGAAACTGCATCACATCTCCTCCATACATTTCTTCTACACAAGTGTTTACTAAAGTTGTATGTATGCTGCTGAATATGTTGACCGTGGGATCCCAAGCCAAGAGGGGCTCACACAGGTTTGTGTCCACCCTGCTCATGGCTAGTCCCATTTGTAGGAGACTGGCTACATCAAGACCTCATAGGTTTCAGCTTTGGGTCTCCTGTCTTCATACTGTGCTTTTATTGCCATAAGAAGAAAGTGGGTGAGAAAGAGAGAGACTGGATGTTCTTTTTGGTTTGAAGTCTTTGAAATAATTTCAGGACTGTGCAGCAGCCCAGTAGAGCTGTTTTCTGAAAGTACAAAGATATGACTGTGTTGCATACTGTAGGGAATGTCTTGGCACTTGAAGGTGCAAAGAGTCCTGGGATAGCACTGAAGGCCAAAGGGTGCAAAATCTGGGGCGATCTTATCCACACATCTTGAGATGAGTCACCTAAATTTCTGAAACGATCCAGGAGAAATTAGTTTCTTCTAAACTGCCTTTTGCAGGCAGTGCTTCTCAGTATGTATGTATGAGTCCCACGAGTCTAACTTAGCTGGTTAAATTCACTCTGCCCATCCAGGTACTCATAGTGGAGGCACTAAAATGATATTAAGCAGCTTCCTTTAAGCATCAGACTCTGACTGATTTGTCTCCACTTCTTCAATGTTGCCCTTTACTCTCACTGTACGTACAAGTGTTCTCAAAAAAAATGAGATGTTTTGAAAAGCTAATAATTTATATTAAGCACTTAGAGGAAATAGGGCAATTTGAAAATCCACCTTTAACTCACAAGAGGTTTGCCAGAGTTTCATTAACTATAAAATGCTGATTATTAATTTACAGCATTCAAATATTGCAAGGATTATATAGATAGTTATTATAAAGCAGCTTGGTCCCAACTCCATCATTTTTCAGGAATCACTTTAGGCAGCCACCTAAAACCGCTCCTGACTAAAGGTCACACAAGTTTAGGAGACTGCCATCAGGACATAACTCTGGTGCTTCCATGTATTTAAGATGAAAGATAACATCTAATGATTCTTCTGTACAGACATCAGCATCTGGTCTTCTTCTTTAAACTAGATAAACACAAACTCAAATCTGTATATAAACTCTGTAGGTGAATTAAATACTGTTATACTAAAAGTAAAGGACTCTTGTTCTTCCTAAGTCTCATCATCCAAATATGGCATTCAATTTGCATCAAAGATGTTACATATTAAGATTATTCATTCTGGAAATAAAAATGATCATATAGCATAATTTCTTCCAATGATATAATATATTTAGGGAAGACTCCCATTTTATTTTTTCTCTCTTAGCATACTATATGCACTATGTGAGTTTTTTATTGAAACAATAAAGATACAACCTTTAATTTATTTTCTTCTGAACAAAACCAATGAATGCACTATACCTCTTGAAGAAAAGCAAATTACAATATGATGTTGAATTTGTTGTCTCAAGAAACCTGAGAGCAGGTCAAACATGTGACCTATCAGAACTTTGGAAAAAAAAAAAAAAAAAACGGAAAAAGAATTTTGCATATGTTAAAGTGATTTTCAAATTAAAAAAAAAAAAAGCAACTAATGACTGTTTGAAAGGCAACCTTATTTATTTCTTCCTAATGCATTCACTTTTGTTAACATTACAACCACAGTAGAGTGCTTCTTTATTTTCTAGTACTTGATTTAGTGTCAGTATATAATCCTACTATCACCATAGCATTGCTTACCTTTAAACTGAATTTAACAATGCTGCAGATTTCATTGGAAAACTTGAAAAATGTGTTGCACACTGCACTGAGTTAAGATCATTGTACATTCATTAGATAGCAGGTTTTTTTTACGTTTGAGAATTAAAGTTATATCAGCATTTATAGCTATTACTGAATTTCTCATGTTAGAGACTTAAATGGTAATAACACTCTCTCAAGATTCCAAAATTGCAGCCGGAGATGTACACAGTATTTCTCAACTTCCTGTCATTCTTTTAGAACTTTTAATTACTTTTCTGTGAAGGCAGAAGTTACCACAGGGGCTCAAATACTTCATAATTATAGATACTCTCATGTCTTTTTCAGGCAATCTCATGCCATTTGCAGTTTATTCCCATGACTCACACAGAAGTTTCTGCAACAAGTTCATGTATAAAAGCTGTAAGATGATTGATGAAGTAATAGTTTTTACCAGTATTATCCTACATACTAGACTTTTCCTGAATCACTGAATGACGCTAAAACTCATCACAGTTCTCAGCTGTTGAAGACTGATGTCCAAATACTCAAAAGAATCTCTTTTTTCAAACTTCATGTTACTCCCTCAAACTCTTTTGAATCATATTGCCTGTTGGGACATGGGTTTATTCACTTAGATCCTTTTAACTATTACACATGAGGCAAGAAAAAATTGGTTTTACCACACTGACTAAGAGTCCAGCTGAAAAGACTGAAGCTGCATTTCCTGCCATAAGATATTTGCTCTATTTAAAAGAAAAATTCAAATTTAGCAGTCCTCACGACTAAATAGCTTTTCATGTTAAGCAGCATGCAGTATGAAGAAAGCCTCAAACATACTACTTCACCAGTAAGGAAGATATTTTCTTGTACTGGATAAAAATGTAGTTTCCAAGTTCTTTAAGGTCTTTTGACTTCTTTATCAAGTGTGTATGTATAGTGGTCCCTTCAATACAAAGAAACAATGTGATCTCATAAGAAAATGTATTTTAGTCCCTGCTTTCATAGTTTGAATTTTAAGTGATAATCTGAAAACATATCATTGATTCACTGAGACCTGTCTCCATTCTACAACTGTTAGCCAATATCAGCAAGATGATTGTATTTTAGAAATAATATTAGGCTTCACTAAGCATTAGGTAGCCATAATTTCAGGCAACTCGAATCTTTAAATGCAGTAGAATCAGATGTTTCTTTCCTTTGATACCACTAAACTTAAAATTATCTTGGTTATCATCAGAAGTGTTAATCATTTATCAATATATGATCTTTTCAGAAGTATTGATTTCAAAAATATAATATAATAATATTATATTATTTATGTTATTTTCTATTAACTCATATTAGTGGTATATGAATGCTTTGCAAACACAATAAAATGTATCCTGACGGCACACAAAACTTTCATCCCAACAAATGCCCGATCACTATCTTCAAGCCTATATTTTTTTTTTTTTTTAATATATAAACTGGACCTCGGGCAAATCATGGAATTGACGCTGAAATAAGATCACAAGTTGTGAATCTCCCTTGTATAGATGTATGTTTTTGTCTTCCCAATCTTATTTGCAACATGTACCACTAATAAAATCTTATCTCATCAGAAAGAAGCAACTTGTATCTAAAAGTGTTCTGAAACCCCTCTACTTCATACTAATAGATAATGATGAGAAACTGAACCTCAGTTCAACTGATTTATTCATTCTTAAATATAGCTGTCTTCCCACTGCTTTTTAGCCCCCAGACACAGGCAACCACAGCTGCCACTACACTGTGGGATTCCCCAAGTGCAAATTTACACCCTGGTATATCTCTTACCATGTTCTGGTTTCCATTGGAAGGAAACCCTGGCATGGATAGAGTGAAAGTCACAGTGCTCTACAGCTGTGTTCCTGGTCTAGAGGAACAAGCATACTGTGGAATATAAATGCCACATAGCCACAGTCTAATTTCAGCCATTGCTACGAAGTCAAGTGCCAATTATAGACAGAAGACACACAGTACTACCTAATCTTCACCACATCTGATTACTATAATTGTAATATTAAAGAGCTGGTAGAGGATTACCTCTTGAATGAAACAGTTGGATGAAGATTCAGATGTGACTTGAAGCTGAATCCAATCAGCTCAGCAATATTTCTGCCATCTATACTCAAGTTGGCAGTATCTCTGCTGTTACCTGACAAAAGGCTCTGACCTATCTTGATGGAAAATGATCTGTGCTCATTTATTTATCACTGCTCAGCCAGAGAGTGCAGTGATACTTAAGGAACACTGACATCTTCAGTGCCTTGGTATTCTCAACTGATACAGTGTGCTTCAGCTCATCAGACCTGCTGTGCGGTAACCAGAGCATGCTTATAGAATTAATAATTAAGTTCATTGCCTCTAAAAGCTTTCTGTAAATAAGCTAGGAATTTCAGCATGGGAAAAAAATGATGGAGGTATAATAGGAGTCAATAAAATTATGAGTAGTGCAAAGAGGTAAGTAGTGATTGAGTCTTCATTTTTGTTTTTTTTTCTAATAAAAGCACCACAGGCTGTCAAACAAAGCTAGGTGTGACATTCAAAAGAAGAAAAAGTAGATCTTCACACACTGTGTAAGTAGTCTGTTGAACTGCCTAACACAAGACATAGTAAATACTGAGTGGGTTTTTGAATTCAAGTGGAGACTATAGAAGCTCGTGGAAGAAATTTTCAACAATAGTTATTAACTGCAAACAAATCCACGTTATTGTTCAGATTCCTTGCGCTGCAAGTTTCTAAAGACTGCAAGAGTGTGCTGAGAAAATTTAATAACGTTTGTTCTGTTCCTATACACTTTCATAGATGTCTGGTTTTGGTTAATACTAGAAAGATGATGCGGGATCTTTTGGTGTGACTTTCTACAGGAATTCTATCCTCATCACGTCTTCTTTATCATGAAAGCACTCTATAACCACAAAAATTTGAGGTCCATGTTAATGAAAGAAAGCTAGTGAATGAAGTTGATCAGTAGATAGTCCCTTTACCTGTTCTTTCCTAATGTCACTCCCTGTCTTTGGGGTCATTTCCTGTGTAACAAATTTCTGGGCAAGGGCAATGTGAAGGAGTCAGAGTTCAGGAATTAAATCTTTTGTCTACAAGGTAAATATGTCGCAGCCCTGGGCAGTGTAGACATAACCAGGCTGGTGCCCACTGGCCTCAGGGCCATGGATTTGTTTCTGATCCTTATTATTTAGCAACATGGTTAGAGCCTCCTCTAAAAACTACCCCAACGCCAGATTTACATACTTTTTCTGTTGTAAACCTGCAGAAGCACTATCAAAGTTTGTCAACTCTAGTATGTATGACCCTGCATGTCAAAGCATGCTTAAAATGTCTTTACCTCCTATGAAAACTTCCATGTTCTGTTTGCTCCAGAAACTGTTCCTTCCTAGTGTTATCAGAAAATAATAGCAGACAGCTTTAATGTTGTGGCAGATCTGAACTCTCCTGCAAGAAAATGGGTTTTATATGGGACTGGGAAATTACTAAGAATTGACAGTTACAAATGTTGGTATGTTTGTTTTGAAGTATAAGTTGTTTTTATTTTGTTTTGTTTTGTTTTGGTGTTTTCTTCTGCTTTTCATACTCTTTCTTCTATTCCACACAGCTACCAGGTTGAAGCACTATACTAAACACATTTCTTCCTTACAGAGGTGGGCAAGAATAAATACAGGACTAACATCAGTCACATTGCTTAACCCAGCACTGAGAGGCACTAGAATGTGAGTGCAGTGTAAGAACTTATGAACTGTGGAGCAGAAATTCACAAAAAAAATAAAGTGAGGTGCATACAGAATAAGTGGCTTCCTAAGGTCATAATGGAAGTTTCTGTGAGAACAAGAAATAAAACCCAGATCTTCGGGTCTGATGCTTTTATCATATGATCATCACAAAAAGGAAAGTCATCTCTGGTTAACACTGCATGGTTTATTCCCAGGTGTACCACATCCCTGGGACAGTAGTTATCAACTGTTAATAAAGTTAAGACCTCTTTATTACAGCAATAAGCCAACCTTGCATACACATAAAGCAGAACCAAGATCTTGATTGTCCACCTCTCTTTAATAGCTCTACAGAGCAAATTTATGAACAGTACTCTCTTTAGACTCCTTTTATTTGTAACTTTTTTATTTTTAATACAACCTTGCCCCCAAGTACTACTGAGGGAAACTGATACTACATTTTTAGGGCAGATACATAAGTTTAACATCACAGATTAAGTTTTTCCAGTGTAATTTTCCAAATGTCAGAAGTGCAAGTGCAATCTATCTTTTAAAGTCAAAATTTGAAAAGCGGAGGCCTGTGCTGTATCTCTGTCCTTAATCTGTAGTTTTTCAACTAGGGATTATTCTTCTCCACCTCTCAAAAGTGTTACAAGAGTGAATCCGATTTATACTAAGTAGATGAAGATCTGTGCAGGAAAGTCACTATACGGGTTGCAAATGTTATTGGGACACCTCTTTTTCATTTAAGCTAGGGCTTGTACACACAAGGAGATTATTTTGGGATGAGCCTCTAGTTCAGAATGAATCAAATGTTCCACAGTCATTTCTATGAGTAGGTTGCTCAACACAAATTTAAGTACTGCATAGGGCTACTCTCTCCACAATACTCTCTCCTCTGTATGGGTATTTTGGTGGTCTCAGATTGGGGTTCAGATACCGGTAATCTAGATATGCACATTCAAGATAGACACCCTACTTTTACTTCCTGGTGAATGGAAATTAATGGGCACTTTTGGGACACAGCCTGTGTGATCTATTTAATCACATTTAAGTTAAAGTGAGATGAATCAGTCATCCTGAGTGTTTTCCTGTGAAAGGAAAACACATAAAGTATTCAGATACTGACATTTGCACTGGCAATGTCCATATTTCTCAGATTAATTCTACGTTTAACTGTGTGTATTAATGAACCACAGTCCTCCAGTGGAAAGTTGAAAGCTCAACTTTTGACTGTTCTTTACTTCCTGCTCCACTGTACATCCATTTCTCTTCTTTCTGATACAGATCCTCATGTTTATCTTCCAATAGTGAAGCTGAGACATGCCAAGACAAAATATTTCCCATCTTAAAGTTGGTGAGTGTTTGCCAGTTTGGACAAGGAGCTTTGGCAGCAGTACCTGTAGTTGCCTGATAGCAGCAAGAAAATTAGAAGTGATATATACATCAATAGCTTGTGAAGTTGTATCCATGGATCAGGCTGTGACTCAACGGCAAGAGTAAATGACCCTTTAACACTTCTGGTGCTGGATAAAACATTCCACTCCAACAAGCATTGATTTGATATCAACTCCTTTTCTAATCATTTGAACACAGAACTATGGCCTTAGTTCAAATCTTTTTATAGGGTCATTTCTAAGAGGAAAAGATATCTATGGCAATGGATGTAGAATACCAACAAAACAAATACCATTTTTCTGAAGCTCTGTGCAGATCTGTTTTCAACACTGCAGGACAGCATGAAACCTCCTCTATCTATTTATAAAGTTGTGGCCATCACTCACCATTATGGACATCACTATAAAAATCAGATCTAAACTACCAAAACTGCCCAGAAGTAACTAACACCTTAACTAGTCCTAATTGTCTGTGTAGATTTTAAAGTCTGTAATTTCTCAGAGGTTGTGGATAACTTTGTATGGATTTTTGATTCCCACATCACACAGGACAACAGACAGAACCCACATGCTTCTTTCTGCTGCTTCTCTTCATTCAAAAGTTGGTTGACCACATTGGCAATTTTACCAAAGGATTCAGAATATCAACTGACACCTCTTTTATTTAACTTTAAAAGTATATTTGTTTCTATATAATTATTGATTTAAATACTGTTGAAATTCCCTTGTAATTTTGACTAATTCAGTTTTTTCTCTGCTTACTTGATCTATGAAATCTTTAATTAGACAGTAGTTAGTCATTAGTTATGACTAATTTACTCTGACTTCAGCTCTCTAGACCACTAATCACCTAACCTCCCTCTATAACTAATAAGGAATAATATCACAGGCTAAAATAAATATCTAAGTCAGATGAATTGCCCTCTGCAGTACCAGTTCTAGTTAAACTTTATGAATTTCCACTTGGATTACAGAAAAACCTCTTTATCTCTTGCTTAATCCAGCAACAAAAGACTGTAAAGGGTGCATTTGGGACACTCAGGGGAAGCTGCTGCTGCCTCCTGCTGAATGTTACTTGCTTTGTGACATGATTGTACATCACATACTCCAAAATACCCAAGGGAAAAAGAGAAAGAGCTTCCCTCTGAACCCTGAGATGTTCAATAGGGAAAGTTCTTACAATGTTGTGAGGAGTTAAAAAAACTTCTCTCATTCCAAGTGACAGATGCCAAAGGCACTAACTCAGAGATGCCCAGTGTTCCTGTTCTGAGGACTAGAGTTATTTTCACAATTTTAAACTTACACGTTATTCAACTGGCTATGAGGTTTCCTCGCATTATATTTTATTATATATTTCATAGAAATCCCATGCGATAGCTCATGAACAATTTCATAGATACTTGTAAGAAATGTCACAAACAGTTTTATGTCAACAAACTGCTTTCATGTTTAAGAAGTGGGATGGGTTACATGACTGGAGTGCTCCAGTGGAAGGATACAAGATCTTTAAGAAGGACAGGCTGGGAAAATGAGGATGTAGGGGAACCTGGTGTTACTGGTAGATAGTAATTTGAACATGAAGAAGCAATGTGCCCTTGCAACCACAGCTATCCTGGGCTGCATTAGGCAGGCTACTGACAGCAGGTAGAGGGAGATGATTCTCCCACTTTATTCAGCATTGGTGAGGCCATACCTGGAGTACTGTGTCCTCTTATGGGCTCCCCACTACCAGAGAGACATGAACATACTGGAGAGAGTCCAATGAAGGGCCATAAAGATGATTAAGGGACTGCAGAATGTGGAAACCTATGAGGAAAGGTTGAGAGATCTGTGACTGTATAGCTTAAAGGAGGTTCAAGGGCAGGATCTTCTCAGCGTATATAAATACCTGCAGGGAAGGTGTAAAGAGACATGACCAGGCTCTTTTCAGTGGTGCCCAGTGACAGGACCAGAGGCAATGAGCACAAACTGAAAACACAGGATGTTCCCTCTGAACATCAGGAAACACTTTTTCACTGTGAGGGTAACTGAGCACTTGCACAGGATGCCTGAGGAGGCTGTAGAGTCTTCATGCTTGGAGGCATTCAAAAATCATCTGAACTTGGTTCTGGCCAACCTGTTCTAGGTGACCCTGCTTGAGCAAAAGTGTTTGTCCAGGTGGCCTCCAGAGATGCCTTCTGACCTCAACTATTCTGTGATTCTGTGAACAGTTCTTCTGGAACTTTCCATGAAAGGGTATTTTGTTTCATGTGGTATTTCACTGTAGTTGTAACTCAGTGTGTTTTTTTCTTCATACGTTGCTTAATATTTCATGAAAACATCATAAATCTTATATGACAATTTCAGATATATTTCTCATGAGTGTTTCATGAAATATTTCATGAGCATTGCTATGACATTTCATGAACTTGCTTATGCTTGAGGACAAAATATATCATCAAACATTTCATGACTGTTTCCAGAATATTATCCAAGTTTTTATGGAAATTACGATATTTCAGAGATAGTTAGGTTAAATACTTATTGACTGCTTTCCAATCAAACTTTTTTTTCTTAATATGCAACTTCTAAAAAAAAATAAAACACCAAAGCACAAAGGTTTGAATCTCCTTAGGTATTTTTAGATGACAGTTTGACACAAATAAAGTGATAAAGTGACAGCATAAATACATCCAACAACCTTCACAGCCAGACATTTTGTCAGAATGTGAAAATACATGTCTGTTAGGAAATTCAACTTGCATCCAGGCATGGAATTACCTAGGGTGGGTGCTTAAAAAATGTTGTCTTTTCTTATTTTCCTTTTCACCCCCATTACTAATGTTGTTACAATTACATGTCACCAAAATCACTGCTCTGTGTATTTCAGATTTTACATACGATGCCTTTACAGTAACTAGTGGAGTGATGCACCCCAGAAAAATCTGCCTCTTGGTTGTGAAGACATTTTCACACTATTTGGTGTGAGGTGGATGTAAGAAACAATATGTAACATTTACCAAGAATTATAGGCTGAGTTGCCTTTCAGTGATAGACAGGAAGGAGACAACTGCGACTCTTTTCAGGTAAAGCAGTCTTCAACAAGTGCCTCTATTTGTCCTTGGCACTTTTATAATGTCCTGAGCTCTATGGAATGAGGTCTCTATTGTTCCTCTTCTGACCCTGCAGAACTCTGTTCCAGAGACACCTCATTAGTGTCCTTCGAAACTCCTAGAAAAATCAACAAACACATACATTCTCTCTTCTAGTTACCTAGACATAGGAGTTGGAAAACAAATAACACACTTATTTTTGAGTACCAGAACGCTTAAGATTTTGGGCTTGTGGGAGACGAGAAAAGTAACAAGAAGCTATTACTCGCTACACATTTTCCTTAATATGAATGATAGAATATATTACCGTAAGCTTTGGTATAACATTTTCAACTCTTCTTCCTTCCCAGTATTAGAATAATAAAGAAACAGTAAGATATTTTCTACCTTACTTATGCCATGTTCTGAAACTATACTACAACTATCTTTTTTTGCTACTATTTTATAATGTTTGAAAAACAAATACAAGTTCCATGCACTGCTTGTTGGGAGAGCCTGGAAATCTGCACTTGACCGACTCATGAGAAGTGGTTGGTTGACTGGCAGGAGTCGCTCCCTGCCAGTCAATCCAAGTTACTGAATGAACTCCCAAGCTACAGAAGGGTCATGGCTGACATGACAGCTAACTGTGGTGGGGTTGTGGAGATCAGGTTAAAAGTCACATGTGCATCTCTGTAGAAACTGCTTATGCTGATAGAAGTTCCCACCAAAAATAATAATAATAATAATAATAATAATAATAATAATAATAATAATAATAATAATAATAATAATAATAAAAATAATGAGCTTCTTCAGTCCAACCTCCTTCTCCAGCAGGCAGGGCCAGCCCTGTGATCAGATCATGTTCTTCTCCGGGCTTTAACCAGTCAGGCCACAAAAAAAATCTAAGGTTGAAGTGTGAACAACCTGTTCATTATTTTCTCTCCCCATGGTGAATAGTTTTCTCTTTATATTCTGCCTGAACCTTATTTGATTCAGTTTATGCCCACATCATTCAGCACTATATAGAGCCTGGATCCATCCTCCCAGTACCTTTTGGGGGAAAGCGATTAAGTCCTACCTGAAACCTTTTCTTTTCCAGGTTCAACAAGACCAATTTCTTCAGTTTGTCTTCACAGGGAACACATTCCAGAATATTAGAAATTATAACTGCATATTCAGAGTCAAGTTAAAAAAAAAAAAAATCTAGAAAAAGATAAAACCAAAAGAGAGGTGTAGCTCTGCTTAAGAATCATTTTATATGCTGTGCAATGCTCAAAGTAAAAGTAATAGATTTTTTGCAATTAGTGCTCAGAACCTCAGGACTTAAAAATATGCTCCACCATTTGTTCCCTTGGTGCCTTATTATCTCTGTAAATCTTCATCTATATGGAAGGTTAAGCAGTGATATGTTCCCCAAAAAGAATTTATCTACTACTGAAATGTGAATCTTCATACTAGATAAAAATTCCAGATAAAATGTTGTGCAATAAATGCCATGTAAAATATTGTATTCACAACTGTGAGATGTGCCTCAGAAATTCTATTACGTTAATAATTTCAGCCATAGCACTAAATAAACATTGAAGAAAATTAATTTGGATGGTGTTTTCTTTTCACAGTAACAAATTCAATTATATAAATAGTATGTTGCAACTTGGACTTCTGGTAAGAGAGAAGGTGTTACATGATAGCAAGAAGGGGATGTTATAAGAAATGATAATGAGAATTAAATATCTTCGAAGGAGCTAAAGTTAGCTTCAGGCAGAGAACATAAAAACTCCCAAAGCAAATGTGTATTAGAAACCATCTCTTTGCTCCGATCCATGTTTCAAGCATACAATTTGAGGGTAAAAAACTTGAACCTGCTCCTATTTCTACACAAAATTATTACACCCAACCACCATTTCTTAAACAATGACCAGGTCTTATACCACTCCAAAAATTTTCTGAATAATATTTCTAAATACCACTGCAATTTACCATAATATGTCACAAAAAGGTGCATATTTGATGACCACATCACCATCTTCTGCATTGCTTCAGACTTTTGTCAGATAGTTAAGCTAACTATTAAGATTTCTTTCTTATCAAAATTTGTCTTGGGGTAGGAGAATGAAAGAAATTGTGGCACCTGTATTAGCAAATAAAACAAATCAGAAACTGCTCTTGATGTCAGCTTGCCTGGCATGTTGTCCTTTCATACTTTTAAACACTTTTGCCTCACCAAACTACATATATGCATCTCAAGCCGATAAATTGGGGATGTTCTTTGGCCATTTCTCTCCCTCAGACCATTACTGGTCATTGTCAGCTACGGTGCTGACATGGCTGCATCGAAATCTTCCCTCAGAATATGTGCAGTCACTGTACAGTCCATTTTGTGCCAGTACAATCATCTGTGTTCAGCATAAGGCTACTTGCACAGACAGAGCTAACTTCTTGAGGTCCTCTAAAACTCTGTTTCCTCATACTTTTAGGAGAGCCCTAGATACACCTACGTTTGCTCATCTCATTGCTCTCCACAATAAAAGATCCTTTTCTCCATAACACAAGACATCTCACAAGAAAAACAAAACAAAAGAAGTTCTTCCTAGTCAGAGAACATACGATAACACAAACAAGTAGACATTTTTGCCCATTATTAGATCTTCCAGGTATCTCTCCTTTTTGTGAGGTGATTCTCTCCTCATTCCATTTGTAATGAAGTTTCTTACTCTGATGACTAAAGCAAAAAATCCTCCTCCAGAAGTTTACGCAGGGGCATAAGAAACAGTAGTATATAATATTGTAATGGTGTGGATCAATGCCATTGATGGTCCAAATCTGACTGTTGTAATCTGTCTGACTGTTTAGATAGGAAGGTGGTGCACAATCTGTATGAACCTGAAAAATAAAGAAGTCACATGGAAATCTGCCATTGACTGCTGCAAGATACAAATCAGCAAGTCATACTGGAAGACCACCAAGCCTGAGCATGGCAGCAGAGCATCTGTACAAGCATTAGCAAATCCTAACACTGCAAAATAAACTTGATAGTGAAGAGTTCAGGCCACACATTATCTTGCTCTAACAATCACATGATATGTACAGAGATTGTTTCAAAAGGAATTAATTAGGGTCACTAAAAATTAAACTACACCTGAAGCATGATTAGACAAGCATTTATTCAAGTGTGTGGCAATAGAACTCTCTCAGCTACTCCTGCTTGTCATCACCTATCTGAACACGCTATTAAGCAACATGCAGAAGAGTGAACTACAGTTTGGAGTCACTTCCATTGAAATCATCAAATGTTTTCTGGAGAAAGAGAATGATAATATGAAATCATTATAGCTGTGAACTGACTGAAAAAAACAAAACAAAACAAAACAAAACGAAAAAACACTGTGAGCAATGCAGAAGCACCTTGTCTGGTTAAATCCCATTTTTAGTCATTGCACCTGGCACTGGTTCCACTGATCTTGCAGCTCTTCACAGCTGTTACCTGCCAGTTCTTTAAAGGCTGCTCACAACCTCACAGTGCTGGAGACTCTGGCTCTGTGGGCTTTTTAACCCTTTAGTTGACAACAATAACTATGACCTTGAGGCTTTTTTCAAGTGGACTAGTGCTGTCACGTGTTAAGGATTTACATTCAAGAACAATATTTGTTACCATTTTTCATTACAAAAATCCTCCATCTGTCCTTTTTTTTTTTGTTATCTTCTTCATATTCCTTTTTTTTAAAAAAAAAAAAAAATCCTCACTTTCTCAAGTTCTTTTTTCCTATCTCTGCCCCAAATTTGTGATATATTTATTATAAAAATATCTGATAAATACATTTTATGGAGAGTTAAACTTTTCACAATGAATGCGATCCATGATTTGTGTTTTAATTGCCTTTCATCCTGATACAATCAGGCAATTATATGTCTTGGCCAATGATCTACCTTTCAAATCATGCCTTGTATCAATTGTTCAAAGCACTGTGAATGTTCAATTTAATCAGGTAGAAGAACAGAAATTCTAGGCAGTAAGCAGGGGTGGGAAGGGAGGCAATAACCTAGCTTTTCCTGATAGAGAGTATTATGCTTCCAGAATACCTCCACATTTCCAATATCGCCAGTGCTTGTGATGGTGAACACAGCATGAAATTCATTGGTAGTATATGCCACATGTTAATGGGGAGGAGGGTTTCATAGACAGATATGCTACTGCTAAGATATGATGGATGAGCTTAAATTTAGAAACTGGGAAGGCATTTAATTAAGATTTACGAGGACAGATACTGTAAGTTAAATATCAGATTATTATTAGAAGCATTGTAAAACATAGCTGTAACAATCCCAGTTGTGATATAAGTAAGACCTGCCATCACTTAAAGCACAAAGAATTTTGCAGCTTTGATCACAGAAGATAATCTAACAAAAATTCTTGCTCCTCTCAACTAGAGATGTTTACAGATTTCAGATGTTCTGGATCCAAAGACCTATAGGAGACTTCACATTTCTTTAAGTAGGGTTTTGATTCAGGGTAGTATGAACAAAGTATTAATGCACTGAGATACAAATGACATTAGTACACTGTGATTTATGCTACTTGTTTATGAAAATCAGAAGGTATAATCTGAAGCAGGGCTCAGCAAAGTTCTTTATTTCATTTTCATGGTATTAGCTAAGAAAGAAAAGGTTTGCATCGCAGTCACTAGTTTTTCATCTATGGTGCTAAATCACAATTAAAAAATTACTTAGATTTTTACAAAATTTTTGTGAAAATATACTTGGCTTGCTAAAATGTGCCTACATACATACTTATATATGTAACTGGAGCAGAAGAGGAAATAATCACTCCCTCTCACATTTACAGCTGAACTGTAAACTGCAGTATCACTTAATATTACTAAGTACAATGGAGTGCATCTGTGTATCTGGGATAGCCAGTCCATCCACCTGTATTTCTAGAAAATATACTTTTGAAATAAAAGGGGTTTAGTTCTACACATCCTAACTCCATAAAAGCTAAACTCAAATGGCTAACATTTGGATGAACAAGGCTGATTGTCTTTTATCTTGGTGAAAAATATGTGAGCTTATAAATAAACTCCTTTTCCTTGTAAGGCACAAAAAAGGGGCATAGAAAACCCAATATTAGTTGTTTTACACACAGTGTGTGAATTTTTGATGCCCATTCATAGTAACTAGAAGAAAAATTAGAAGCATACTGATGCACCAGATTTCTTTTACTTACCATTTTTTTTCTTAATTGGACTGAGTTTGTGTTCATTATAGCCCAGTTTCACCTACCTCACAATCATAAATCATCTTCAACATGTCAACATAATACCGTGGTAGCTGCATAGCTGTTGTTATATATCACAGTCTCCCTGTGTGGAGGCAATTATATTTGTCCAGATTAGACAAAATATAGTAGATAAATTGAAGTAAGGCAGATAAGTTACATGGTATCATATATTTCTAGCCCAGTATAATATGTCATAAATTCACTCAAGACATATTGAGTATAATGCTTTCATGCACACAGACACACAAAGAAATCACATTTCTAGCTAGATTGTTTGTATTACTATAGTCATGTGTAAATAGGACTGAGATCCTCTAACAGAGTATACATAGTGAAAAGTTTCTAGCATTTTTCCTGATAGCCTACAGCTTCTATTCTCTGAAGCTCTGGTTCTGCTCTAGTTCTACTGCCATGAACAGTCATTCCAACAAGAAGAGCTCAATCACCACACGGTGAAGCACCACAGCTCCCTTCTTGAATTATATTGAATTTCTTGTCATCATATGGACTTTGAGACGTATTAACCAGAGATCATGCTGTTGATAAATTGGGGTAATGACTTATTGACCAGGACATTGGACTAGTGCCAAGACTGTGCAGTGACCTGTGACATACTCACTCTTCTGCAACTGAATTTGCAGAAATGAGAAGCTGAAGTGTCCTTGTTCTGCTGTTACTGAGTTACATGTGACTGCCAAGACACAAAAGGCTCACTGGCAGAAATCCTTTGTCGCATACCTTTTACCATAGTATTTTAACTTAACACAGTCATATATGTCATCTTAATTTCAGGACACTCAGTTTTCAACACTAAAATATGCATTGAAAAGTAATAGTTTGGTCTAATTTTATTTTAAATGTACATAATTTAAAAAATAGAATAAAATACACCTTACTAAAATTTTTTCTTGGTGTTTCCCCTAAAGAATGATAAAGAAAAGGTGGTTTTGTTGGTCTGATTTTTTTATTCTGTATATTCCACTCCCTGTTCCCAGGGTTTGTTACAGAACTAGAATTAAAAACGTTTTTTTTCTTTCCCTAATTATTTCTGTTTCCCAATGATGTGCCTTAGTCCAATGACTTCATACTTCTGAAAGTCAAGTAACTGCTTACCTCTAAGTAACCAACAATGAAAATTTTAAATGAAATTCCTGTAATTATAAAATGTGTCTTCAAAATCTCACATTTGTTTTTCATACTGTCATTCTCAAATTAATTACACTTCCCAGAAAAATGTTTGTCAGGTTAAGAAGTGTTAATTCATATTATAAAAAGAGATTTAGCTCATTTTTTCTCCATGTCAGCACTGGTTTGGTGCAAAAATGTTGGGCAGTCTGAAGCCTGTTACTATTCTTGGATACTGTGCTAGTTCAGAGCATGCGGGTGTGCCTTTCAGAAGGTGTAATACAGAATTTGCAGCAATGTCACCAGCTGACCCAATAGTCTTGAACACTATTCTCTGCCAAGAACATTCAGGGTACCTCAGAGCACTGTGTGTCTGATACCAAAGCAAGTTTAACTTTAAAAACTTGAAAATCTATAAGTCATTTACAACAAGAGTTCATACTGTGTTTTCTATTCAAGCAAAGCTTTTTGCAAATGCCTCTTGTAGTTTGTAAGTATTTCTGAAGTATTTCTCACCTCATGACTTCGTGACTTCCTGGAGTGAGCAAACTGGGCACAAGCAACAAGAAGCCCTGAATCCAGATGATTATGTTTTCTGTTGCTATATAATTTTATTGGATATTATAGAGTCCAATGATTTTCAAGGAGCAGTTATATTGAAAAGTTCATAAGAGTAACCACAAATTCATGAACTGTGAAGCTGGTGCATTGAAATAAATCATATTAATTTGGCATTAGATTTGAAATTTCTCGAATAAATCCTCAGAAAATGATAATAAAAAACAGTGCAAACATGACAGCTTACACTATGAACGAGCCTTTTAAACAGGAATAAATGAGTCAATCAGAAAAAGTCAAAATTTTACAGATGATGTGCTTTCTGAGCTGTCAGGGAAGATTAAATTCCAACAGTTATTCTTTCATTGAAGGAAAAAAAAATGAGTTAACATTAGCTTGGTCCAAACAGCCACCAATTTAATGCAAATTAGTTTAAGAGACAACTTAGTTAAGCCAGTCAGTACCATCTGTAGAGTCAGAAGCTAGGTTTTCACTGCCGAATGAAAGAGGTCAAGGTTAATGGGTACTGACTTGATTTTCATCATTTAGGATTTAGTCCTTTCTAAAGCAGTTTGCTCTTGGAGAAGGCTTTTTGGAGCAACATAGGAACTGCAGTAAGGATTAGACAGTATGGACCACCCTTATTTTTATTTAGCATAAACTTAGTCTTTGCTTTATTATCAGTTCAAGGCTACCCTCAAAATTGACCTAATTAATTTGAAAATATGTTCCTATTTAAACCAGTATAAGCAATAATTTCCTGAATTTCAGAGCTGCAACTAAATTGTGAACATTTACTAAACTACCCTGTCAGATAAGCATCACTGAAGTACAGGTAACCTGTATCCATGGTTTAAGCAAAATAATAAGGAGCATTTAAATTTAAGCTGAACAGGCATGTACCCCCGATCAGTAAACAGCAGCTGATAACTGGCTGTCAGTTGTATACCTCTATCCACAGATTCATTTAAAAAAAAGTAGAAATCACTAAAAATAAATAATTAATTTTTAAGCAAAACTCATTTTAAACTAAACCAATATAAAGTGCCCCCATTTTAAGTTACTTGCAACATTTTAAGCTTTTGTAACTTTTCTAATTCAGAAAAAACCTACACCATACCCAAACCTTGTATGCACCTGTCTTTGTTTGTTGATCTGTTTGGCCATGCAGTACCTGTGCATTGAGGAAAATAATTCTTTCCATTTTGCCCAGATCCTCTGTGCAGATAAGAATGTCTAATCAAATTCAACAAATGTCATTCAGACACTGTGACTCCCTTATCTAATTCAAATTTCTGCTTCCGGTTGTCGCTTGTTACTATTTAAATATCTTTCAGCTCTTGGATGGTAAATTTACCTGATCAAGAACAAGATACAAAAAGACACCTTCTGGATGCTAAGAGTGGGATGTATCCTACCTATCAAGTGGGCATCTCTGTCTAAACTTGTCAGCTAGATTCCCTTCCCAGGCAAAGAAGAGAAACAGTCACTTTCAGGGCATGGCTCATCTAACTCAAGGCATCTCTATTAGGATAAGATTCTATATCATCTAGGATTTTGCCCATATAATTAACTAGGAATTGAAAGCTTTATGTATGTCCAAGGTGCTACCATCTTGGATAAGCTGACCATCACAGCAAGTATTTTAGCAATGTGCAAATTTGAGGTTTAGACCTCTCTACATCAACATCTCCTGAAGAGACTAAACTGCTGTGTGCACTTGCACCCGCCAGTGCAAAAGTCATTGAATCCAGTACAAACCATATCTGTTTGTGCATTTTTCATTCAAAAGTATGAAAGGAAGTGATGTCAGTTCCTAACTTTTATATGGAAGACTTGTAGTCACAGTGTTTTTCTGAACATGGGAGAGAGCTAGGTTCTATGTTAGCTTCAGTTACAATATTACTTATCTGCACCACTAAGAAGCTGAAAGCAAAGATCAATCAGCCATTCTTTCTATGTCTTCTGCTGAAATGGAGCCACTGAGCCAAATAAACCACAAGAAGTTTATAATACCAGACACAGACTCAAGAAAGGCCATGTTTACATACTTTGGACACCCTCTGTAACATCAAACTTTTGATCTCCACTCCAAAGGGTGACTGGCCCTTTTTAAATCAGAGACATAGCATAAAGCGTGCAAAGACTGAGGCAGTGAAGAACATCTTCCAGTCTCTTACTTCTGAAGCAAATATATTACTTCCTTGTCTACTGTTTTAATGAGTACTATTTTCAGATTAAAATTTCAAAGAAGGGAATTTAACCAATCTGTGATGGCCAAAAGGATGACAAATAGCAAAAAAAAAAAAAAAAAAGCATGCTTAATCCTGTTATCAGATGGGCAATTACATTGGCATTGCAGAAAAGGCTGCCTTAGTTTTCAACAAACATGAAGATTGCAGACACATACCACTCTCCAGCCTTTCAGGTTGTACAGGCAGAGTTATCTCATCCCTTCCCTTACATTCACAGTTCAGCAAAAATTACTTCATCCCTATGTCAGATTTATGGAACCCATTTCAGTAGCATGACTGAGACATCTGGGGAAGGAATTTGCATTTTCTGCCATAGTTCTCAAACTGTCCTCAGTAATTGCCAGTTGATTGTCAAGCACTTTCTGTGTAGCTCACAAGAATGAAACAAATGGCCCTCATGAAACAGGATTTGGGCAAGGAAAGCAGCTTCTGAAGGCATGCCACTGTTCAGAGAAGTGAATAGTAATAACCATTATTAATGCATTTTATGACAGCTCCCAAACCCCTGTTATCAGTTCTGGTGGGCTATGCTGTGGGCTGCAGTCAGTGGGCTCCTGCTCCAAGGTGAATAGGAACAGTGCTCCAAACAAAATAGAGGTAACAGGTTCCAAGATACTGCTAAGCAAAGACTGAAAAATTTGTACTGGCAGTGGATTATATGAAACTTGTTATCTAATGAAATCTAATGAACAATAAAATTGATAGTAAGAATCTGCAGTAGCAGTCCACCCCTTCTGAGAGTTACCACATCAGATATCTCAAAAGCAGTTATTAATTCCATATCTTTACCTCTTACAGAGTGACTGCACAGGCTGGGGATTAATGTGATAATTGGAGGAGGGCTGAATTTACTACTTAACCAATTCTCTTTTAACCCTCAGACTGGTTGTGTGCCAGACCAGGAATCGTTATCATAAAATTGACCAGGGAAAAAGAGAATAATGTGTTAGCAGCTCTCTCTGGTTGATGACTAGGTCAAAACAGAGGAGTGAAATTGGAAGGACTGAAAAAAAAGATACAGCAAAATCCATCCTCCTCTGTAGTGCTCTGCAGTCTCACATCTGTGTTCCAAGAACAGAGGCTTTTTAATTTCAGAAATACTAAAAATGAATATTCCTGAATTATACTTTGCATGGAGTGTGTAAAGTCCAAGCCAAACAGTTTAAGTTTCATTCATTGCTTCTGTTAACACAGACTCTCACAATATTCCAGAGGTTAATAAATGCATTAACATGCAAAGATTAGAAGCTAATGGTAAATAAAACCTTGGTAAAATGAACTTAGGAAGTAATAGCATTAAAAATCAATGGTTCCTTCAAAGGAGACTAATGGAACCACTTAAATTATTCTGCCATTACAAGGTTTCTTATCTTAACCAATTAAGGGCAGAATAAGTAAATTAGGTCATTAACATAGAGGCCCACAGATCTCTGTAACCATAATAAGATTTTTTCTGCAGATATAGTGGGAAAGAATAGAGACACTTAGATATAGAAGAGTGCAATTGAAGTACTTAAGACCTTCATACCGCATCCTAAAACTGTCAATTGTGTTTGCATAAGGACAGAAGAAGATTATTATTAGACCTTATTGACATGAAAATTATGCAGATTTGGGGTCTTCTGAACACCATTATTAGATTTAAAAACATACAATTATTTCACACAGAAAAATTACAGAAATATTGCCTACTTTATTGTATTTTATAACCTTGACAGAAGAACCACAAATACTGTAAGAGGGTAGCTCCTTGTTTGTTTCAGCAAATGAAGAGTTTTAGCATTGTTCTGAGACTTCTGACCGTATTACTCCAAAAGAGATTCTGATCAAAAACCAATTTATTTATTTAATGTTATTATCATTGCTAGTAGACAATGGAGATAGAACAAGTTGAAAATAGTTACCAACTAAATGTAGATCAATGATGAATTTATGAACCTGAAAATAATGGAATGCTGCAGGTGTAGAACAGGAGGAAAAATAAAGGAGGGAAATGAAATAATATTCATTTTTGAAGAAATTTACATATAGCCAATAAAGGATCTCATAAAATTTTACAACTTTCCATTTAAAATAAAAAAAAAAAAAAAAAGGAAGAACAATAATAGACATATTTATAATGGTTAAAGATAACAAATCCTGATTTTCAATGGCAATTCAGAAACTTGGGCTGATAATAGACACTGTGAAAGGAAAAGATGTAGGAATATCAAGAATATACAGCTGGTAACTTCACCTGGCAGAATTTAAAGAGGATTTCTGTCATTATATCATGGAATGAGGCTTTTACAATGTTTCTGCAAGATGTTTTATTTTTTAACATCAGGAAGATTAAGTCACTACCTCTTGTTTTTTCTCTTGATAGAACAATAAGGGATACATCTTGAAGAAAATGGATAATTCTACACAGTTACAACCTCTGTCCATCTGGTTGCCAAGATTAGAATGGAAATATGACTCTTAGAAATCTTATATAATGTCTCTTCCTTTTTTTCAGGTTCTTTAGCCTGTTAATGTACGAAGACAAGTAATTCATTAAAAAAAAAAAAAAAAGTGATTCTGTCTGTCACTATGTAATTAATTGCAAAGCTTGGACAGGAAAGGCAGGATCTTTAAGATGTTGTGATATGGTCCACTTTTATAGCCCACCCAATCACACTCTGCAACTGCCAATAGAACCTTCTTTTCCATGCATATCTAGAGGTATCTAATTTCACTCACCAAAATTAAAAATTTCTCTATTTAAATCATATTTAATAAACCTAAAGAGTGGGTTCTTTCTCAGTAACTAAGGAGAAGTGAAAAGTTCATCAAACTAAACAATCTCTTGAGTCTTTATCATGTTTCTAACTATGGAAATATCAAAATTCTTTCATATGGCATTTATTCCTTTATCCCTAGACACTTTAACTCTCTTGCTGAAAACAGTTACAGAAAAAGTATGCTTTTCTTGTCCTTTATAGAGACCGAGGTTTCAGAGTTAGGAGCTCAGTTAGCTTGACTTTTCTTGCAAATGGAAAAACAGATAATTATAAGAGATTATTCAGCACTCTCGAGATTGTATTACTCATTTTCAGAGGCTTCTTTTAGAGATACGGGAAGACTATATAGTTGATTACATGCCACATTCTCAACAAGTACCTCAGACAAGTGCACAAAGTTAGACGGAATAAACCTAGATGTGGGCCACTTTCAATAGGATATAAAAATACACACAGAAAATGAGTGTTTGGAAAAAATATCATCTAATTAAATCTGAAGGACATTTTTGTAGTCATATCATATATGGACTAAATAAACTGCTTTGAATAATTATAATGACTTAAAAATTCATAATTGGGGAGAAGATATGACTCAAAAATGAGTATGTTAAAACTAAATATTTTAATATTTTGATATAAAATATCAACAGAAGTAAACTCAGCTTTTTAAAGACAAAAATATTGGAAAATTAATATTTGCAGGTAATTCATCCTTTTGGGTAAATAAAATGGTTTGGCATAATTTTGTGTTGTAATATTTTTCAATTTTTATTCTGGGAAGTTTATGCACTTGGGCAGACTGACTCTTCAGTAAGGCTGTTCACAATATATTCTTCATTGTCTCTGATTGAACTTTTGTTTTGATTTTCTAAGATAAAGCAATTTCTTGTACTCCAAAACAGAAGTAACATTATTAAAGAGAATGGCTAGCCTTAACCTATGCAATGCCTTCCGTTCTTTAATGTGCAATTTTTAGCATGAGTGACATGTTTGTAATGAACCATTTGTCTGAAGATTAGAAAAACCTTAAATTTCTTGGGAAGATAAAACAACACAGTGCAAAATACATGTATTATTTATTTTCTCCCTGCCTTTATCCCATCTACTACTTCTTGGGAAAAAAAATAAAACTGTTACAGTAGTAGCAGCTGTGAAAGCCACAAGGTTATCATTATTTTAGCAAGAGACTGGGAACCAAGTCATTAGGTGACATGCTGATAATTGTGGAGGGGTTGAGAGACTCAGAACTACCTTGCTGGTCAACAAGTAAAGTAAAAAGCTTGTAATCAGTCAAACAGTTAAGTATTATATGAAGGGGATGGTTTGCTACCTAAAACAGGTCTTAGAGGTGAAGTGACCTTACAAAACGGAAACAACATTGAGAGACTGGAAACAACCACAGAAATATCTGTGTTCAGAGTTTGTTTCCACTTTATCAAGTGGATCAAACCAAAAAAAAACCCTGAGGAGAATTCCTTCAAAAGATATTGTGTAATATTATGCAAGCTGCGTTCCATTCTTGACTGAGATCACTAGAGTTTGTTCGTCCAAGGATGAACATAAACTGAGAGTCAAAATGCTCCACCACTGAATATATAGCAACAATGCAGGGTCCCACAAATGTTCCTTTTTTACACTAGATTCAGAGTGCCAGGTGTAAATAGAGACCTTGTCCAGACTATAAGCAATCCTAACTTGGGCATCTGCCTCCGAATTATGAAAAACAGAGAGTATATATCTGGGTTTGGGTCATCTTTTATAACTTTGATGCAATATTGCTAAACCATAAAAGCTAGAGTAGCTGGCTCTGCAGAACTTTCTTAGTCATAGAATTACTGATGACCCAAGCACAATATGTTTGGAATTGTGTATACTCTGTATCATCATACACGGGACAAAGAAGAAATGAAAAGGATAGTATCTCAGCTCTTTAGCTTTGAATTATTGATGCTTTATTATATAAAACAACAGACTGAGAAATAACCCATCTCAGCTTTCATTAAATGCAAAACATACAACACTAAACTATCAAGTAAGCACAAAACTTTTTGCTACACATGAATGGATTGTGATATCCGTGAATAACAAACATTCTGGACTCTCAAAAGTATTATTATGCATATTTTTCAAGTCATATTTATGCACAACAAAGTGTATGCAAGAGATCGACTCTCAAAAGACAGTAATTTAAAATACCATTTTTAGTAAAACTGAAACATATTATAATCTCTGAGTCTAGCTTTTAAAATGCATTTTAGGGAAACCAGCTTTCATATTTTATACTTAAATTTAGAATTCTGCATTTAGACTTGATGATTTAGTTATGTAAATGTACACTTAGGCCCTCTAGTTTGATAGCTAAGGGCTAGTTTATAGCAAGCACAAACAAATCATGCTACTTAAATCAGAACCACCAAAGGGTGATTTCTAGTTTAAAAGTGACAATGATATAGTATAGTGGAGGAATAAAAAGAATGTAATGCAGCTTTCTTTACACATACACATCATTTTGTCATATTTCATAATATAACATACTGTCTAGCTATTATCACTGAAGTGCATTTTTCCATTTGCCTTGTCTGTTTTCATTTGAGAGTGTTCTTATGTAATTTTGTAGGTTATCCTAGTGGGAAACTTATTTGAGAAGAGAATTAAAATGGATTTAAAAGAATTCAGCTAAAACTTAGTTACACTTGCAGCATACGCACTCTTTTTTTCTCATACACCTTAGAAACAAATGCATTGAATTATATTTAAAAAAAAAAAAAAAGGTACACTACAGAAAAATATATTCTACTACAAATGGATACAAGAATGTCAGGCATATAAAGATCTATGGAGGAATGCACTTTCAATATCCATATTGCAAACTAAGAAATTATTCACATTACTTTTATCTTATATAAGTTTATGCATTTAAAAATAGAGAGGGAAGGGAAGGGAAGGGAAGGGAAGGGAAGGGAAGGGAAGGGAAGGGAAGGGAAGGGAAGGGAAGGGAAGGGAAGGGAAGGGAAGGGAAGGGAAGGGAAGGGAAGGGAAGGGAAGGGAAGGGAAGGGAAGGGAAGGGAAGGGAAGGGAAGGGAAGGGAAGGGAAGGGAAGGGAAGGGAAGGGAAGGGAAGGGAAGGGAAGGGAAGGGAAGGGAAGGGAAGGGAAGGGAAGGGAAGGGAAGGGAAGGGAAGAAGACCAGAACTGCGCATAATATTCAAGGAGGCCACACCAATACTGAATACAGTGGGATAATCACCTCTTTTGATGAGCTGGTTAAGACGTGTTTGGTGCACCCCAAGATGTGGTTTGCCTTCTTGGCTGCCAGGACAGACACTGCTGACTCATGTTGAGCTGCTGTCAAGCAACTCCTCCAGATTCCTTTCTGAAGGGTTGCTCTCCAATGACTCTTCTCTCAATTTATACTTGTGCCCAGCATCATTCTGTCCCATGTGCAGAATCCAACATTTGGTCATGTTAAATTTGGTCCTGTTAAATTTAATCCTGAAATTATAATTTAGGCTATTTACAATTAGTGCACTGAAAAGCTGTCATGGAGGCACCCCAAAGTTAGTTTTAGGCAGACAACAAGGTCCAAAACAAACTCTTATTCTGCTCAAAAAGGTGCAGCAAATTAACCGGTAAGAAACAGGGTTTATGCAATCAGTTAGCACTCAGTAACATAAATACAGGTTCAAATATCAGTTGAGGAAATTATTGGGGTGCAGCAAATAATAACAATGGAGATCCACAATGTGCATACACGTGGCTCATGAAAAACAATGCCAGAGCCATCCTCGACTTCAGGAAACAAATACACGTGCTTATATTTAAGCACGAAATACACTCACTTTATCTAGTGAGGAAAACACCCACAAGTCCTGTGAGCAAATACACTTGCCCAATTTTGGCAAGGAAAATAGACTCGCTTATGCAGCAAAGAGATATTCAGTAAGTTATCCCTCATCCACACGGTGCGGTAAGGCAGTCCCAGTCCCGGAAGATTACTTTAGGCTGTGATCCTGACTAAGGGGAGGGGTCTAGATGACAGCATTTTTGGCCCGCTGCTCTGAGAGGACACACACAAAGAGATGCCTCGGTGGGTAGTCCCGTTTTATAATTGAGTCAAATCTGGTTGTGGGCAATCTAGAAGCTTCTCTGCTCCCTCACTCTGGCTGTGGGTGCCCAAAAACTTCTTGGCACCCCCCACTTTGGCTGTGGGGGCCCAGAAACCTCCCATCTATCTGGTTCCTCTACCCCTCTCCTAGCTAACTGACAGACGGTTAAACAAAAGGAGCTGTTAACTTGCCCCATAGCAGAAGAGGTGGGAGGTGTTGGGGAAGAGGATGGGGGTGTGCATGCACCTTCCACACTGAAAGAGCAGGGGCGAAGGGAGAGAGATGGGGGTATGCAACTGCCACAAAGGCTACCTCAAGTATGATTCAGCCAATCGTAGCTCTGATGTCCAAAATATATGGGATTAAATGACTTTTCTTATGTTTATCCCTCTCCATTGACTCTAGACCCTCCAGGGGAGGTTTAGGATGAACCAGGGGAGGTTTACGCTGGACATTAAGAAAAGGTTCTTTGCCCAGAGGGGAGTGGAGCACTGGAACAAGCTCTCCAGGAAGGTGGTCACGGCCCCAAGCTTGACAGTGTTCAAGAAGAGATTGGACAAATTCCTCAGACACATGGTGTGAACTGTGGGGTTGTCAGATGCAGGGACAAGAGTCGGACTCAATGATCCTTTGTGGGTCCCTTCCAACTCAGGACATTCTATGGTTCTATAAAATGTCTAGATCACTAATCTAGACTTTCAACTTTTAGATAGCTAACGTTACACTAAAAAAAATTAAAAAAATTTAAAAAAAGAGTCACCTCACACTAAAATGAATAAGTGGGAAAAAAACAATTTTTAGATAACTCAAAATTAAAAGAAGGCTACTCTATTAAGTGGTTATAGATATCTACCTGGATACTTATATTTATCTGAAGTAAGACAGCTGAAAATAGATGTTAGAGAGAAAGAAAAAAAAAAAAAAAAGGAAGAATATTCAATTTTCTTCAGAAAATAAAAAAAAGCCTCTTCAACTTCCTTCAGGAAAGTTATGATACAGATAATTTTTGAATTTTAGATTAATCTTAATAAAATCAATGACAGCACACTTTGCTAGAGTACAATAAACTTTAATTTCCCAAAGGAGACTATGGAACACCTTGAGTGAAAACTTACAAATGCAAATTTTAAGATAGCTCTAGATTTCATTATCTGATATCTTAACAGATCAGATCTCATCTTTCCACCAGCAAATCTAGACTTTTAATTCACATGCAAATTCCAGTAATGAAAATTGAGCCTTTCATCCTGAACTGAGGATATAGCTCCAGAGATACACACTGTCCTTGAAACAAGAACTCAGTCCCTGTCCACATAAATGTTAGGGCCCTGGTGTCATTCATAGGCTTCACCCTCCCTTACCAGCCTTCTCCAGGGCCTCTACCACTCTGCTCAGATGCCAGGACCCCATTTTGGCTCATCCCAGAGCAGTCAGTTCATGCTTCAGCAACTAGGTAAGAACATCATGCTTACACCGTGTCTCTAGCTCTGCCTCCCAGATGGGCCTCTGGCCCACATCATAGATTTGTCTCTTGCCCACTTTCCTTTTGCTTCAGACTGGAGCCCCTGGCTGCACCCTGGACCTGGGGCATCACTTGCAATCCCAGGGGCTTTCAACGTACCCTTCTGTCATCACCTTCACTGTGTCCATCACGCTCAAGCCCTGCTGGATAGCACCCTTTCAGTGGGGGCAATGCCTGTGCTGTGGCCACCCTCAGCTCCAGATTTATCCCATCTCATGGAGCAGATCCATTCCCATGGTTCCCATAAAATCAGCAAGAAGGGCAGTAGGACAGGAGCAGATGTTAAAGAACAAATCTCAGTCCTTCAAGGGACAGAGATATGTGTTCCAGATTAGATAACAGGAAAAATTTCCTCACTGAAAGGGTTATCAAGCATTGGAGCTGGCTGCCCAGGGAAGTGGTTGAGTCATCATTCCTAGAGGTCTTTAAAAGAGGTGTAAATTTGGTGCTTAGGGACATGGTTTAATGGCAGACCTGGTAGTGTTAGGCTAATGGTTGGACTTAATGAACTTAAAGGTCTTTTCCAACCTAAACAATTCTATGAATTCATGATTCTACAAGCAAAACATGAGAAGCCTGTCTTAGCCGAAAGAAGCAAATATTTAATGTTCTTCCTCTGTGTGAGAGGAATATTACAGAGAAACCGAGTGCAAAAACCAGTTTTGCAAGCAGAAGCATTCAGAGGCAAGAAAAAAAAGTTTTGCTGATTACTTCGATGGGATGCCTACACTGACATAGTCAAATCCAGGAAGGGTGCAAAAGCTGCACTTTTTATCACAGAAATATGAGTCCCTGCCAGAGACATATACAAAATACAGTAAGTTTTGCAGAAACTCAAAAGTATTTCAGAAAAACATGTTAAACCACTAAAGTTTTAATCAAATTGTTATATTTTTTATCAATTTTATGATGCCAGATCTTCTGTTTATGCTAAACTCTTACTTTTAACAAAACAAAACAGAAACATACTGTCATAATACTATGACAGAAGCCATGTTGTTGAATCCTTTCTAGAAAAATAATAACATAAAGATAAGAAGGAGCCACTATATTCCTAATTTAACCCAAAATCAGATCATGGCCTGCGGGACATTGACTGCAAGGGACAACCTATGAAAATAAACACACACACACACATACACTTAATGTGCCTGTCAGAAGGCTACAATAGTGTGTAGGCGTACACATGCATATATGTATGTATTCAAGTAGGATGTCTCTACTGCAAGTGTCTAGTAAGGGAAAAAAGACAATTACTCAGGTATACTGACCATAAATAGCAAAAACTGGGAGCAAACAAGACCAGACTCTAAAGTCTAAATATAGTGCAAAGATCTGTCTTTACTGAAATTATATACAGCCTGATACACATCAGGCTCAAGAACTCTGTGAGCTTGAAATTTATTTAAATGATCAGAAGGTGAAAATTCTAATATATTAAAGGAAAATAAAATAAAATAAAATAAAATAAAATAAAATAAAATAAAATAAAACGTAGTGGAATAAAAAGCAGAGTAGTCTATGCAAATATTCTCAGAAAGACTCGTTGAACTCATTGGAAGTTTTCATGTGTAGTGTCAAAAATATGTATGACACAACATATATCATGTAATACACTAACTAAAATGACATAAATAGAAAATATAGAACCCAAAATGAAACAGCCTTAACAAAATATGAAATAAAAAAAAAAAAAAGTTAAAATTATTTGTTCAGTCTCTTCCTTTCTTGAGATAGACATGTTCCAATTGAAAGATTCTGTTACAACAAAGCTTCAGTTTCCAGTAAAAAAAATGCTTCATCAAAAAATTTCAATCAGCTTTTGGTGATACAACTGCAAAACTGCCTGGCACCTACTCAAATGTGGAGGAATTGTTTTTATCTGGTGCATAGTCATAGTCATCTAATAGTCATCTAATCAGTTCTGCAACCTCTCTGAGTTCTGATCAAAATAAACACCCTAATCCACACAATGAGCTCCTCAGTCCCTCCATTCACCTGAAATATAAGACCTGGTGTGTTAGAGGTAAAATTGCTGTGTACTGTATTTATTGCTGTATATCGATCTATCAAGAAGTTGTTCAGTTGGTTTGGTTGTCAGTCAAATATAGCAGAGCATTGGGCTCTTCCTGGGGCTTACTTCTTTGCTTCATCTACTAATAATTAAACTGAGCATTTGTGACAAATGGCCATAACATATCCTATGATGATTCCCCACTTAATATTGCTAATACAATTTAACAGATCACAAACTTCAGATTTTCCTACAAAATATACTCCTGAATATTTTTTCATATTGGCAGCAGAACTTTTACTCTTCCGTGAATTTCTATATTCTGTTCTTCACTGAGCTACATATTAGGGGATGCCTTGAGATTTTTTTTTCAGTGTTATACAAAATAGATTAGTATGACTGAGTATGGAGTGATACCAAGGACCTGTGTTCATGCAATTTGCTTACCAATAACAGTTTAAAAATTAAGTACTTCCCTTGGATAAATAAGACAGCAGAACTAGTGACAACTGGCAAAGAGAGGGATGAGGTACTCAAAACAATATTTTGCCTTAGTTTTCAATGGCAATCTCTTTTCCCAAAATAGTTCAAAGAGTTGCAGTCAATTGCTTGATGTCTAAGTGGAAACCTGTAACAACGGATGTCCTACAAGGGTCCATACTGGGACAAATATCATTTAATATGTTCATCAATGGCATAGTGGGATTAAGTGCACTCTCAGGAAGTTGGTAGATGACATCAAGTTCAGTGTTGGTATTGATTCACTAGAGGGAATGTTAATACAGGCCAGGGAATGAAAGGATTGAGAGCAGCCCGGCAGAGAAGTACTTGGGGGAACTGGTGAATGAAAAGTTGGGCATGAGCTGGCAATGTGCACTCACAGCCCAGAAGGCCAGTCATATCTTGGGCTGTATCAAAAGGAGCATGGCCAGCAGGTTGAGGGAGGTGACTCCGCCCCTCTGTTCTGGTGAGACCTCACCTGGAGTATTGTGTCCAGCTCTGAAGCCCTCAGTACAGGAAAGACATGGGCCTGTTGGAGAGGGTCCAGAGGAGGGACACAAAAATGATCAGAGGGCTGGAACACCTCTCCTGTGAAGACAAAGAGAGTTGGGGTTGTTCAGCCTGGAGAAGTGGAGGCTCCAGGGAGACCTTACTGAGACCTTTCGGTACCTAAAGAGGGCTTATAAGAAAGATGGGGATGGACTTTTTACCAGGGCCTGTTGCTACAGGACAAGGGGTAATGAGGACAAGGGGTAAAAGAGGGTAAATATAGGCTAGATATAAGGAAGAGGTTTTTTACAATGAGGATGGTGAAATACTGGAACAGGTTTCCCAGAGAGGTAGTAGATGCCCCAACCCGGGAAACGCTAAAGGTCAGCTTGGACATGGCTGTGAGCAACCTGATCTAGTTGAAGATGTCCCTGATCGTTGCAGAAACTAGATGGACCTTTGTTGGACTAGATGACCTTTGAAGGTCCCTTCCTATCCAAACCATTCTATGATTCTATGACTGGTTCTGAAATTTTAAAAAATACTCTAATATTAGTAGATTTTAAATACTTTCCCAGTAAAAATGGGTAAGTCTTGATCTGCACAAGTTAAGACAGAACAATCAATGTGTCTATTATGGCTTTACAATAATTAACACTTTAAAGCTACAGGTGTAATAATGTTCCTATGTTATTTGCTATATTTTGTTCTTAGTTATTGAAGGGTACAATGGAATACTGCTGACAGTTACATAGTAACAGTTAAAAGATTCATTGGAAATGGCATATATGTAGTCCCACCAGTTATCATCACAGAATTAGATGTGTCCTCTCTGATTTTTTTCTACAAAAATAATAAACCAAATGGATCAATTCATATTAATATTACTAATATTATAAAAAAATCTTCACGCATCCAGCCTAAATGGCAACATATTGTGTAGCTAGAAAAACTTGATAAATGTCAGAGGAATCAGTCATAGGCATCACTTCTATCTATAAATGAAACTTTTGTGAGAACTTATCTTCCTTTACCTTACGACTTCCTGTTTCATTCCCTAGTGATCCAAACGCTTTTCAAACTCTGCCACTGAGCATCATTAAAATGAAGCCCATAGTGCACAGCCAAACCTCATTTTAGCACAGTAAAGATGTAAAACTCATTAGGCATGCATAAGGCAATCTAAATAAATCATGATTTAAATGTCTGCAATCTCCAAGTTAAATAACCTAATTTACTTGGAAACAATGTGTACAACTGAAATGTAAATTAGGTAAATCCAGAATCAGGGATATGAAAAAAACTTTTCAGTTATTTCAGCAAATAGTCTTGCCCTTAAATCAAAGCAAACTAGACTAAACTTAACCCTTTGGCCTTCTTTGTATCCAAAATTACTTCATATTTTTCTGATTCCTTTTCTGTCTAACTAAAACTGATTTGACCATTTATTTTCCTCAGTTAAAACTCAACGCAAACCAGGTGTACTTCCTGCAAACCTTCATATTTGCTTCTCATACTGCATATTCTACCACTAATTCTATCAAGTCTTAATACGCATAGCCTCTTATTTGCCAGTCATCTGAAAACAAGACTAAGGGTTCCAAGGAAAATGCTGACAGGAATTCTGTATTTTCTCATTAAAGATGCAGTTAAATCACATTTATTTACTTCAAAATGTATTGCAGCAGATCCTCAGTGATTTTTAAGATATACAGATTTGGTTTCCCTTTTTTACACCTAATTTCATTTCTTAAACCATTCCTTCAGCTAGCTTTCAGTGTTAACTAACTTCTCACATTTCCCAACCTCTTTCCCATGTGATACACTTGATGTTTTCTCCCATTCCTGTCATCTAGCTGCATAATTTTCCTCACAGCACTTTTTTTCTGCCTGTGTTTCAAACTGTTTTGACATGCCATACCTTGCAGCTAGTCCTCCTGATGCTATCACTGTCCTCAGCTTCCCTTTGAAATCTGCTGTCCTTCCCAGGACTCAACGAACAGCAGATGCAGCATCCCAAAAGAGATACACACACAGAAGCCATGCAAAAAGAATAGAAGCTGACAGCATTTCAGTGTAGTCATAACAAAATTATGGGGTGAATCGCACCCGTATTTGAAGTTATGTCCAGATTTCCACCCAGCGAATTCACCGTCTATGCCATGGTATTGTTCACTCATTCACATTTCTAGGTTGTTTTGGAAAGTCAAAGCTGGTACCTCATATTTACTAATGATAACACATAATCTGAATACCAAAATGTATTGCAAAGTTTTTTACAGTTCAAATAATAAATAGGAATGTTAATGATCTTCCATAAATGAGGGACAGATAGCACAGGTTATTGTTTTTAGTATGAAACTGTTTCATATTAACCCTACTAAGTGTTTCTCGTTTTCTTTCTCAGTAGAAAATTTAAAATACTATGAATATTAAATTCAACATATAGTTCAGTAAGATTTCACAGTAATTTTACACATTTCAATTTAACTCAAGGCATGAAATCCCCATTGTGAAAATAAAAAGTTAAAAACATTATGTAAGCACTGACACTGCATATTTAAGCAATAAAATAAAAAAGGAATCTTACCAACATATTGTGTTTCTGGCTACAAGAGTGAAAAGACAGGTTCATGATTGGATTGTGTCACTTTACATTTGTGTCCTAAAAAGCTTTCTCTCCTCTAATGTTTTCAGTTAGTGGCATTGCTATATCTCAAGCCACTAAGAGGGGAAAAAAGATTAAGTGGCTTATAGCTGAGGATGCGACACTGACCCTATCATGAGCTTGGTCCGGTGCCATGAAAATTAAAAAAAAACCAAAACCTTATGGCTGCTGAGGAAATGGTGAACACTGGATTTAATCCCAGCTCTGGTTCTGCTGGCACTTCCTTGCCAATGGATTCTGCCTACAAAACTGATGTAATTTGCTGTAGTGGGATCATCTCAGGGTAGAAACATTATTTGGTTGGAAAATGCTTTGGTCGCATGGCAGAGGAGGTGTTGCTGGACCATGTCTGAGATATTCACGATACCCATTGGCAGTACAAACCTCTTTCATAATTTTTTTTTTCACAAATTATTATTTTTTTCCTAAAAATATTGAGTATAGAACATGCCCAGAGTCCAGGATATTAACATAAATACCAGCTTCAAGCCCAGTTGTGCCTTATTATGACTGGATAGCTCTGCAGGGCACAGAAACAGGGCCACATTCAGGATATGGACTCGTGCAAAAAAAAATTACTTGTAACAGGGAGAAGAGAATGAAAATAATGACACCAATGTGTAACAATTTGAGGATGTCTTAAATTCTAGGATGCAGAAGATATAGCTGGTTCTGGAAGTGCTACTTCTTAGATTAGCACTCTATTATCCCTTTATAGTCAATGGAGAGAGGTGACACTTGACTACATCTAAGGTGACGGGAGTGTGAAGTTACCAGAATCTAGTGGAGTTTACCAGGGCTGCTGCCTTATTGTGTGCCTGGTTTTCTTCAAAGAGTTGACTAAAAGAGAAAATCACCAGGCCTTGTTGCAAGATAAATGGTCTGACTTTGTTATACGCCTCGACATGACAGCTGGGAATGGTTTCTCTATCACATCATTTATACACAGTGTCTGAAACCTAGGGAGGGCAACTCAGGCCAATTAAATCAGGCATTATTGTGCAAAAAGCTGAGCCCTCCTATAGGCAAACTAGATTGCTCTAGGTGACTACATTTCTTCTTCCATGAGTATAAAGTGTGGGGTATGAATAGGGGCTTATAAGAAATAAAGAAGGCATGCACATCTGTCTGTGCAGTCTTATGACTATGTTACTCTCTTTTGAGTACAGATATCGACTGAAAAGACAGCAAAATCAGCATCCTCCACATTTTACATAATAGCCTAGATTACTGGCCCAAGACCTGCCTGACCTTGGTTCAGGCTCCAAACTTACATACTCAGGAGGAGGGCCATAACCACAGACTCCGGGGATTTCCAGGGAAGACATGGCACTGTGCCTTCAAAATTGGGCCTCTGTGTAGCTAATGAAGCAAGAAAGTAGTCAAGAGGGAACCGCAGGTGGCTCTGACCTTGATGGATTAGAGCTGATACCACCTTCTGGTTCTTAATATACAATCTATACACATAGTGTGACTTGTCACATGATATTTACAGTTCAGAACTGCAATTTGGTATATTCAGTTCTTTCCTGAGGTAAGCTTTGTGTAAGTAACTATAGTTCAGTTTTGTAGCTGCAAATGTGCTTCTTTTTCACAGTTAAACTGTTGAGAAAGCTTACTTTTAACATACAAAGCACTTGGAGAAGCATCTTTTTTCTTAGCTTAACTGTTTCACATTGCTATATAATCGGTTATACTAAAATTTAAATAAACCGTCTCAACTGAGGTTTCTTATTTTAGAAAAAAAACAATACTATCAGGTGACTTCATTTATAAATTAACCATCCAACTATTTATAGAAACTGTCTGTTAAACTTTTCTGTTTCTAAATAAAGCTTTCTATTTCTATTTCTAAAAGCTTTTCTATTTCTAAAAGCTTTTCTATTTCTAAATATTTATGAAATAACTCAGACTTTTTAACCAAAGTATTTTCCAGCAATCCATATTTTCCTGAATTTTCCAAACACACTCTAAAAGGTTTGTAAGAAAGACCTTTTTCAATAAGAATGTTCCTAAAATATTCCGTATTATGTCAAAACAGAACCATTTTTTTGTGAACAAAAAAGGGCCCACAAAATGGGAGAATGGGAGACGAGTTTCTCATCTCAGTGCTCTGTAGGTTTAGAATACTCTGTGATATATATTTCTTGCCTCCGAGATCTTGCTGAAGTAATGTAATTGCCTGGCCATATAGTAATACATTGTTCATGGAAATTTGCTTTCTAAATAATTAGTTTGAAAGGCAGCAATTAACAGTTGCTTTACCATAACTCATACTTAAAAGTTTTTATCAAATACTGCATACAAAATAAGTATGCATTCAAGTATTCAATTGTACTACCCTGCAAAATAAATTGCATGAACTGCTTCAACTAAACAGAGGTTGCAGAACTGCATTATAGCAACTGCACTTAGACCTATAAGTCAATAGTGTAGATTTATGGGCCAGGAGGACATGTTCTTCTTAAAGCTCTACATGTCTTTATCTAACTTTGCATAGGAGTTGCTTTTAATTATGCACAACAGTCCCTTCACTAAAACTAACAGCTATAAACAAATATAGCACTATTCTACATGTAGCCTGTAACCAAACAGGCTAAATAATACTTTTAATACAGGTTGCAAACAACCTAAGTGTAACAGGTGTAACAACCTAACAAGATAATTAAAAGAAGTTTTGTACTGTCCACATCTGTCCATGCATGGGAGAATACTCCCCTCACTTCAGTGCTGTAAGCATTTAAATACACTTTAGATGGCACGTCTCTATTTTAGGGCATGTAATCAAGTCAGAGACAACACCCATCTGATATTAATACCATCACTTAGGAGAAAAGATCCCAGCAGTCACAAAACTTGGTAAAAATCTCTATATGAGCATATCAAGAAAGGAAATGGCTATGGCAGAGACTGAGCACACACCTGTAGACATCCATGCGGCTTAACTTCTTGTTCTTGCTCTCTCGCAGGTGTGGGTCCTGGCCTACACCACCTACCTGTTTCCCAGACAATGTCAGGCACATTTCAAGAACAGCAGAAGACAAGGACTGCTCCATTAGGAGGTTTAGGTGTAGCCATCAGGTTTTGGTGTGATCTTTGGTGTGTAGTTAACAAATTGTGCCATGCTATTTGCATTTGGCATCATAGCTAGACAAAGAGGCCTCAGACTCATTTATTTGCTCGTACAGGCTTAGAGGAGCTGGTTTTTCCTCCCTCCTCCCATCCCCTCCAGAAAATTTAGGAATCAGAATTTGTTCATCTGTTTCAGACTTCTTTGCTTGTCAAATAAGGCTTGTCTGATCTGTTTCTCTACCACATCTTCCATGGGTGAGTGGTTTTCAATCACTGTTAGGCAGAAATCGTATCTCTGAATGCAGCTGTGCTATGTGCAGCCACCTGACGAGTTTCAGCAACAGTAAAGCATTACTAGCCTGGGATCCACAGAAAATGTCTGTCTCCTGCTGCTGAGATGAAGTAATTGGCCCATCAGGGGATGCCTGCCATCAGGGAGATTCAGCTGACACAGCCTGATGGATTCCATTCTCCCCTCTGCTTCCTTATTTACTCCTCGTTCTTTACCCCAGTTTTCCTTTTTCTTCTCTGTTTCCCCTCCCAGCATTTCACGCTGACGCTGTTTCTATAATACTTTGGAGTTGTTTCAGGCAAATGTTCACTGGAAGAAATGGAGTGGCTAGATTTCTCCCTTCTCTGCACCAGGAGGAAAAGAGGCTGAAGGACTGCATCTGGACATCTCAAAACTTCCAAACATGTGTTTTGAACCTAATAGATAGCTTCAAAGGAGAACAATAAAAGTTTTATTTTGTCCAAATCAGTTTGTTCATCCTGAAAGTGAAAAAATAAATAATTTTATATTAATTATTAACTCTTATTTTTTTTAAATAATAATACCTGAGATGGTGTAGCACATGGAAGCTCCTCAAAGCTTATTGGATTACTTATTTCCAAAACTTAAACTAATTTGTATCTGCAAGGAGAAATGTGGTTAAAGCAGAAAGCAGCATTAAGTCTTCTTAAGAGCTGTCTACAGAACAAATGCATGAGGTGCAGGAGATGAGTTATTTGAAAGTACCTACAAACCATGTTTAGAATTGTTCAGATTTCATTATTTCCAAGTATTAATCTTAGGCACCAGTCATATTTTTGTATATAAGGCATAATGACAAAAAGCAGAACTCATATACACAAACATATACATTTTAACTTCAAGGATTCTTTGCCTCTCTAAACTTGGTAATAGATATAGCAAGATTCTTACTTCACTTTCACTTCTACAACACAAAAATAGTCCAGGCACTAATTTTGTACTCACATGGGCTGCATTTTCACTCTGTTGTGTCCTCTGTAGGTACATACAGAAGCAAAATCCCTGGACAGCTCTAAGACATTCAAGAGGAGAAGTAGATCTTAGGAGAAATTCTGAGAGACAGCAGTGGGTGACCCATGTGCCGATGGGACATGGCTTTCCATATATTAGAGCTGTATTCAGCCATATCAAAGGTCATCACAGGGCTAGGAACAGTAGTATATCTGACCTGTAGCCAACCTCTGAACAGATTAAACAAATACAACTCATGTTACAGTGACTTTCATGACTGTCTTTCTGTGGACTTGATCATGTAGGAAGCAATAGCAGGTCTTGAATTACCAGAAGATACACTGAAAGAGCTTGCAAGAAAGAATGGTTGAATTCTATATGAATACTCTGGTAATCAAAGTGGGGACACAGATAACTTGGAGAGCTAGCTGATGTGATGATACAGGTATCCCTACTCAATGAATGTTAACAGTCTGGTGGGAACAGAGCTTCATTTTTGCCCTGAAGACAGAGTCTGTGGTTGCAAAACATTTGGCCATCATATGTAAGACTGGTGTCCCCAGCATTCATGCATAAACACATGCATAAAAGTCATCAGTGAGGTTTTGAAGTATGATATAAAATCAGAGTAAATCCTGAACCCCTCTTAATGATGATGGCTAAGAATATGTACCCAGCAATGGACCTGTGGAAAACAGGTCCTCTGAGACTGCTTCTGAAAGGTCTCTGCTGCAGATGTCACAAGTTTCGTGGACCAAATCTTATGTCCAAGCCTGCTCCATGCCCAGGGGCATTGCTGGTACAGTCAATATTGCAGGGTAGGCATGAAGGAAGCAGACTAGTGCACTCACCCTCATTGGGCTGGCTGACAAGAATGGTTGAACACAACACCACAGCCATAAGAGGTTTGTTTGTTTGTTTTTCTTTTTTAGTAGACTTATTGCCATCTGAATTTTAAACTTATAGGAGAGTTGCTATTGATTTCAATGGAACAGAGTCGATTTCTGACATGTGAATGCAAGTCAGAGGACTATATTGTCAGGAACGTATAGAGAGAAATCAATAAAGCAGTGGTGTGGAATGGGGAAAAACATTGAACAAATTAAAACCATGCAAGTGCACAGGCAGTGAAAGGCATCTTAGTGGATTTCTGTTTATGTGTCTCCAAGAGCACATGAGAAAAAAAAGTAGTATCTCATGTCTCCAGCAATTTCCATTGAATTAGGCAAATCTTGCATTCAGCAGTATTATACTCAACCAAGAAGAAATAGGAGGGACATGGCGACTAAATCACAGTCTTCCTTGAGGGTGCATAAAAGATTCTAGTCAAGGCAGATTATTATCACATACCTTGGCTATTAAAAAAAATCCTTCTTCTCTCTGGTATTGAGTAATCTACTTCCCATGAAAATTCAGCATTTAATTTCAAAAATCTTCAGAACAGGGTTGCTCTGTAATCATCATGTTTGTATGCTAACACTAAGCTAAAAATACAATCAGTAGTCTGCTAAAAATAAGCACTATAGTGGTTTTATCTTCAAGACACTAAGGATGACTATAAATGAAAAGGAGTCTAAGATGTTTACAGAAGTAATATGAGGTGAATTTAAAGAGAAAACTGTCAGTGCTTAACTAAATACAGATCAGATTCCTTACAACACAGCACTGCTGCATAGACCTATCCAGTAATGAGCTCTTTTCTACACTTGCCCTTTAACTTTTTATTTTGTTAACAAGATCTCAAATTTTTTCAGTTTGTGAAAACGTCAAAATCTATATTTTTCTGACTATTCCCTGTTTGGATATGAGAAAATACACATAATATAATTTTCCTTATATTATATTGATATTCTGCTGATACATACACTGTTTGAAATCTTTAAGTATACTCAGTTATATTTTTCCTGGAGGCCAGATAACACTAAAAAATTATTTTCTTCTGATAAAACTATGTGTATGTCACAGGCTCTCTGCAACTTTGTTTTTCTGAATACTTTTATTATTAGAGGCATTTGCACAAAAATTTGAGCTTTGTTTCTGGAAGTTTATGTATTCATTCCTCATTGTAAGTCATTGTCTTCTAGGTATTATAGAAAAACATAATCCTGTCTGCCGAAATGAGGAGTGATATCACAAACATTATATATCTGTTTTATGAAAGAATAAACTATAAGCACAGACAAACTCTTAAAAGCCATTTTATTATGTTTATGTGGTGAGATGAGGGGCTGCAGGAGTGTTTGCTGTCGGATGACACAAGGAGCTGTCCCTATGTCAGACAGAGCCTGTTTCAAGCCTTCTGAAAGACAGACCTGCCACTGGCCAAAGCTGAGCCAATCAATAACATTAGTAGAACCTCTGTGATAAATTTTTTAAGAAAGGGTAACAAACACTGCATGGCAGCTATGAATGAGGAGCAAGAAACTGTGAGAGAAACAGCCCTGCAGACACCGAAGTCACTAAAGAAGAAGGGGGTGGAGGTGCTCCAGTCACCAGAGCAGAAATTACCCTGCAGCCCTTGGTGAAGACCATGAGGAAGCAAGCTGTGCCCCTGCAGTCCATGGAGGAACACAGTGGAGCAGCTATCTACATGCAGCCCATGGATGACCCCACGCTGGAGCAGGTGGATGCCCGAAGGAGTCAGTGATGCCATGGATATCCTGCAGTGGAGCAGGCTCCTGGCAGGACCTGTGACTCCATGGAGAGAGGAGTCCACAGTGGAGCAGGTTTACTGACAGTGTCAACTCACCGCAGCTATTTTGATGTCAATAAAAACAGTAAACTCAAAAAATACAAATCTTGTTATTAAAAAATTATTAAGCTTTTCATTCTTTAATTAAAAAAAAAAAAAAAAAGAAGAAGAAAATGTATGTGGGTACAGCCTAATAGGCTTAATCTTTTTTTTATTGCTCATAATTTATTTGTAGATAAAAAACCATCTTCTACAACAAAAATATAGACAAGCACCTATATGTTTTGCTATTGTTTAAAACCTGATTTATAAGAAATCCTTGAACCTAGCTATGAAATTTTCATGTCAGATTATTTGCTTGCTTGTTATGCTCATAGTGTCATAACATACCTGTTATGCTTAGTTTAGTAGTTTGAGTTTCATAAAAGATTAAATACTCCCTGATTCAAAATGTTTCCAAAACAGAATTGTAAAGGATAACGTCATCCTTCTGTATTCATAAGAATTTAGTCATTCCACATTGTGAATAAGTATAAAATTTGCCCAGGTTAAGGGAGGATTGTTGGCAGCAACTGCATGTGAGGTGTGAGGGAGAAGGAAGAGGATTTCAAGAAATTTCCTCCCTTTCTCTGCAGGTAGTTTTGCAAAAGTTTTGACCACCACACTTTTACAGACAGATGGTGAGGGTTTCACAGATGCTTAAACACACCACTAATGTTAAATGCATGATAAGTCATTGGCTGCGTTTAGAGAACCCACAACCTCAGGATTTTGCTAAGGAAGTTACTTAAAGTGGGGCTTAAATGTTCTTTACATGCTCAGGGAATGGGGAACTACTTTTGAGAAAAGTATTTACAGCTCACCAATCACCTGAACCTATGCCCATGCTCAAAACAGGAACTTGACTCCTTTGAAACATGACCAAATATTTTGAACTGATAGGCAGAAGTAGGAGGCTGCTACCAATATTACCCATGGTGATGTTGTATTAGAGAGAAGCTGTGGAAAAATGATTAATAGAACATTACCCTCCACAGGTTGTCTGACCCCATCTGTCTATCAAGTGTCTTCTTCTTCCTTCCTTTCCTACATAGGAATGTCATCCATTTTGTAGCCCCTACCCTTCTTTCCCCCTGCCTATTAATTCAGGAAATACAGGGTGTTTCAAAAAGACAGACCCAATTTGAAATCACAAGGCTTTGAAATTGGGTCCATCTTTTTTAAACACCCTGTATTTTATGTAATGATACCTTGATTTTAGATATCTGCTTCTATTATTGTGGGGAATTTGTGTTAACATTCCTCTGAGGCTTTAAAATCTGCAGAGTATAGTTATAGTTACTGATATCTCATCACTTCCTATGACACTTGTACATCAGTAGCAACTAAACTCTTGCAAAGGCTCCAAAGACTAATAACTATTTTCTCTGTCTCAGGATTTATTTGTTTACACTATTTTAAATTGCTAGAGATCATAAAAGATAACCCTTCATCCTCCATACCATCATGACCTTTCTGAATGGGAACTGCCATAAAAGAAAACACTGCAGCCTTTCAAATCTTTATGACAGTGTCTGGCTGACTGTTCTTTCAGCAGCTTGCTGGTTTCCTAATGATCCCTCTTCCTGTTACATTTCTTCAGACTCATTTATTTTTAGATTGGCATTATCTGCCAAGGACTTACACTCTCTCTTAGGACAATATGCCTCCTTTCAAAGACTGAATAAAAAGAAATTGTAAGATTTATTATGATTACTTCTTAGAATAAATATATCAATATGTATGTAAGCTTGGTAACAATCAGGGAAAAAACAAGTTGTTGTCAAATATTATTGTCTATGATCCATATTTTCACCTCGTAGTCAATGGTGGAACATGTTGTCAGGCTTACAAAAACGAATCTACAGTTTGCAAAAGGAATGTATTCATGATTTGGAAATTCAGTAAAATAACTAGCCAAACCTGGAATATTTGAAGGATAATTATTAGCATCTTAAGAAACAATTTAGTAATGTTATCCAAAGTGTCTTTAAGGATATAAGTAAGGCCATGTTTATAAGAAAAAACAACATATCTTATTATACCAATTGACACAGTTAGAGAAAACAGACACAGCAGGTCTTCTTCAAATTCTAAAAATTTGCTTGCTTGAAAGCATGTCTGTTTTTTCCAGCTACATCAGCTGGTTTATTAAAGTTTATTACCTTTCCCAAGACAAAATTAGGCATAGGTCAAAGATTGATAACATCTCAAAAAATGGCATTATGTGGTTATGGAAGTGTTGCCTGCATTTATTTTCTTTATATAAACATATTTTTCATCCAGTTTCCTGAACTGTAGTCTGCAACCACTTATGCCTCTGTTCAACATTCAACATAGAAGTAATGTCAACAATGGCAAGAGCAGGGCAAATAAATGTTTTTGCATTGGAAATGCTATGATTGCCCTAATGAAAGAATCTTCATTCTTTTCCTCTGATAACTTTGGAAAGATAAGGTTCCTTTCTATGACTGTATTATTACTTTGTAATACCTCCCAAAATGAGGCCCTGATTTCCTTTAGAGTTTCTAACAGTATTGTAAAACAAACCATAAAAATATCAATATGGAGAGAAAGAAAATATTTTCAAATTAATCAAGCAAACAAACAAATAAAAATGAGTACAATGATTTTTCAACCCAGGAGGAGGTACAATTGCACTGGGTGAAAGAAATAGGTATGCAAATACCACATACATCACTGAATGCCATTCATGTTGAATGTCTGACCTCTAATTTTCAAAAATAGTCAATTTAATTAAGGAGTGTTATTGTTGTTTTCCTCATTAGATGCACACGTCTACAGAAGCAACTGTTCAGAACCTCATCCGTTAGACTGAGCTTCCAACTTGACGTTCTACTTTTCAGAATTCATTTGATCTGTAGCTGTTCACAGAAATACCTCCTCCGTTTTGGCATACTGCCCTAAGGTATGGTGGCTCTCTCTTTATAAGCATGCAGGAAGTTTCAGCAGCTAACTTCCATCTTTTTTTTTTTCCTTTGGCTGTTGAAATACTCCAATAAGCAGTACTAGCAACAGTAACAAGAGGATGTTTTAGAATACGCAAGTCTTTGTTTTAGAATAAAGTGAGAGGTCCAAGTTTAACTTCAACATACTATCTGTTACAAAAACTACATCCAAGGTTTTTAAGGGTGCTCAAATCATTAAAACTTTTCCTTTGTTACGTTTCTGTGTCCCACATCCTTCTTTTCTTGATTTTTTATCCTACTGAGAAAATTCAGAAATTATATCTGGGAGAATTTTGACTTTGACTTTTATTCCAATATGGGGCAAAAACTGGAAAAAAAAAAAAAAAATTCTTATGCATAATCTCAACAATTTGATTTGAAAACATGAGAGTTTCATTTCTGACATTTCTAGCAAAAAAAATAAATCTCACCCCAAACTGAAATGTTTATTCTTTACTTCCTTTCTACTCAGTTAATCATAAAACATGGTAAAATATTCTGATATATTTTCTTATGAGAATCATAGTACGTGAGCATAATTCCTCCATGCTCTTCTAAAAGCCAAGTTCAAAATAGACCAAAAGCTTCATGGATCTTGTGACCTCCTCACTTGTGAAAGTCTGCATTCATTATGGAGGGATACTTGTTTTCAGGGGCTATGGGATCTTGAAAAGAACTCATGACCAAACTACAGTCTGATTGAGATAAATACTGACAAAAGAACTGCAGTTTAATGTTTTGATTAAATGATTTGACACAAAACATTTTGTATCAGTTCACAAGTAATATTTTTCAGGCTGACATCAAATTAACTGAAAATAAATATTTTCTACCAATTCTCACAGTGGAAAGTTCCAATTTCCTTACAATATGTGCATATGCAGAAACTTCATTTGCCACCAAAATATAGGCCTGACCATCTGTAGTAATGAAACTATAAATTATATTGCATAACATTTCGATACTGCAAATAACAAAATGACTCTCTAAAAAATCACCTCTGCCATTGGTGTAAAGTCCTCCAATGTGTAACATTTACATCAGATTTTTCCTTCCTGCTAGTGCATCATCACCTAACAAAGAAACTGAGTTACCAAGAGCCAAATCTAGCAAAGTGAGCTCTTATGTACAGCAGCATATGTATATCACATTTATTTGGTCTCAGTGAAGTCCTACATAAGATAACGAAACAAAGAGATCCTAGTACTGTAAATCATTGATAATGAAAGCATTTAATTTCAACAAGTTGCTGATTATGTGACAAGCAGTAGATGCCCAAAATAGTACTTCAGATGTGTCGTCTTTTTTTTTTTTTTTTAATTCTGTATGATAAGCAAGGTAATACAGGTCATCATTATCTATTTTGTATATAGGAAAGCAAGAAACTTATAGGGAAGCCTGGAAACTTAATAACCCAAAAGATATATTGGTGGGGGAGGTGGGGAGGAGAAACCAACATCAAAACTATCAAATTTTGCATTGATTTTCATATTAATTACTTTATTAATTTTCAATATTGTTTTAGCTGTACTACAAATTTACCTTTCCATCCCCATAATCATCAGTTGCAGCCAAATTTAAAAACTATTTATTTGTAGTTATTTCTGTCTGAGTTTCTGGGACTCAATTTTAAAGGCTGATCTCAAATTCCCACACCTACACTAGCTCAGTTATGAGTAAAATGATACCATGAAGATATATCATCCTCTTGATTTTAGAGGTTAAAAGGGTTTTTTTTTTCTGTTTTTAAATTTTCTGTGGAACAGTTATTTCTTTACGATTTAAACTACCAAGGCAACTCTACTCTCACATACACAGATAAAATCAATGGTGTCAGTGCGTGCAAACTGACAAGTGAACTCTGTTCAATTTATTAGAAAATTTGCAGAGTCGTTGATCTATATGACTAAGACAGGTAGACTTTGAGTTCCTAATTCTAGGAAGAAGTAGCAAACAGAGAGACTATACCATCGAAATAGTCAGAAGAAGGCAAAAGACAGTGTTAGTTTTCCTTAAGTAAAGGAAGCATAGTAGGACACTCACTGGAGAATTCAATAGCCTAATAGGTAGATGAAAAGCTTATCCAAACCATCAAAACCCAATAGCAAATATCCAGACCCATCAAAAGTGCCTGTGAAGTGTGAAGTACTGTCTGAAGAATGCTATCCCATTCCCTTGAAAATGTGTTATATTATCATGAATCTAATCAAAATTTATAGTTCATGTTGGATTAATCTAGGGTTTATATTTTTATTCTCTGACTTCCAGCAGAGACTCACAGTAGCAGAAATAACAATTCATCACTTACAGTGGAAAGTTGAGCAGTAGGACCACAAGGATCTTCTATTATTCTGTATGCACCCACTTCAATATTTTGTAAACTCATTTAACGATGCACATCGTTGCAAGTGTCGTACATCTTTGTATCTTCCTTAGTAAGATCTCACCTTTCTGTACTAACAAGAAAATCTTATTAGCATATTTTCATGTTCATGTAAATTTTTAAATTATGGATTATCACTAGAAAAATAACATTTTCCTTCTTATAAATGTAGACATTTATAGCCTCAATGTGATAGCATCCACGATTTTGTCTTATTTTTAGTTCCAGTCACTCGTTTTCTGAATATCAACTGAACAGTAGCGTCCAGGAAAATTCCCAAAATCAAAGATATATACACACTATAGCTCAGGGTTTCCTCCGATCTGTTTTTCCTTTTGGTTCCAAAGGCCGGTGCCCACATACGCTTCACCACCACAGTGTACTGCTTTCCAGTATGATTCACCAATTGTGTATGTAATTCATCCTTGCTAATATCTCATTTTCACAGTTGCAGCAGATACCTGTGTTTCTTTCTCATTCCCTTAGAAGGAGAGAGTAAAGGCCTCTTCCCCCATTTTCCAACCAATCTTTGCATAACTCATGTCAGTATATCACTAAAACGGAATATTTTTCCCTTCAAGGGCAGAAGAAGAAAAGTATATTTTTACATGTTTTCTCCATATGTATGAGAATTTGTGCTCTACCTCCACCTCTAAATGAATTAATATGGATCGCTGGAAGTCCTGAAGAATAGCCAGGTCTACATTTTTAAGAGTTATCTAATAACACTGCCCAGGTAGCTTACTTGAGGCACCAAAAGATCCTGCTGTGTTCATAGTATAAAAAGCTGAAGAAAGTCTGTGAGGTCTGCAAAATATCTTATTCTAAAAAGATACAAGGGAAGGCAGAGGCAATCTATCATGCCCCATAGCTTTGAAGATTTGATAGTATTTGACACTGAGATTATGACACTACAAGGGAACATTATCAAACATTAAGAAGAGTGTGATTTACCACAGTCCTAAGAGCATCCCCACCCAGAGCTCATTTGCACTGCTTAACTGCATCTCATGACATCTCTGATCATAAGTCATGAATGAGTCAAATAAAAGCTCTGGAGGCATCAAACATGCTGAGATTAGAGAGACTAGAAGCAGCTGTGATGTACCAAATATTGAGTAATACTGCATATTTGACTGATTGTGAAACTTTGTTCATTCACAGCCAAGTTTTTGTTGCATTTACTTCTCAAGATTTATGTCCTTATTTGCATGTTGATGTACTTTGAGTCACTAAGCAGAAATTGAATTACAGCCCCTTTAAAATGGGACTATGAAATGCACTGTGCACCTGCTTGTATAATCTGTAAAGATAATGCTGCAGACTATACTCAGAATAAGATTGATTGTGTTTACATATTAAATATTCTTCAAACATGACAATGTGATAATATGAAGGGCAGTTCAAGCTCTTTCTAATCTCATTCTTCCCTTCTCAGGAAGAATCATGAAACTCAGACTTGGCCCTTCAATGAGTTATGTATACCTTATCTGAATATTCAAAGTACTCTGCCAAAGCAAAATTTAAGAGGCCAGGTGGCACTTCATGAAGAGAAATTACATAAAACACAGCTGAATAAGAGAGGTCTTGACAAGGATACATCTCTTGTGGGAGAATATTGGATACATGGCAAGGACAAGAAAAAAGAATGTTAGGAAAGCTCTTTTTTGTTGTTGTTTTCCTCTGTAGGATAAATTCTGAAGGTGTATCAAGATAGTTTGATTTCTGCTTTTGAAAGGAAAAAGCATGGTGGGGGGTGAAATGATGGATTATCTCTTGGCTAACTGTAAAAATGGCTTCCAAAATAAATGGATTGCCTCAAATGCCAATCTGATAAATACACTGAAATTACTTTTTAGTTTAAACTTTTCAGTGTTAATTTATTCCCCTTTCTCTTCTCACAGATCAATTGCATGTCTTGTTTTTCTCTGCTATTTAATTAGATTTGAGTTTCTCAGTCTACGGAGAAGAAAAAGCAAGATAGCTGAACTGGTCTGGCAGAACAGAAGAGGCATTCAGTACAGCTGTGTCAGAGTCTGGAGTTTCATTCCTTGTCAGATTTTCTTTCTGTGTACTTGTACACAGAAGGTTGCTTCTAAATGCTAAATTAGCTCTAGTAGAAGACAAAGCTGGCTGTAGTCATAGCAGAACAAGAACTCCAAAGTTTTTTGAAGTGGAAGTTTCTATTTGTAGGGGAAGGGATATTTTCCTGTAAATCTCTTGAGATTCTTACAGTACTGAAAATAAGAACAAAATGTAGTATAGCCTTTTGAAGGTAGGAAGATCTTTTTAAAAAAGCAACACTTCAAAACACTGTAAGAATATGGTGATGAATAAACCTTTCCAGACAGCAAAAGATATTCTCCACAAAGATAAACCTGCAGGAATACATAATCTATCATCCCTTTTGACCAAAAATATTAACAAGATAGTTTTTTCAGCACTGTGATGGAAATGAAGCTTGATTCAGAAGACAGAATGAGAATGGCCAGGGCTTTTATAAAGAAACCTGGGTTCTTATTCAAAGACAGTCAACACTTCTGAGCTTCTGGGAAATAAAAAGTCACCTAGAAAGCACAGCCTTAGAAGAAATTTACTATTTATTTTGAAATGACCCACTCATAAAACGTAGCAAATAGCAGCTCAGGTAAATCAACATATGAGCACTTCTTTCCCATCCCATCAGGAAAACAATTCTGCCACTGGGTATCAGGTCCATAACATTCTCAGGCACTGTTCTTGGTTTCTGTCTTAAACAAGACAAACTTGTTCCATATGTCTAGGAAGTAGCTGCCTTTAAGTTTTCTGATGAATGCTTTTATCAAGTTACATGTAAACAAAGATTCCGTTTCAGCCCCAGGAGAGAAAAGTTCTGCTCATTTAAGTGCTTGGAGCTGTCAAGAAGGTAGATTAGGTGCAGAACACAAAATGACTTCTTGAAGGCATCAGCAGCTAAGGACAAATGTTAGTCATTAGAAAAGCCTACAGCCTGGTTCGAAGAATCATGTTAGACCTTCTCTGCTGACAGTCTCATTGCTTGATGGCAAAGAGAAGTTGTTCACAGAAGAAATTATAGCCTAACCATGAAGCAATTCCAGTAAGTCAAACAACTTCTGATGCCCTTATGAAAGGTCACACCTTTAATCCATCCTTAATACAAGTTTCCAAGCGTGATCATAGTGGGAAGAATTTCGTTGACTGCAAGAAGGTCAACACAAGAGTTGTTAGGTTTGATTTTCTTTACCTGTGTGCCCAAGGTGCTCTTATCTTGCCTTAGCACTGTTGGAACAGAATGACAGAGATCAATCCCAATAGGCATATAAATCTTGCATTGTTTCTGGAGATGTTTCTAGTATGTTTTCCACCGAGTGAGTTGAAACAGATGCACCAAGGACCACCCCTATAAATACATTGACATACTTAGCTATGTAATTAATTCACTGCAGAACACTGCTATTTGACAGAGGCCCTGTTGGGATATCTCCTTCAGGCTGTATAACTCAAAACAGCAGCTTTTGTGCATTTTTCTGCAACTCCATGTACCTTTTGCTGCTTGTGATTCATATATACATCAAGCACGATGCCTAAAAGGCTTTTCTGTTGACATTGCCAACTTGATTAATCAAGTCATGTTGATTTTTCAGTCCTTCAAGTTTTCCCTTGAATAAAAAAATCACGTTTAATCTTTCAGCTATGGATGGTTGCTCTCTAAATCTCACAGCAACAACTTCTTCACACTCTCAGCAAGTCAGCACTTTAGAACGCACTGCAAACTTTGATTCGAAACCAGAGAAAAGTCATGAACTTTGGATTTGTCATATTTCTTCTCAACTTTTCAGATTTTTTTCCACCATTTAGATCTTCCTACCATGATCCAGAAGTTCTTTCTAGATCCTCTGGAGTTCATATATTGCCACTGCTAGCAAGAGACCACAGGCTTTATGCTGGGTTTGCTGTTCCTTAGGACTGAGGTTTGTCAGGCTTGCTTTGTCTGAAATTGTATTAATCTGTGTGTCACTGTGTTCTAGTTTGTTTAGATGCAGCAGATTTCTTTCTAATGAGCAGGTCACTAAACATAGTTTATTTTACTTTTGTTAAACACTGTATGGTATAACCATAAATTTATAAAGACGGTAATACCAAGTAGTTGGTCTGTGCAGAATGAAATATTCATGACACTGCAATAATCCTAGAACTGTAGAATAGTTTGGGTTGGAAGGGACCTTCTAAGGTCATCTAGTACAATCCCCCTGCAATGAGCAGAGACATCTTCAACTAGATCAGGTTGCTCAGAGCCCCATCCAGCCTTGAATGTTTCCAGGAACGGGGCATGTTTTCATCCACCAAGCAATACACTCATTAAATCCTTATCTCTCCAATTTAGAGACCATGTCAATGGCCTTACAGACATCCAGAGAGATGACATTTATAGCCCTTCCTTTGTTCACCAAAGGAGTCACTCCTTCCATAATGATGGAGTGTAGAGGAATATGGGCCTAATACGGCAGCAGGGGCTTCAAATTGAGGAAACAAGATGCACTGTAAAGGTGTTATAGGCACAGGGTGACAAGAAAATGGGCACAGACTTGCATTGGCAATATAGAAACTGTAAGTCTAAAAATAATTTGGCAATGATCAATTAAAGAAATGCAGATACAAAGGTGGGCAAAATTAGTTTTAGGAGTAACAAAGAGAAGAGGAAGCAGCTATCTTAACATATATAGAAAAATATAAAGAAAATTCTGATATAACGTGAACTTGGACACCAGAGACAAAAGAGCAAGGTATAGTGTTTTTTAGGAAGTCAATAAACAAGAGCCCAAATGCATCCTAGAATAAAGAAGAAGAAACTGTAATTATGGTCATACTTTTCCCAACAAAGGTTTTGGGATGCTGAGAGCTGACTGTACACCTTCCACACATGCCAGAATTAAATCATTCATCTTAGAATCCAGAAGAACATTGGAAGGGTGACCACAACACCAACATAAAAACAAACAAACAAACAAGAAAACAAAAAAAAAACACTTGTGACACCATATCTGAAGTGCTGAGTCTAGTTCTGGGCTTCTCAGTACAAGAGAGATATGGAGCAAGAGACAGGACTGAGTCCAGCAAAGGAGCATGAAAATGATGAAAGGGAAAGGTTAAGAGAGCTGGGACTGTTCAGCCTGGAGAAGGTTCAGGAGGCCTTTATCAATGTCTACAAATACCTCATAAGAAAAGTAGAGAAGACAGAGCCAGAACATTCTCAATGGTGTCCGTTGACAGGACAAGAGACAATAAGCACAAAATGAAATACAGAAAATTGCACTTAAATGTAAGGAAAAACTTATTCAAAATGAGGGAGGGGAAACACTGGCACAGGCTGTTCTGAGAGGCTGTAGCATCTCCATCCTTGTAGATATCCAAAACCCAACTGGACACAGCCCTGAGCAACCTGCTGTAGTTCACAGTGCTTTGAGCAGTGGGGTTGGACCAGGTGATCTTCAGGGGTGCTTTACTGCTTCAGCCATCCTGTGATTCTGTAATTCTATGTGAATCTATGATGCTATAAAAAAAGGCAGTGTGTGTAAAAATTTTAACTCTTCTCCTTCTATATTACTCTTTTTTTTAAAACTTTTTTTTTTTTTTAAGACTTACAACTGGACCAATGATAAATTATTAATGAAACTGTTAAGATTTTGAATACACAAACAATAAATTAGTTTACATATGAGGTGTGTTTCTTTTCTGTCCATAACAAGATTTTAAGCATTGCACTCTCTATACTCTAAAAGTACTATCTACAGACACAAAAGTACATATGTATTGTATCTGTAGTGTGGTCAATGACTAAGAAATATATTGACCCAAATAACTCATTTGTCAGGGACTGTACGTATCACTGCTTCACTTCTATACGGTGATTAAATCTTCTTTTAAAAGGTTGCATTTTATTTTGTTGAAAGTCAGCCCAGTCACATAGACTGTTCCAGCTCTAATACAATCAGCCTAGCTGGCAAAGAGGTTTCAGAAAGTTCAACACCTTTCTTCACAAGAACAATCATGGTGATTCTCAGGTTACAGCAATAACTGGAGTGTAATTTTTAAGGTTTCTGTTTCACATGCAGTAGCCACAGCTTTCTGAGTACTTGAGATTTTTGGGAGGAGAGGTTTTTTTGTTTGTTTGTTTTTCTTTTTGCTCAAGGAGTTGTCTTTTCTTTTTCTGGGCATGTAACATGTTAGTTTCCACTTTATATTTTACAGGTTTTGTTTTGTTGCTGACTTTATTAGCAGTAATCCTCCTCTAATTTGGAGAACGCAAATATTGATTATTATGAAGCAGCTTTGAGTTGCTCAGATTGTTACCTTTGGCCAGAAGGGTGGATGACATCAAAAGATCTCATAGGATCCTCAGTGAAAGAGTAAATATAGAAGAAAATGGGAACTTGTTAGTGCCACAGAAAGAACAGAGATTCCTCACTCAACAGGAAGAAATAAAAGAAACATTTGCAAAGCTTCAGAAAGAGAGACATTTTTAATTAAGCTATTGCATCCTATGGAATACAAGTCAAAGGTGTCCACCCAATTTATTTTTCACATTTACAAAGAAAACAGATGAATGTTGTAACACAGCAGATACCAGAGGACTGTGATTACAGATGGAAATCTCATAACAGATCTTGAATATAAGAAGGTCCCTATGACAAGTTCTGGTAAATGAATACCTTATTGTGAACCAGCACTAGCCTCAAAGTGATTATCATATATAATTCTTAGCTGATATAACTTTCTTGGCAGAAAAAATAAGAGACAAGGTCAACGAGGATGCAAGAAGAGTTGCAAATACTTACACATCTTGGAAACAAGCAGTTCTGAATTGTTCCACTACTAAGCTCAACTGAACTGATCATAATTGGCAATTTTTTATTCAAAGAGTAATGCCATAATCTTATCAGGCTTTTCTTGTGTTGATGATTGCAAATTTAGAGACGTCTGTAAACAAGGAACATAAAAGTCAGGGAATTATTAATCAGTCTCAGAGATTTTTTTTTAATGCTTCATGCATGTATTTTAGATTACAGTTATGTTTTTTATTCAGCAGAGGAATAAATATGTTTCTCTCTATATACACATATAAACATACACAACACATAAAAAGGCTTGTAGAAGAAGTATGGTGCTGTGTAATTTAGCATTGATTCTAAACCCTGGTGACTCATCCACAACCAAATACCAAAAATCTGTCTGACAAAGGAGGAGTCACAACATTTTCCTGGGGTTAAGTGGGCCAAGATCCATCTGATCTGAAGTACAGCAAGACAATCAAATTTATATTGTCATTGAAGTAAAAGCAGCTGCTTTTTTTAATTTGAGACAGAAATGAATCTGTTTGTAGAGTGTTGGAACGTTGTTGATGAGTCATCTTAGGATAAAATCAACATGCATGTAGAAGCCATTTCTAGCTCTGTTAGTCAGTTCCACCCTGGAAAATGCCAAGCAATGTTCACATACTTGCTATTGCTTTTGTCAAAAATCCCCACTGAGACTCAGAATTAATTCTTGTGTTTCATGAAATATTACATGAGTAGAGCTATGGGCAGCAATAGGCAAAGACATCAGCTTTGGTTTCTTTCACTATTGGCATTTTTGTCACATCTCATCAAAGAGAACACGGTGTCTTTGCTCACCTGGCCTTTTGTTACAGCTCTCACGTTGTCTCTCCATGATGAGGGTCATACTCTGATCAATCAATATCTGTTGCTGCTGCTCCTAACTGCAGAAATAGTATATCACGTCACCTGTCTTCTTGGTAATTAAAGTGGATCTTGCTTGTGCCATGTATACAACAGATTGAAAGATAATGTAAGAAGAAAATACTTTTGTTGACCTGCAACTTCATTTAGCTCTTCAGCATGGGAATTATCCCTAATACAACAGTCTTACATGCGACATAGCAATAGTAATTAAGCTTTTAGAAAACTAAGAGTCAACTGACATGACAACTGGTGGACCACACACTGAACAGGGAGTCTAGTCTCACTAGAGTTGGTTAAATAGATAGAGATCTAGCACAGTGCCTCTTGTCCAAGATTTTTTTGAGTTAAGCCCCTACAATAAGCAACTTTGTCCACTGTGGCTATTGCCTACAGAAGTAAAGGCCTAGGGTGGTTCTTTGGCATCTGACTAATACAGAACAGCCCGTATCATACTATTAAATGTCTAAACTCTTCAAAATAAGATGACCTTATTAAATAAAGTATTTCAAATGGCCTCTAGTCTTTTTGAATGCTGGAAACTGGTACACCCAACAGTATATGCAGTAGAGATTTAAGTGCACAGCAACATTACCTGGCATTTCTTCACCAATACACTTAATCACAATAAGCATTGATTACTTTCAGAAGATGGGTACTTAACGAAACTTATTGGGTGTAACACAATAGCTCAGGGCTTAAAACAGGAAAGCTGTGTCCTAGGCTGCCTAAAGGATTTTTACTATTTCAGAAGGGATAGCCTTTCCTCTTTCTATTGATGGTGGTCCATAACATCATAAAGAATACAAATTCTGAGGCGAGGAGAACTTAGCTTTAGGTTGCACTTTTCACACTGTTGAAAAGTGATTAAATGATTCATGCCAAATCATTCATATGGATAGCACAGAAACCCACTAGTTTTGATCCTTTTAAGAGATGTGCAAGAAATAACATGAGTTATAAGAAAGATTCACAGTTTTGCACCTTAATTTGGAGAACCTCAGATTTGTTTAAAGCTAGTGAAAATCAGTACTTGAAACTGAAAAACTAGCCTCAATTGCTATTATGATGTAATGAGACTGCGCTGTAATGTTAGGTACACTAGAGCTTCTAGGAGTACACATTGTGAACCACTTTCAGTCATGTGAGGCGAGTAAAACTGAGCTGAATATTTTCATTAATTCCTCATGCATGTTCGGTCCCCAAGTGCTTTCTGAACATAAGGACCATTAGGAGATTAATTACTTTTTTCTCCCCTCCTAATCCCTCCTGTCGACTTACTGATCTCAACACATCAAAAAATAACCAGACTTCAGGGATTGCTCAGTAAGTTTGCTGATGACACAAAATTGGGGGACACTGTCTACACTCTCAAAGGCAGGGAGGCCCTGCAGAGGGATCTGAACAAACTGGAGAACTGGGCAAAAACCAACCACATGAAGGTCAACAAGAGCAAGTGCCAGATTTTGCATCTGGGACATGGCAACCCTCGCTGTACATACAGACTGCAAGATGAGATGCTGGAAAGCAACTCTGCAGAGAGGGACCTGGGGACTCTGGTCAATGGCAAGCTGAACATGAGCCAACAGTGTGCCCTGGCAGCGAAGAGAGCCAACCATGTCCTGGGGTGCATCAAGCACAGCATTGCCAGCCAGGTGAGGGGGGTGATTGTCCTACTCTGCTCTGCACTGGTGTGGCCTCACCAAGAGCACTGTGTGCAGTTCTGGATGCCACAGGATAAAAAAGACATTAAGCTACTGGATAGTGTCCAGAAGAGGGCTACAAAATTGGTGAAGGGTTTGGAGAGGAAGCCATATGAGGAGCAGTTAAAGTCACTGGGTTTGTTCAGCCTGGAGAAAAGGAGGCTGAGAGGAGACTTCATTGCAGTCTACAGCTGCCTCACAAGGGGAGGAGGAAGGGTAGGTGCCAAACTCTTCTTTTTAGTGACCAATGACAGAACCTGAGGGAATGGCAGGAAGATGGGCCAGGTGAGGTTTAGGTTGTACATATAGGAAAAGGTTCCTTACCCAGAGGGTGGTGGAGCACTGGAATAAGCTCCCCAGGGACGTGTCACAGCTCCAAGCTTGAAAGTGTTCAAGAAAAGACTGGACAAGACCCTCAGACACAGGGTGTGAACTGTGGGGTTGTCATATGCAGGACAGGAGTTGGACTTGATAATCCTTGTGCGTCCCTTCCAGCTCAGGACATTCTATGTTTCCGTGATTCTATAAAATATAATACGAAACAAGCCAAAAATCCCACAGATCTACAAGCTGTCTACATTTTGAAATTGTAGAAGTCCTTCCATGGTGAATGTGCCTGATACTTTTCATATTCTGCCAGTGAAGCATTAACCCCTTCTCATCTTACCCTAGAGGTGTTAGCATTCTCAAAAAGCTGGTAGATCCTCAGGGTCCTGGATCAGTTAACACCAACCTATGCTGAAGGCTTTTGCCATTGTATTTCTTCAGATGACTAAAGTCTGCCTGTAGAGCACTCTGAGAACTACTTACATGGTGACAGGTATTAAACAAGATTCTTCCTCATGTCAAGGAAGCAATGTAATCACTGAACTAGTGGAAAAAAAGGACACTCTTCCCAGTGGCATTTTAAGAACATACCTTGGTACAATCCTCAAGTCTCTAGCCTCCCTTTAAAAGGGACTCAAAGCAGTAAGTCCCAGTTGATGACAGACCCCTCTGGCAGTCTCAGAAAATGTGCTTAGTTTCTTGGAAATGAAGATAATTATTTCAATCTCAAGCATTTTTTCTCTGTTTTCTCGTGGTTAATTAGGAAACATCTCACTGGGTGAAGTGAGGCTCCCACGCTTATGCATCTAATTCCTGAGAATTTCTCAGGCAGCCATGCAATGTGCCTAAAAGCTATGTTTTGCTATCACAAATTCCTCTGGGGATCTTAACCTTAATGCCTTCAGGTGCCTCCTTCATGTCATGTCTTTGCAGATGAACTCTGGGTATCAGCAGAACTTGCTCGAGACAGCCTGGCAAACCACAGCTTCCGAGAGAAGCTCCATCCTGTGCCTCTCCTCAGGTCTGCAGTATCAAGTTCATAACAAGTGTTCCCAGAATAAAAATTATTCTTATTATATGATGCTTATTATAGACTGAAAACTAAAATGAAAATACCAAATTTTAGCGGAGAGGAGTACAAGTCATGGCCTGCTTCAGTTTGGGAGTACACAAACTATTCATCTGCAATGGACAAATTGCAAATTTCTGATGCAGTGTTGACTGGTATAATTAAGCAGATTTTGTAGGGCTTGCCAGCATTTCACTCACAGCTGAACTTTACTGAATTTTCTTAAGTATTCAAAAAAATTACTGAAAGCCTTAATGAATGCAAGAAAGTACAAGCATTTCTTACCGGGTGATTACTATGATTACTAACACCATGACAGATATATTAAGCAAAGATAATTACTGCTCCTAATCCAAGAGACAGGATTTCTTTTTCTGTATGTTTGTACATACAATGATTATCATGTATAAGAAAGGGGATACGAGGAAATAACAGATTTCTTCCCTTTGGGAACATTTTTGAGTCATATTTAAAAAAAAAAAAAAAAGGTTTTTTTTTTGACACATGTACATAAAAACACTACTTAGTATATAAATTCAGTCTGCCAAGCATTAACTTACCTCTGTTATTTAAAAACACTTCAACAGAAGTCCTGCAAGTACATGTTGTCGGAATGCAACTGTAAGATCCTCCTATCACTCATATAAAAATAAGTCATTAATTAAAATGTCATTGATCATGAAAGAGGAAAATCAAATGTATGAACAAATTATTATCAGCATAAACTGTCTTAATATAGCCTTATTTATGCAAAAAGTCTACCTACTTACCATAGCAAATTGAGAATTCTGAGTTGACACAAACATTCAAAATAAAGCAGAGTGAATATCTAATTAATGTTTAATTGTAACTACCAGTTACTGCCCATCGTTCCCAAGTCTCTGGGCACATATGCCTCCCTTAAGCCTCTGTTTTTCTTGCCCAGGCATAAAAGTTCTAAAGTCTCACAAAAGGCTTTTTTCATTTTAAGAACACAAAGGAAGTCAAGCTCAAAGAAAAAGAAAAACCTTCTTTGTTCTGCTAATTCACAATTCAAGGACTTCCCAGATGTTTGGTTTTATCTTGTCTTTGGAGTGAAGCTGTGCTTTTAAATTTTTAAATTTTTAAATTCTCTTCCACAAGATTATTCTGTTCCTTCACTAAGAATTTCAAACTGAATTTTAACCTTTTATATTTATTTGTAGAACATGATGTACTTGTTAACTCTAATTAAAGCAACTTTATACTGTAATATTTTATTTTGCTGCTTTTAAAAGTTCTGTTCTTTAGCTGTAATTCTATTTCAGAATCCAGCTCTCTGATAGAAGCAATGTTATTAACTTCTGTCATTCAAAAATAACCATTTGGAAAACCCAGACCTCAGATCCCCTAGAAAAAAATACACCAGACTTAAAACGTACCAAAAAAAAAGGTTTACTTTATAACTGTCCTTAAGTTTCTACTGTGATTATATTTTGCATGTTTCTCTGCAACTATAAGGAATACCAAAAATTGCACAAATTTCCTTTATAGAATGTAAACTGAGAACATTATAACTCCAGAAGCTAGAACTTCATAACAGTCCAAATATCATTAAACAATAAATTAAGCAAATAGGACCATTTAAAAAAATATTAAATTTCACTGATTTTATTAGTTTTTATATTGTAACTGTTTACAAATATTTTATAAAATAGGATTTGAAAATAATTTTTGTTTAATACATTATAAAATATATTTAGGTTATTTTTATTTAAGTAGTTAACTAATTATAATTAATAACATCGATGAGTGAGTCAAAACTCTTGAGACTAGCAGTGAAAAGAAACTCATCAGACAAAAGTAGAATTCAAGGTTCTATTCCTGGCAAGATCTTGGCCGACTAATATTAACGCTTCCCAAGTGCACAAAGTCCTATTTCTTATAAATGTCTAGATACAGCTGAGCTGCTGAACAGTTATCTCAGGACTGTACTTTAGAAGGATTCAAAAACTGCATTCTTCCTCCAGCCTGGTCATGCAGACCAGGTGTCTTCTGCACCGATTTGCAGTTAGCATCACAATAAGGACATAGTGGCCACGACTTCATTTCAAAACAGTGTAAAGAGTGCACACACTAGGTGAAAGAGGTCAAAGTTTTAAGCACCTTCTCTTTGAGAAGATTCATATCCATAGCTCCATTCTACCAGAAGGAAAGATCAACACATAAACCCGTGAGGTATTCTGAGTTAGGATGTTTTCCATACTTTTCTCATTATGTTCCACCCAGGTACAGCTGCTGGATGGTTTCTAGGGTGTTTCTCCAAAATGACCTCATGCTTCCCACGCTCATATGAATGGCTGCACCAGGTAGACCAAAAGTCCATCTAGCACAGGAGCCTGTTTTCCGTGATAGCCACAAACTGATACCCTGGGAAAAATAACAACATTAAAAAATGTATAATACTTCTTTCTAATGCTCCAATTATTTTTGACATTATAAAATGAACATAGGCATTTATCACCTTTTAGATCACAATCAGGACATTCATTCTTGTGGCTCTCTTTAAGAAAAACTACATAATTTTTTAAAAATATGTCTTACAGAGCTAAGTCATTGAGACACTTAAAAATAAAACCCCAAGGGCTCAGTGGGCCCTTCTGTGCTATTTGGAAATGCACATTTCCACACAGCAATGCAAAATGATTGAAGAATGGAAGCAAGCAGTAGTTATTCCTCTCATTAAATGAGCAGCTCAATGTACATTAATAACTACTGATCCATTTCCTATTTTACCTACAGCAGGTGAATTATGAGAAAGGCAAATTCATAGAATGCCTCCTCTTTAATCAAGAAAATATTATTTGTTGACAGTGTTTGTTATTACCAAAACCACGTTAGTTGAACAACTGCAGCACTAATGACAAATTATATTTATATTGGTATTGATCAGATTTATTATTAACCAGGACAACAGTAATATTATTAGTGTTAATCAGAGCTACCGTTAAACATTTACATGGTGTTTTACGAACACATACTTATATACCTTGGACCAGATTTATTTCTTTCATAAATCCAGTAATATTCAACATAGTGAGTCCTTATCTACTCCAAAGAATGAATGAAGTAAGACAAAACTAGGCACAGACTAATTCAGACTAATGGTGGTCTGAGGAATTAATGGGAGAATGGGAAATTAGGGAGAAGTCCTGAAAGAATTGTGAGATTTAACAGAAAACTGGAGGAAAAGAAAGAAGTGCACACTAAAAGCAGGTTGGAATTGCTGATTAATTGTCTTGTGTCTTGTATGCATGTCTGACCTTTCAGATGCTTCAGATGACCCTTCCTGCTGTAGGTGACCCTGCAGCATGAACTGTGTGGCCCTACACAATGGGTAATGAATTCATTGAGTTAACGTTTGGCTAAGATACCACCTATTGATTTCTCTACTATGAACAGGTTCTTAAATCATTTGTATAACCAAGGAACAAACATAGCACTAGTTCAAATAAAACATATGGGTTTTTTTCATTCAGAGCATGTTTTAGAATATAGTACTCCCTATCCAATTTTATATTTCTCTTCTATAGAATCACAAAAGTATAATCTACCTTATATTGGAAAGGATCTTCTAGAGGCCATCCCCCTCCTACTCAAAGTAGAGCAACTTAAGCAGGTGGCTCAGGGCCATATTCAGTGAGGTTTTGAGTATCTTCATAGATGGAGAATCCACAACCCCTCTGTGCAACCTGCCCTAGTGTTCGACCACCTTCACAATGAGAAATTTTACTTCTATCTAGTAAGATTTTTCTGTGTTCCAGTTTGTGTCCATTCACCCTTGTTCTTCTGCTGTGCACCTCTAAGAAGAGCCTGACTCCATATTCTCCATTCCTCCCTATTAGGAAGTCACAGGTAACAATAGGGTCTCCCCTTGGCCTGTTCTTCTCAAGGCTGAATATGTCCAGCTCTCAGTTCCTCCTTGCACTTCAAGTGCTGCAGTCATACAATCATAGATTCATATAATAGTTTGGGTTGAAAGAGACCTTTTTAGGTTATGTAGTTGGTGACCTCAGTTTGTCAGTGTCTTTCTTGTACTGGAAAGCCCAACACTGGACACCATACTGAAATGTAGTTTCACAAGTGTTGAATAGATGGAAGTAATCACTTGCCTTGACCTGTTGCCTACTCTTGCTGCCTAATACGATGTTGTCCTTCTTTGTTGCAAGGGCACACTGCTGACTTATCTTAAACTTCCTGTCTCTTGGGATCCTCAGGTCCCTTTTTACAGAATAGTTTTATTCTCTAGCTACTCAGGTACATGACTTCACTTGCCTTGCTTGACCTTCATAAAGTTCCCATTGGCTCATTCCTCTAGCATGTAGGGATCCCTCATCCAGACCATAAGGAAAATTTTGAACAGAAATAAGCCTGGGAAAAACTCCTTCCAAAACAGTCTCAATACACCTTTCCATTTTATTTAGATCAATTACAAATTACACTCCTATTAAACTTCTCTAATCTATTTTGCATGCATCCAGTATGTATGACAAGATCACGTTTCCCTGTGAGAACGTCATGACAGACAGTGTCCAAAGCTCTTGTTTAGTTCAAAACAGAAGCTGTCCTTTCCCTTTCCCCTGTTCACAACGCCCATTATATTACTTTGGAATATTAGTTTGATTTGGAAATATTAACTTTTGACAGATTTCTCCCAGTATTATTTATCCTTTTAGTTGTGTTCCAGATGTCTTGAAATAACTGAGATTTGTTACAGAATTTTCCACAGCACAAGTTTAACTCGTATGCTTGTCAGTCTTAATTTCCTTTTTTTGAGCACTGACACTACATTTACCCCATTTCTTTTCTTTCTCCAAGACTTCTCAGGTATCAATGATTTTGAAATTGCTTCAGTGAAAATTTATTTTGGGATAGGGTGCATTCTTAAATGGGTTCTTTATTCAGTGTTTTACAGCTGTTTATGCTTTAATATTATATGTATCAACAATATTTTCTGTTCAGGGAACTTCATACATTTTTCTTCATGTCAGACTAATACCATTATTTTGTCCCAATTTTTATCCATGAAAGCTAGAACCAGACCATCATGGTAAGTCAAGAATATTTCTGTTGAAGACAGTGAAATTATAGTGACCTGAATAATTGGACTCCTAGACTTTATTTCAATTTTGCAAGCTAACTCTTATCATACATAGAAAGATATTTCAATGTAAAGCAACCAAAACTGATTTTATTACAGAAGCTTAATTACCTCTATTCAAAAACTGTCATGCATAAAAAACATAGTTGATTTACATTTTCTAAAACCTGAAAGTACATTCTATAACAAAAATTAACTTTTCTAATTTTTAGGCCTCCTCCACAATGTTTAGATAAATTGGTCTCTCAACAGTTAGCAAATGTCTGAGAGAAAACAGAAAACAAGTAATCATCCAAACTCAGTACAGAATTGAGTAAGTATTTCTAGGCAGCCATTTCAGAGTGTTTTGAATTTAAAACTACACTGTCATGAGTAGAGTTCATAAGCAGGAAATAAGAAGTATTTCTGAAGTACAGTTTTCATGTCATAAAAAAAACAAAAAACAAAACAAAAAAAAACAGTGGGGTTTTAAGCATCTTTAAGGTAATATTTCAGCTTGTTTTTCTTTTCATTTTAGCACTGTAGCTAGAAATGAAACATCAAAAATAATAAATGACATCATTAGGTCACAGCAGACTGCCATCATTGCTAAGAACTTTCTTACCTGCATAAATATAAGTCAAGAAAAACAAGAAATTTAGGTGTCTCCAAAACTAAGTCGCAAGCAGAAAAAAAAAAAATCTATCGTAGGGGAAAAAAAATCCAAGAGTACACCTCGCGCAATACCAAAATTCCCAGGTCTGTCTGACACCTCTCTCATTCGCTCTGCTCACAAAATTCAAGATTCTAGTTTAACTTTTTGAAAATTATTGAACAGGACGTGGCATCTACATAGGACAGTAATACCACACTTCCAGTCTGGTTGTAGAAAATTGGACCAGAAAGTATAATGGCACAAATGAAGGCATGGATTTATTCACAGGGAAATCACAAATATGGGTGACTATTTGCAATGTACTGAGTAACATGACCCTGATTATGGGCTTTGGAAGCAAATGGCTAAGCATTTACAATTCACTTAAGGAGATACTTGAATTTAAGAAGCACCACTCAAAGACATGGAAAATCCTACAGGTGAAGTACCCAAATATAGTTTGGGTTGGGTTGGAAGACACCTTCAAAGGTCATCTAGTCCAACCCCTTCTGTAACAAGCAGGGATATCTTCAACCAGATAAGGTTGCTCAGAGCCCGATTCAGACTGACCTTGAATGTTTGCAGGGATGGGGCATCTACCACCTCTCCAGGCAACCTGTGCCAGTGTTTCACCACCCTCATTGTAAAAAATTTCTTCTTTATGTGCAGTCCAAATCTCCCCTCTTTTAGCTTGAAACTCTTACCCCTTGTCCTCTCACTACAGACCCTGCTAAAACGTCTGTCCTCATTTTTCTTCTAAGCCCCTTCAGGTACTGAAATCCTGCAATAAGTTCTCCCTGGAGCCTTTTCTTCTCCAGGCTGAACCACCTCAACTCTCTCAGCCTTTCCTCATAGAAGAGGTGTTCCAGCCCTCTGATCACTTTTGTGGCCCTCCTCTGGACTATCTCCAACAGGTTCATGTCTTTCCTGCACTGAGTAACCCAGAGCTGGACACAGTTTTCCAGGTGGGGCCTCAGCAGAGCAGAGTAGAGGGACAGAGTCACCTCCCTTGACCTGCTGGCCCAGTTTATTTTGATGCAGCCCAGGAGGCATCTGGCCTTCTGGGCTACAAGCATGCATTGCCAGCTCATGTCCAGCTTTTCATACATCATTCAGTCAGCTGATCGGAGCCAGCCCAGCGAGAGCCGGAGCCGGCGGGGTTCAGCCGACCACGAGGTTCAGCCGAGATTAGGAAGCTCAGAGGGAAACGTACAGGGACAGCGTGACTCCCAGCGAGTCCCGATCCCAGCAGCCCCGGCAGCCATTGCGAGAGAGCGGCTGACGTGGCGGGGGGCGTTCCCACGGTGACGGTGACCACACCCCCTCCCCTTGCCTTGAAAAAGCCTTTGGGAGGTGCAAGGGAGGAGCAACCAGCTTGTGTAGCGGGTGAGTCCCACCCACACTGTGCTGCAGCAGCGGGTGTCGTAGCTTGTGCCCCAGGGTGCGGAGAGCACTTGTCGCTTGTCAGCCTCTCTAACTTATTGCCAGCATCCCAGACTGCTGACGACCATGGTCGCCTCCAGGAGGAGAGCTTGTCTCAAACAGACCGGGGCTACGCAGACTGAGGAGGTTCTGTCCCGAACGGTGGCTGTTCAGGTCTCTGGCTGCAGGGAGTGCCAGAGCCTGCTGCTGCCGGGGGACAGAGGCCAGCACTCCACCTGTGTGAGGTGTGAGCAGGTGCAAGACCTGCTCGACATGGTTGTGAAACTTAAGGAGGAGGTTGAGACGCTAAGGACCATCAGGGAGTGTGAAAGGGAGATCGACTGGTGGAGTAACACCCTGACGTGCCAGTCGGAAAGGTCCCAGGGAGGTACCCCCCAAAAGGAGATGGACCTCCTGCCCTCTCGGACAGAGGCGGAAGTCCTGAGACGGCCCCACCCTCGTTGCTGTCGGGCGGAGGTAGGGGACCTAAAAGACGACGAGGGTTGGAAGCGTATTCCAGTTCGGCGTCACAGGCAGCCCCCCTCCCTGCCTGCTTTGTCTCCCCAGGTGCCCCTCCGTAATAGATTTGATGCCCTGGATCTTGAAGAACAGGTAGGTGAGGAGGTGGTGCCAAGCCTGCCTACAAGATCACATAGGAAGAGGCGGTTGACTTCACAACTTAAGACTGCCTCTGATAAGAAAGACAGAAGGGTGATTGTAATAGGAAATTCCCTTCTGAAAGGAACAGAGGGCCCAATATGCTGAGTTGACCCTCATCTTAGGGAAGTTTGTAGTCTACCTGGAGCCCGGATCAAGGATATTGCTAGAGAGCTCCCCAAACTGGTGCACCCGACAGACTACTACCCGCTGCTGGTCTTCCAGACAGATGGGGAGGAAGCTGCTTCCCGTAGTCTGAGGGGAATGAAGAACGATTTCAAGGTCTTGGGAAGGATGGAGAAAGACTCAGGGGCTCAAGTGATCTTCTCTTCACTCCTTCCATCTTCAAGGGACGATGTGGGGTGGAATAGGAAAATTCAGTCTCTAAATGGTTGGCTCCAAGACTGGTGCTACAGGCAGGGCTTTGGATTTTTTGATAATGGTTGTTTTTATAAGACACCAGTCCAGACAGTGTCAAGCGGGAAAGGTTTATCTCGCAGGGGCAAAAGAATGCTGGGGCAGGAATTAGCTGGGCTCATTTGGAGAGCTTTAAACTAGGCTCAAAGGGGGATGGGGTTGTAGCTGGGCTTGTCCCAGTGGGGCAGCATTCTAAAACTTCCCAGGAGTGGATGACGAGCGAGTTTAGAGTGTATGGGTCAGGATCAAGGGGCAGGCTGGCAGGGGTGACACTGTTGTGGGCGTCTATTACAGGCTGAGGAAGTTGATGAGGCCTTCTATGGGCAGTTGAGAGTGGCCTCACAGTCACAGGCCCTGGTTGTTGTGGGGGATTTTAACTTCCCTGATGTTTGCTGGAAGGACCATTCAGCCAGCCAGCCACAGTCCAGGAGGTTCCTCCAGTGCACTGATGATAACTTCCTCATGCAGATGGTGGAGGAGCCGACTAGGAGAGGAGCACTGCTGGATCTCATCCTCACTAACAAGGAGGGTCTGGTCGAAGCAGTAAAGGTTGAGGGCTGCCTGGGTTGCAGTGACCACGAGATGGTGGAGTTCAGCATCTTGTGTGGCAGGAACAGAATAGCAAGTAGGATTGCAACCCTGGACTTTAGCAGGTCTAACTTTGGCCTTTTCAAGCAATTGCTGGGGGAAATCCCATGGGCAAGATTGCTTGAAGTTAAAGGGGCCCAACATAGCTGGATTGCATTCAGAGATTGCTTCTTCCACGCTCTGGATCAGAGCATCCCCACACGTAGGAAGTCAAGGAAGGGAGCCAGGAGGCCTGCGTGGTTGAATAGGGATCTGTTGGGTATGCTCAAGCAGAAGAGGAGAGTTTACAGGTCGTGGAAGCAGGGGCTGGCCACTTGGGAGGAATATAAGGCTGCTGTTAGAGGATGTAGGAAGGCAGCTAGGATAGCCAAGGCCTCCTTAGAATTACAGCTGGTGAGAGGGGTCAAGGACAGCAAAAAGAACTTTTTCAAATACATAGCAGATAAAACTAATACCAGAGGCAATGTAGGCCCACTGATGAATGGGGTGGGTGCCCTAGTGGCAGAAGATACAGAGAAGGCAGAATTACTGAATGCCTTCTTTGTCTCTGTCTACTCTGCCAGAGGCTGTCCTGGGGAGCCCTGTACCCCTGAGACCCCGGATGAAGCCAGGTCAATGGAGGAGTTTGCTTTAGTCGATGAGGACTGGATTAGGGAGCAATTAAATAGTCTGGACATCCATAAATCCATGGGTCCAGATGGGATGCATCTGCGGCTGCTGAGGGAGCTGGCTGAAGTCATTGCTGGACCACTCTCCAACATCTTTGCCAAGTCTTGGGAAACGGGAGAGGTGCCCGAGGATTGGAGGAAAGCAAATGTCACTCCAGTCTTCAAAAAGGGCAAGAAGGAGGACCTGGGTAATTATAGACCCGTCAGCCTCACCTCTGTCCCTGGGAAAGTAATGGAACAGCTTATCCTTGGTGCCATCTCAAGGCATATCAAGGATGAGAGGGTTATTAGGGGCAGTCAGCATGGCTTTACCAAGGGTAAGTCACAGAATCACAGAATCACAGAATCGACTGGGTTGGAAGAGACCTCAGAGATCATCGAGTCCAACCCTTGGTCCAACTCTAGTCCGTTTACTAGATCATGGCACTAAGTGCCATGTCCAATCTCAGTTTAAAAACCTCCAGGGACGGCGAGTCCACTACCTCCCTGGGCAGGCCATTCCAATGCCTGATCACTCTCTCTGTAAAGAATTTCTTTCTAATATCCAGCCTAAATTTCCCCTTGTAGAGTTTAAGCCCATGCCCCCTTGTCCTATTGCTGACTGCCTGGGAGAAGAGACCAATCCCCACCTGGCTATAACTTCCCTTCAGGTAGTTATAGAGAGTGATGAGGTCACGTCTAAGCCTCCTCTTCTCTAGACTAAACAACCCCAGCTCCCTCAGCCTCTCCTCATAGGTCTTATGTTCAAGTCCCTTCACCAGTCGTGTTGCTCTTCTCTGGACCCGCTCCAGCACTTCAATGTCTTTCCTGAACTGAGAGGCCCAGAACTGAACACAATACTCCAGGTGTGGCCTCACCAATGCAGAGTACAGGGGAAGGATCACTTCCCTTGTCCTGCTGACCACGCTGTTTTTGATACAGGACAGGATACCGTTGGCCTTCTTGGCCACCTGGGCACACTGTTGGCTCATGTTGAGCTTCCTGTCAATTAGCACCCCCAGGTCCCTTTCTGTCTGACTGCTCTCCAGCCACTCTGCGCCCAGCCTGTAGCGCTGCAGGGGGTTGTTGTGACCAAAAGTCACCAAAAGTCATGCTTGACCAACCTCATAGCCTTTTGTGAGAATGTAACAAGGTGGATGGATGATGGCAGAGCGGTGGATGTGGTCTACCTTGACTTCAGTAAAGCCTTTGACACAGTCTCCCACAGCATCCTCACAGCTAAGTTGAGGAGGTGTGGTCTAGACAATAGAGTAGTGAGGTGGGTTGCAAACTGGCTTAAGGAGAGAAGCCAGAGAGTGGTAGTCAATGGTGCGGAGCCTAGTTGGAGGCCAGTATCTAGTGGAGTGCCTCAGGGGTCAGTACTGGGGCCAATATTATTCAGTATATTCATTAACGATTTGGACGAGGGAATTGAGTGTACTATCAGCAGGTTTGCTGATGACACTAAGCTGGGAGGAGTTGCTGACACGCCAGAAGGCTGTGCTGCCATCCAGCGGGACCTGGACAGGCTGGAGAGTTGGGCGGGGAATAACCTAATGAAATTTAACAAGGGAAAGTGTAGAGTCCTGCATCTGGGCAGGAACAACCCCAGGTTCCAGTATAGGTTGGGAAATTACATATTAGAGAGCAGTGTAGGGGAAAGGGACCTGGGGGTCCTGGTGGACAACAGGATGACCATGAGCCAGCACTGTGACCTTGTGGCCAGGAAGGCCAATGGCATCCTGGGGTGTATTACAAGGAGGGTGGTTAGTAGATCGAGAGATGTCCTCCTTCCCCTCTACTCCACCCTGGTGAGACCACATCTGGAATATTGTGTCCAGTTCTGGGCCCCTCAGTTCAAGAAGGACAAGGAACTGCTGGAGAGGGTCCAGCGTAGGGCAACGAAGATGATTAAGGGAGTGGAGCACCTCCCTTATGAAGAAAGGCTGAGGGAGCTGGGTCTCTTTAGTTTGGAGAAGAGGAGACTGAGGGGTGACCTTATTAATGTTTATAAATATATAAAGGGTGAGTGTCATGAGGATGGAGCCAGGCTCTTCTCGGTGGCAAACAATGATAGGACAAGGGGTAATGGGATCAAGCTGGAACACAAGAGGTTCCACTTAAATTTAAGAAAAAACTTCTTCTCAGTGAGGGTGACAGAACACTGGAACAGGCTGCCCAGGGAGGTTGTGGAGTCTCCTTCTCTGGAGACATTCAAAACCCGCCTGGACATGTTCCTGTGCGACCTCACTTAGGCGTTCCTACTCCAGCAGGGAGTTGGACTAGATGATCTTTTGAGGTCCCTTCCAGTCCCAAACATACTGTGATACTGTGTATCCCCAAGTCCTTCTCCACAGAGACTATCACAATCCCTTCATCCCCCAGTCTGTATTAATAGCAGCAGTTGCCACAGCCTAGGTAGGACTTTGCACTTGGACTTGTTGAATCTCATGAGGTTCACAGGGGCCCATGTTTCCAGCTTCTCCAGGTCTCAATCAGGTCTCAAGTTCTATATGCAGCAGAGTATGTCCAAAAATACAAATGCATGCTTAGAAATTTTAGAAGCCAAATACTGATTTCGGAAGGTACTCTGAACTCCATAAGCTTTAAGCTTTTATCTATTTGTAAGGTCACCCAGCCCTGACACTCTAAAGATCAATAGATCTTGACTGAGTTATACATTCACATAAGTTGTGTACTTACGAGCCATGTAGCTATTTTATGAGGAGTTAACATGACCTATTGCAACTCATGAACCAGCAGTATAGTGGAAATAATAATAAATGTGCTTCCAGCTCAGTTTTTTTTACTTTCTCATTGATATGTATTTATTGCAGAAACTCTTGAAGTTCTCAAGCTGGGAATTAATTCCATTCCCCCTCTGCTCCATCAAAATCCCTAGCCTATATCTATACTATTCAACTTTTTTTTAAGTCTCACACAGCATTTTTGCCTAAACTGTGACAGTATAAGAGCTGAAGATTCAACTGAGAGTCAGAGAAAAGCATATAAATTCCTTTGTCAAGCAAAAATAGTTCATAGAGTGGTGTGTATGTCACAAAAGGATGTAAAACTGTATAGCGCTTACACCTCCCCAGCATCTAAATGCTAAATGTATTAATGATATCTCTCTCCCTTGACTCTATGAGATTTTAGACGTACAGCTGACATATAGATATCTGCACTGCAGAGACCTTATAATCAGAAATCTTAACCTGGAACTGAACCCCCTATTTTGTCTTCTCTAGCAAATGTCTTCAAAAAAGAATCAAGCTCCATTTGTTAGCAATCTACTACATTAAAATGCTATAGTATGGAAGCCAACTGACATTTAAGCAACACATTAGAGTAGGCTTCACCTCACTTAATTTTAAATTTATGCTATTAGGATGTCAACAGATGAGCTATTCACCCTAGGGTCTCTTGGTATTCTTACAGAGCCATTCTCTTCATCCGTTTTAGACAGCCACTTTAGGATGAGATGAACTGTGCCCTAGAAGTACTTATTTCTTCACATTAACTGTAAGATAGTTAATGTAAAGAAAACAGGATACCTAGCTCAAATCTGGCTACCTATAACTACAGTCTGTCAATCACAACTATGAAATGGCAGAGGCATGATGTAAACCTTTCCTCTGTTCTCTAAGATGCAATGAAGCTTTGAGAGGAAGGTCACATAAAGATCCTGTGTCTTCTTTTTTAAAACCCACAGAGTTAATTGTAGCATGGTCATCTGATTCAAAGTGGAAATCAGCTAATCTGGAGCTCTCTGAGGATTTAACCTAGGACATAAAATGAGATCAAGTCTTTATTTCCCTAACAGTGTTTAAGTATAGACCGAGTGGAGTAGTGCTGTAAAATGTTGAATACGACATGGTTAGACATGCTTTGTGCTCTTGATGAGAGCTTTCAACCACAGTCCTTTAGCTCAGTAGTCAAGCACTTTGAAGCTAAAAACCTTCATTTTAAACTATCACAGCATAACTTTGACTGGGGAAGGGCTATACTCTCCCAGATAAGATAAAAACTAGAAAGAAAGCACAGCAAACTCCCAGTCAAGAAATCTTACACAGGAAATTCAGCAACCTGGAATTGCAGAGAAGCCTTACAGAAGCTTACTCCAAATTGCCCTTTGTGAGGACTGTCATTGTCTGCTGTCAGCTCTAAGCCTCATATAACTGCACGTGCTAGTCCTGGGGAAAAAAAAAATAGGCAAACAGAAAGCAACATTGCTTCCAAGTCTCACAACTACTTTATTTTAGACAATCACAGAGGAAAAAGAAGTCTCCTTAAAAGGAAAATTGCAGAGTGAATTGCAGGTGCCAGGCAGGCACAGTTTCATCAGAGAGAGACCAGAAAAATGCCTCGGAAAGCTGATCAGCTACTTGCCTGGAAGTGGAGAAGCTGTCAGACCCTCCTTTGTGCTGTGCCTGCCTTGCAGTGGCCACAGTCAGTAACAGGCATCAAAGACAAACTTCACAGCATCCTGACTCTGTTCCTGGGCCAAGCCCCAAATGTGCATCATAGCAAAGCCTGGAGGCAATTCTGGCAACAAGCTGAAAATTATCCCAACAGGCTGCCACCAGCTAAGTATTGCCAACCTACGCAGCATGCCTGTTACTTTTTCTTCTCCATCTTTGACATGCACTTTATGCTGAGTATTGCAAGAAGGAACAGGCTTATTTAGCAGTGTCTGGGTTGCAGCCAGAGTTTTTGTAGGGAAGCAAAATGGAGGAAGCATGATGGAAAAACTGCCACAATTCACCATTTATAGTGGACAGGCATGGCAGTGCTAAATGCACATTTAATGTTGTATACTGAAAAGGTGAAAGAAAATACATGGATTCTCCATACACATGTGATCAAATCCTACTTTGCTGTGAACATTATGTCCTTGATATGTCTTTGTCTATTATGTCTTTGTTTTATTTATTTCACATGCTGAGGCATGTACAGCATATTGTTTTAAAAGACTTAATGCATTGTGAGAGACAGGGAAAAAAAATGGGGTTAAGAGTACATGTTTGGGAAGAGCATGATGATCTGTGAATAAGTATTATTTTTACCCTCATCTTGTGCCTCCTCTTCAGCCATTGAGTTGTGTGCTGTTTAACAAAATGGCTCCTGGGACCTGAAGCAGTGTCAGCAGCCACAGATTAGTAAAAAATTGATGAGAAAAAAAGATGAGAAAAAGAACTACACTTAATATGTTACTCTAGGATCTCAAATAAAGACTTACTCCATGCGTATTTTCTCCTCTTCCAAGGCTCTTTGTTTGACCTTTTGCTTTCCATAATAAAAGCAGGAAATGCAATCTGAAAGATTCCTAGGTCACTGTCTTACAGATACGTGCTCTCCTCAGCTACTACCATCATATTTACTGAGTTACAGGTTTGAGTTGAGTTGAGTTCTTGACTGATCCAGTCTTTAACTGTGACTTGATACTTTACTCCATTCTGGAAACAGAATAAGTAACTTTTTTTGTGAGAATGACAAAGTAATGACAAATGGTTGAAACAACTTCAATTTAAATGTACTTGAATTTAAATTTGAAATATTTTCAAATAAATGTACTCACATGCGTTAGTAGCAGCATATTTCTTACGTCTGACACACTAGGTTAATAATGAATTTCCCAATGTTTTCAAGGAGAAATTCAGCTCCTTTCTATTTTACCTAAGCAAGTGATTCAGACATATGATCCGCTGTATATTTCCATTCTAATCTGTGTTAAGTTATGTCTTTGAACTCAGGCATTAGTGTCAGGAAAATATAGCTCTAAGTGACCATACCTCTGAAGTCAAAGACATGTAACATTACTCATTAATGTCACAGGGCTGTCCACTCATTTTTAGCTGATTAAAGTAGAAAGAAAATCAGCTAATACAAAGCTTCTTTTTGAATATCTTGAGATAATAGTCACATCTTTTGAAGTCATGAAGTGGAACATTCTTGTGTCAGTACAAATCACTGTGACTTATATAAGGTTTTGCCTGAGAATAATTATGCACAAAAAATCCTTGTCATAGCCTTCTGGAAAATCCAGTTCAACCTCCTGGAGAACTTTATCCTCTGTTGTATTTATCACCTTGGTTAGTATGGAATAGTATGTCTCAGGAGTAGCCTATAGTTAGTATTTGGTCCACTGACACTTTAGAGCGAGTATAAAAGGATACCGTAGATACTGTAAATAACAAATTAAATTCTCTCTTGAAAAAAGCAAAATCACACCCATGAGGGGAAAAACAATCCTGAATTGCATGTAGAGTGGTGAGCTATGAACTTGTTGATTACCACTGAGGAAAAAAAATATCTTTGAGCTATAATGGATAATGTAAAAAAACTAGCAGTAGCTGTCAGACAGGAAAGCAAAATGCTCAAAATACTTAGGAAAGAAGTAGATCAACACAACTGCGTATGAAATTATTCCACCATGCAACTCTATGGTACATCTGCATTTTGAAAACTTGTGCAGCTCCAGTTCTCGCGTCTCAAAAAGAAGTAGCCCTAGAAGATTCATGAAGAAAGGTGGCAAACTTCATCAAAGATAAATGTGGTGGGTTGCCCCAGTCAGCAGCTAAGCGCTCACCCAGTCACTCACTCACCACCTCCCAGTGGGATGAGGGAGAAAATCAGAAGAGCAAAAGCTGAAAACTCATGGGTCAAGTTAAAGACAGTTTAAAAAGTGAAGCAAAACTGCACACACAAACAAAGCAAAATAAGGAATTTATTTATAAGGCAGGCAGGTGTTCAGCCTTCTCCAGGAAAGCAGAACCACACGCTTAATTGTTACCTGAGAAGACAAACACCAAAACTATGAACATCCCCCTTTACTCCTTCTTTCCCCAAACTTTTCTTGCTGAATATGACATCATATGGCATGGGATGTCGCCTTGGTCAGTTGGGGTCTGCTGTCCTGTCTGTGTCCCCTTCCAATTTCTTTCCTCCCCCTAGACTACTAATTGGTGGGCAGCTTCAAAAACAGAAAGGCTTTGAAGCTGTGCAAGCACTGTTCAGCAATCGCTAAAGCCTTGGTGTGTTATCAACACTGTTTTGATTACAAATCCAAACCACAGCAACATACAGGCTGCTATGAAGAAAATTAACTCTATCCCAATCAGATCCAATTAAAAAAGAAAAGGCTTCTGTATAAGAAATGACCAACTAAATTAGGCCATCAAGTTTAATAATCAAGTAAATGATTCAAAACAAAATAGGAGTCCTTTCATGTAGCATATAATTAACATGTGGGATTAGCTGCTACAGGTTGTTGTGGATTGCAAACTTTACATTTGTTCACAAAATAATTTTAAAAAAACATAGAAGAAAAATAAATCCAATAATGGCAAGTAAATGCAAAGGCAACTTGACCAGGTACAGATTTCCCTATATTTACAGACCTGTGGAGGCAAAAGGTATACACCTTGGGAGAAAAACTCCCAGGTAATATTCATATATGATTACATAGGTAACTGCTTTTGACTACATTTTTTATACAAGACTCTTTTCACTTTTGGATACTGAAGAGTTCATTTTCCTTTAAAAACGTGCAGGAAGAATAATTTTTAAAAATAAGTAGTGAGATATCCATTGTAATTGCCAATTAAAACAGATGTTTGTTTCTCACCTATTTAGCTCATTAGTCAGCAAACTGATCCACAACGAGCAAATACATTCATGTCATTCCCCTTCTATCTCATTCCTTTTCCTCGCCCTTCTTTCTCTGTGGAAATATCACCTTGCTATCACTTTTATTTTCACATAGTTTCATAGTTACCAGGAGCTAATATGAATTATGCTCTTGCAAAGCCTAGATGAGAAAGGGCACATGATCTCCCTTTATAGCAGCATATGAGATTGATGCAGTAGACTGCAAATAACATTGAAAAGTTCAAAGTGAATGAACTGAAAAATATCTTTAATTTATTTCTGATCTGTTGACTTCAGTATTTACATGTAACAGAGAAAAGCCAAACAATAAAGGTCTTGGTCCCACAGCAGTCAATGCTGATTAATTCGTGAAAGTCCAATGACCTATATAAACCATGACATCAAACAGTGACTTCTGACCTTAAAATATTTGAAGTTCATGGTCTTTTTCTTTATTTTTATAAATTAAATTGATGTGGTAGTTTTATCCCACACTCTGTTTCACCATACATCTAATTACAGCTGCATTGTCTAAATACAGTTAATACAGTCCGTATTGACTGAATTTTTAACTGCCTGAAGTCTATCTATACCGATCTTGTTATTGATGGCACAGATTTAACCCAGGTTACTAGGACAAGTTTCAGCCCTGGCTCCTATCAATGCCCTTTGTATAATGCAAACCCTGAAATAAAATAAATCTTTCTTCCATACCCAGATTTCTACTGCTCAGTTCACTAGTTGGAATCCATGACTGAATTAACATGTGCACTGTGCAGGTTATAGGCAGAGCTATGTTCCTGAAGTAAAATAAGAAGCAAAATAATTTGACAGTATGCATGCACCTAGTGCAATCCTATTTGTGCCCAGGCTAAGAAAGTTGCTACTGCTTTTAATAAAAGAAATAGGTCACCTGATTGCTAGTGATTGTTTGACAGATCTTAAGAATACTGTCTTTTGAACACTAGCTCATTGATTCAAACATAGTCTTGAGAAATACTGACTAAAAAAAGAGTGCATGTATATTATTTTTTTAAACGAATATGTTAACTGCAGTGAATAGGGGCTACCAATCCAATTCCATGCTATGGAACATTCATATGCTATAAATCAACATTTCAAAGCATGCCTCTTCTACTAGATTCAGCATACAAGCCAAAAATTAAGCACTTAATTCAGCAGTCTCTCATCTCCAGATCAAGCGTAGAATATATGCTAAATAAAACCCAGCTAATCATAGCTTTGTCTGTATTTTCAGTGTAGAAAAAATATCCTCTTTTTCATTACTGTGAAGGCAGTGCTTTCAAAAACATTAAATACCTTTTAAAATAAATCCACACCCAGTGTTTTAAGGAGAACACAGTCATCATGCAAATAATGCATTGTTTATTTTGTAAAATTTAAAGCTTCATGTATATAAATCTGTTTCACCTGTATTTAATTGCTATCTAGGACACTGCAAAGTAAATCTTATAGAATTTATTCACTCCACCTGATAATTTCCAATTAATATTAATGTTTAGGCATATGGATACACAGAAATAAAGGCCAAAAGGGATCTGTTAGGCCATTTAAACTGACTGCCTGCATACAAATGGTGATTAAATTTCAGCTAGGCCTTTCCTAACTGAACAAAAAGCTTGAATATGAGTACAGCATATTTTCTTGAAAAGTCTTGATCTGAAGCTATAAAAACACTAAAAATCCACTACCTCCTCTGGTAGAATATCAATCTACTCCTTGTTTCACCAGCTTACTAGCAACAATCAGTATTTTACTTAAAATCTGAGTTTGTTTGGCTTTACCTCCAGCAACTTGTTCCGCTGTGTCTTTTTTCACTTGTTTGTGAATTCTTTTATACCAGCCTACTTTCTCTGTCTGGGTGTTTATGCATTATAATCACATTATTTTCTCACCCTCCTTTTTAAAAAGACACCAAAGACAATTTTCTCAAGAGTTCCACTGATCTGTATTATTTCTGGCTCTCCAACTACTTGCCACTTTTTTTGAACTCTCTAGAATTATCCTGCACCATTTTGAAATATGTGCTCTAAAATAATCTCACTATTCTAACTAAGGTCTCACTTGTAAGGTGCATATATACACTACATTATAGAAAAGAGGGCCAAGAAATGAGCTTGAACATGAATCATCCACCCTGATGGCTAATTCCTTTCCCGCCTTTGTTTTCTTCTGCTCCAAACAGCTCTTTTCAGGACAAACCTGCTACAGAGAAGATCCTAAGCATCACGGATGTGAACTAATTAGCCTACCTGTGACCCCAGGGCACAGGTATCATCACTGTCCCTCTTTTATTTATTTGCCTCAGACAGAGGCATTAAAACCATAGACAGAAGTAAAAATCCCTAACTCATAGTGTCCCAGGATTATTGGCTTTTCTCTCCACAGCTTCATAATGGGACCTCAAACTCAGTTTTTTATTTATTATGATTACTGGAAGACCTTTTAAAAGGTTACATTGGAAACCTTTCTAAAGTGCAGTTCCCAGACTTTAGATAAACTCTGAATTTGTCATTTCGAAAGGGCTGCCTTTGTACGTGTCTATACCAAGTTATTTGATGTTGGAGACACCACAGATAAGAATCCAAAACTGTCCGATTTCTGTGTTTTGAGCACTATTTTCTACTCTGGTAGTTGATTCTACAAAACATATCAGTGGGACTTGAATATTTCCTTTCAAATTATCAATAGAATTGTTGAAAACACTGGTTCTGTTATTAGTCAGTGAAGTAATTAAAACAGTTCCTTTCAATGACCTTTTCCCACTGACAACTGTATTTATTAAACCTCAGAATCCACATAAGATGTATTTGCTGGTTTTGAATAATTATGTTCATTTAATCAGCATGCCAATAATATCAAGTTAATAGTTTTACAGAGCTCTAACTATATTCTGTCTATGTAGCTACAAATTTCAGTCGAATACGCCTACCTGCTAGAAGACAAGACCTAATTTATATGTCATCATTTGGGGTTGACATTAACAACTATTTCCCCTTTTGAATGTCTCATTAATTGTTTCAGAAGTTAAATATTTTATTCAATAACTGTCCCATGCAGGTATTTCACATGAAAACAGAGCTCATGATCTTTCTATCTCCTTTGTAGCTAACAATCCTGACCATTAGATGATTGCTATGCTCTTCATCACAGGGACGTTATCCTTACACAGCTTCAGTGTGATGGGTGAAAAGCATCTATTGCACCCCACCTGAAAGGTAGAAGGGGTTGATTTGATCCCCTCAGGTACCACAGTGAAATGAATCAGTCTCCTGTTCCCTTGGTGTGTGTTCTCATCAGATATTTGTTAGAGCAGCAGAATGGTACTGTTCCTGCCACCAAGAAGGTGGGGTTTTCTAAAGAAAATAATGAGCTTTGTGTCATCATCATCTACCTGTGGACAAAAGCATCTTCCAGGATTGTTACTGAGAGATGTAGTAGGTGGCATTTGGGGTTTGTCCCTGTGCGTGGTGGTGTTTAGTGTCTCTCTCGGGACAGCTCTCCCATCAGCAAACTGACTTCAGGCTACTCCCTTTTCAAAGTGCTGGCTGTGTGGATTCCCTTCCAAAGTGCCTCACATTGTCTGCATAGGGAGCCATGGTATCATGGGATCCAGGACTCCATAGGACCACGTCCACAACACCCAGGTATTCCAGAGGTAAACTTGAAGACCCACAGTCCTCTGCTGGATCTGGCACAGTGAGCTTTAGCAGTTCTACCCTTTGGAAAAATGGGATGTGCAGAACTAAAGCTATGCTTGGACTAGGAAAAATTCAGTCCCAATGGTATTCTGTATCATCCTGACAAGTCAGTGCATCCACTAATGTGATCTCTTCCAGCCCTTTCACATAAAATAAGCTAATTCAGCAAAAGCTCCATTTTAACAGTAAAACTCTTTGTATAATGGAAGCTTCTGCTGTCAACCAAAGATCACGTTCACGATGATAATCACTATTCTGGCAGATGTTTTTATAACAGACACAGAATGAATCACATACACTGTGAAGTGCTTTGACAAGCATGAATAGTCTAGGCCTAAATGTCTGTATTGGTATTGAAAGAGTACTTGTGCTTGAAAGGTATTTAAATGTTTTCAAAATTTTTAGCTGGTATCTCACCACAGAGCAAACGAAGAAAAACCGACAACATTACATTTTCATTTTAATAACTTGTTAGAGTACTCCAATTGATTTTTCTTGATTGATTTTCAGCCTTAGTTCAACAGACACTCCTACCTAGGTAAAAAAAGCCAGGGTTTCATTTATCTACTGCCCTACAGCACTTGCTGCTAATTCAGCTGGTGATTTACAGCTGTGCAAAATGTTAGTAAAAAGACAGTCACAACACTGGCTGTTTGCCCCTGCCTCAACTACCACAAATAGCAGCACTAAATGGTAAGGATTAAAGAGTCAGAACCCAAGCATCATACACCTTCTGAATGGCAGAATAAACATGCTGAGCCTTAAGTGTTCTCCTAAATTTGAGAAATCTTCTGTTCCTTCTAATTACTCCAAAACTCTCAGGAGTTACACATCATCAGTCCCACAGAATTTTATGATTTTATGTAACACAGAAATTAATAACTGCTTTTCCCTCAAGGTTGTTCTTCTAACTTCTTTTATTACCATTTGATCCTCGTTATTTAATGGAACTAGTATGTGTTACACATAGAGGAAAAGGTCTTTAAGATAAAACTTGCTTTACTGATTCTACAAAAGTAAGGAAGGAAAGTGACTTATCAGACAGGTCCAACAGACAATATAAACACAAGATCACCTCAGGCCAACACATTCTCTTTACTACTGGAAAAAAAAGCTATAGGCAAGCATCTGGGAGACATTAAAGGATAAACAGTTTATTAGTGTATACTGCTATGTATACATTCCACAGCCTTACCACTTCATGATGTGATCAAACAACATGTCACAAACAGAGCAGAGATAAGCTAGTTTGGTACTTGGCCAAAATAACTCCAAGGAGCCCATAGCTACTGTGGAAGTGATGTTAGCAATCTACAACATGGCATTTTTCTTTGAGCAGTCATGCAAATGTAGTAAAAGGGGTGACTGCTTGCAAATTTTCATCAGTATACGAAGCACAAATTGGTTTCTGAGAACTTGTTCAAAGGAAGAGGCTTATCTTAGCACCAGCTTTGCTGATTATACTCTGCCTATGTAAATGTTCATGTCTTTTAAAGTAGGCACTAGTTCAAATCAGTTCTGATCAAACTGTTCTTGTGCCATAGGTTCAAATGAATCAAAATCATGCAAAAAAATAATGGTAATGCTTTTTGGTGAGCTGAATTTATGAAACATTTTGCTAATGCACAGTAGAATCACTTTTCAAAAGCAATAGAATAAAGAAGACTTGAGTGGCAAGTTACCATCTGCAAAAATTTTGATTACATGGAGGAACAATGAGCCAATAGGTAGTCTATTCTGATTAAATATTGCAATATTTCTGACTGATATCAGTTTTTTTCATAATAACATTTTCTTCAGTCAAAAATCTTTGTTTGATCATCTAGATATTTGGAGGAAGGAGGTTGGATTCACTGAAAAATGTCAAGAGTTTGTATTTTTGTTCGTTTGTTTTTGAAATTATATATTAAAGATACTGATATGATGATTCCAGTCTTTTGCATAGTTACCCAATAACCAAAGTATTCGCCCAGGATATGCAAGATCAAGGTTCAGGATCTTTCCTTGCTTCATAACATTTGCACCCACTCTTCAGATAAATGTTTTTACTCCTGGGTTTTGGAACATTCTGCAAAGGGCCATGTTCAATTTCTAGCATGTACAAAAAGAAATTGTGTCAATAGTAATTACATGTAGCCTGGAGCAGGAAAATTAATGCAATGCTTGTCCTGATAGGGGAATGTCTAGTCTATAGATTCCTTTGATGTGAGATCTCACTTAACATCTTGCCACAGAACTAAATGGGGGAACCTTCACAGAGCAATTCGTCCTGTCTTAAAGTAGAAATGTGATGCAGTTCATCCAGATAGATTTAACTCTGTATGATGAAAATACAGTATACAGTTCACCTATAATTCATTGTCTAAATATATACATCGATGTATGAACTAGGAATTTAAGTTTCCATTTAAGTCAGAGGAAGTTATAGCCAATATAGAAAACAAACCTATACTGTGGTTCAGAGATAGTTAAAGTAGACATAGTTTTATTTTATGATGTTTTAAAATAGGTCCTCAATATATTAAGAAAAAAAGAAACCATTGTATTCTACCAGAAATCTGTTAATCTTTACACTTTCATAAAAAAAAAAAAAAAAAAAAAAAAAAAAAAAAAAAGAGAATCATAGAACCATAGAATGTCCCAAGTTAGAAGAGATCCATAAGGAACATCAAGTCCAACTCCTGTCCCCACATAGTAAAATCCCACAGTTCACACCATATGTCTAAGGGTGTTGTCCAATTGTTTCTTGAATATTGTCAGGCTTGGAGCTGTGATATCTCCCCGGGGAGCCTGTTTCAGTGCTCCACCACCCTCTGGGTGAAGAATCTTGTCCTAATGTCCAACCTAAACCTTCTCTGGCACATCTTCCTGCCATTCCCTCAGGTTCTGTCATTGGTCACTCAAGAGAAGAGTTCAGCATCTGCCCTTCCTCCTCCCCTTGTGAGGAAGCTGTAGTTGTCATGAGGTCTCCCCTCAGTCTCCTCTTCTCCAGGCTGAACAAATCAAGTGACTTTAGCTGCTCCTCATACAACCTCCCCTCCAAATCCTTCACCAACTTTGTGGTCCTTGAAGAAATTGTTTGCTTTCAATAAGACTAATTCTTTGATTACAAAACTAAAAATCAATTACTTATCACCCACTGTTCTTGACAGTCATTTATCTTCCAAGATCTACCATTATGGTGTTATTTGCACCAATTCACTTGAAAAATCGCTGTAATTCCATTTCAAGACCTTCAGTTTGGATTAAATTCATGTAGTACTTTGATGCTTCATTGCTAATTGCTATGGATTCACTTTTCACAATTCACTCAAAAGAATACAGATAAATATAACCTCAACCTTGCAATGAGAGCTTCTTGGGTTTTGTTTGGTGGTTTTTTTTTCTTAACTTCCAGTTTCTTCTAGAGATTGTAAACAATGAAACCAATTCGATACACTGCTTTATATGCTTAGTGGAAGTAAATGACAGCTTGTTAATGCACTTAATGTTGGATTTGAGCTGCATGTGAATAAAGATTTTTTAATTACTTTATTCACTGACATATTAACAAAAAGATGGAGAAAAAAAAGAGCTGAGAGATGAAAGACTGAAGCAATTCTATGTTATCTGTCAGCTATTTGGAGGATAAACCAGAGCTTCCTTGTGACTATTAAATCAAATAAACAGTCTGTTTAAAAGCAACATTACAGAACAAACCTCAGGAATGATGAGCAACACCTTGATCTTAGTGAGCACATTTCACCTCAGGTTACTTGTGGTTCTGTTAAAGATAATAACAGTTGAGTCTGATGATATCTTTGAATGTCAGTGCTATCAAAAGGAATCCTTTAACACACTTTGATTATATGGTAGCTGAGCAGTCTGTCAGTGATAGGTTTAATGGTGCCTTTTGACAGTCTTATGTAACCACATAATTTGTTCAGGACATACTCCCAAACTAAAGCAATTTATAGAAAGACCTTTCCTCCTTGTTCCAGTTTGTTTACTTTCATTTAATCACAGTTTCCTTCTCTTCAAATTACATTTTTTCTCTCTTTATGTTGGTTGTCATTTTTATTAATACTCTGTAAAAGTCTCAGCTCTTTTATTCACTTCTTACAGATAGTGCTTTTGACACCATGTCACTGAGTACATTCAAAGTTCTGTTTTCTATGTCTTTTAGTAAATTGCTTTCCTTCTAATATTCAAATCCTTATTACTACCATTCCACAGAGTTTAGTTTTCCTCATAGACTGTTTTCTATTTGTATTATCTCATCATAAATTGTTATTGTAGGGCATAGCCCCAGGTATTATGTGATGACACTAATTTGTTGCTCTTTTTATGACTTGTTGACAAATGCTATTTCAACTTTATCAAAGATGAACGCAAATAGCTTTGCCTTAATGCTTTGAAATCAAAATCATTACAAGTTAGCCATCCATTTTCCCAGGAAAAAATATTTGTTTTAACTTTCCTTTTGGAAAGAAAAAGACGGGGAGAGAGGAGGGGGAGAGAGGAGAGGGAGAGAGGAGAGGGAGAGGGGGGAGAGGGGGGAGAGGGGGGAGAGGGGGGGGGAGGAAGAGGAAGAAGAGGAAGAAGAGGAAGAAGAGGAAGAAGAGGAAGAAGAGGAAGAAGAGGAAGAAGAGAAAGAAGAGGAAGAAGAGAAAGAGGAGGAAGAAGAGGAAGAAGAGGAAGAAGAGGAAAGGAGAAAGAAGAGAAGAAGAGAAGAAGGGAAGGGAAGGGAATGGAAGGGAAGGGAAGGGAATGGAAGGGAAGGGGAGGGGAGGGGAGGGGAGGGGAGGGGAGGGGAAGGGGAAGGGGAAGGGGAAGGGGAAGGGGAAGGGGAAGGGGAAGGGGAAGGGGAAGGGGAAGGGGAAGGGGAAGGGGAAGGGGAAGGGGAAGGGGAAGGAAGGGGAAGGAAAAGGGAAAAGGGAAAGTCATTTCCAAATGGCGGTGACAGGAACCTTTAAGTTCATGCCTTTCTTCAGTGCAAGAACTTAGGAGGCAAGATACATGCCATAACGTCACCCACCCATACCTAACAAGACCAACACAACTTACTGTTGACTCACACCATGCTCCTGTAACTCACCTCACCCACAGAGATCCTGTATGAAAATCAGCACAGCCATGATGCCTTGTGGCCACCTAAAGGCCACTTAGCTGAGGTTTCTCTATCCCAGTGTTGTTCAAGTAAGTTGAGGCAGGGCACACTAGACTGCCTAGGCACTAATGAAGCATCCATGTAAAAGAAAGGCTACATCAAGAAGTTCTTTCATCCATGTCATTTTTGAGGACAGCATCCCTATGACAACAACATTTGTCCTTAATCAACATGGAGACCCCACAAATCTCCCTCAAAATGAATGTGTACTGATGTAGTCATGAGAGCTGACAAGAGTCTTCAAGAAGCTATAGAAGATGACTGTAAAGCATTCAGTGTTTCAAATACATCTGCACCATGTGTTGCCCCTTTCATGAACAGTTACCCTCAAGAACTGCTACATTGTAATTTTGCATTTAGAAAACACAGCACTTTCTTGTGTTTAAGTGAAATTTAAGTGATGAGTTTCATTTGACAATTTACAGAGAGCCTTCCAGCCAAATCCAGTCTACTATTTGTCAGCTATACCTGGGATATTAATAGTGGTCTGGGAAACATATTGTAAATAAGGAGGAAGTAAAATATACACTTGCTTGTGCAGGAATTATGTATCAGCCTCACAGTTGGCACCATTACACCATTAACAAACTTGTTGTAAAATAGCTGTCTGGTTTTTTAATCATTCAGAAAGCATGAGATGAATCAGTCTGGCAAAGCTTGTCTTCTTCCTTAGGGTGCAGAAGATCAAACAGTAACGATACTCCCACCTAGCTGTTAGGTAGTCAAAAGTGGCCAGGATGAGCACAGACTTAGTAAAGTTGCTCTAGATTAAAAAAAATAAGATAAAATAAAAGTGTCATTGCTTTTTATCATGTTCTGTTCACTTTTCTTTAAAAACCATTTGCTTTACTTCTTTAACTTTACAAGTGCTCCGCTTCAGAAGAGTTCATTATCTGCTGACTATTCTTTCGAGCTGTTTGCAGGAAGATTTATCTCACCTAACCTTTGCTGTCTAGACAGTATAATCTGGTATAAATGATCATTTAAACAACAGGGAAGAGATAGGTATCTTCAGACTATGATTTATCTCCATGATGGGCAGAATGGACACTTAACTCTGCCCATGTGCTATAGGAACAACCTTATGTAGATGAATTCATGACTTGCAAATGACTCTGTATCTCAACAATCACATCATGGCTGTACCTTTGTCACCTGTGTCTATAGTGCACAGATACCAGGTATACTTATTACACATTCCTATAAGCAAACCACTTCTGAGGGGGAAAACAAAGAAACAACAAAACCCCCAGAACCCCAGACTGCTGTAAAGATATTTTTTTTTCCTCACTGATGAGCTTCTTAAGCCATTCATATCCATCAATTATTTTAAAATTAAAAAGATTTGAAAAATAAAGCACCACAATCTGCTGTCTGTTCCTGCCTGTTTTTAAAAGGATTGGCTTAGATTTTGTGTGAGAGAGGGAGCTAAGAATTTTTTCTGCTGAATATAATTGAATAGAAATCATAGCTACAACATCTGCCTACTCCAAAGTCTCTTTAATACAAAGGAGACAATCCTGTTTAAGATTCACTTTTAAGTATTTTTCAAAAGTATGCCTTTAAATAATGATGGACTTTTTCAGTGATCTGTATTTAAGGACAAATTTGCAAACATGACTGACTGTATCTTTATACAAACATACTTAAGTGCATCTTAATTTCAAATAGCTTTCACCTACCATTGCCAGTTTCCACTTGGAATTCAGTTATTGGAGATTTTTATCTGGGTGTCCATGCAACTGAGAGATTTCAGCAACCAATAGATGCCTCTGCAGCTTTTAATGTATAACACTGATTCTGCAGAAGTGACCCTTGCAATTTCTCTGACTTCTAAAAAATTGTTTCTCAGAATTTTGCAGAATTACAGCCTTTCACCAGAGTCCCTCATCCATCTAGAGACCTCTGTGGTATGATAAATCATATCAATTTTTAGTGGTGTGATATTACTTTGTATTCTTACGTTGGGAAAACTGATTAAAACTACTGATAGATATAGGGTCAACACCAGATGCAAAAAGACATACAGAATAAAAAACAGAACAGCTCCACTTGTAAGCTTCTATAAATCACTTTCCACATGTTTCTGTCACACCCTTTTTGACTTAAACAAACAAAAGTTTTCACCTTTTTTTCCACTTAGGGATTTTTTTTCTTCCCAAATCCATCACATTCATGAACAAACCAGTGAAGACTTCCAGTCACAGAGGACTTATAGTACTGTAGCTAAAAAATTTGCTGCAATGACAGATTAATATCAATAAACTTACATGCATTTCTTAAAAAAAAAAAAAAAAAAAATTGTAATTGAATTTTGTATTTTTTTTCATTCATAAAATACAGACCTCTATCTCCCATTTTTACCCTAAAGCTTAGAAGATTAAAAATTACAAGGGGAAATGCCTTCATCTTTGTGCCTCTGAGATTCAGTAAAGATAATGGAACTATTTCTTCCACAGAGGTTACTCTCTATAGTTCTGTTCTTGCTAATTGTGACTGCTGCAGTATATTGTATGAGATTTTCAAGGAATTACTTAAAAATCTTATCTAAATACACTACTCTATCAGTCCAAAAAATCTAGAAAATAACTGGTGACTACTGAAAATATTTAGATCAATTATACCAAGCTTTACATCATCCAAATGTTTAAACCCTAAAGCAAGCATCCTGTTTAACTCAAACTTCCACTGAAGCCAGCTAGTTGCACCTAAAGTGCAGTAGAAGGTTTCCATAGAAATATAATGAAGAGATAGAACAGCAGAAAAGGATTTACTCGTTCACATGAAATTATTTCCCATGTTATGTGGCAGTCAAGTACTCACTGATAACTCTTAAAATGTGGAGCAGTCTTGAGGAACAGTTCAAATATTAGTTAGTTGAAAGCTGTTAACATAGTTCCTGAAAGGCCAACCTTGGTAACAAAGTTAAGTTCATAGTAGCTTTAAAACAAGTGATTCTGTGAGAACTAAACTATTAATAATCCTGGCTTCTGTGTATGACTATAGAATATATCAATAGGATCAAATATTTCAATAGGATCAAATGTTTAAGGGTCAAAATTAAAAAAAAAAAAAAAAAAGAAAAAAAAGAAAAAAAAGTATTTTAAGACATCTATCTCTGTCAAACAAATGAATTAACCACCAGATTAACACAATGAACATGCATACCTACCACAAAACTAAAGCATGAGCTTTATTTCTTAGAAACAGCAACTTCTCTTGAATTGTAGAAAACAGGTTTGACAGGTTTGATAAACCATTAGTTGAACAAAAAATACATATATATGTCAGAGTTCAACTACTGCCAAAAAGCAAAACTTTTCTTTCATTCTTCTTTTCCTATAAATGTTTATTATAGTGCATAACAGTGTTGTGGTTTAACCCCAGCCCACAACTAGGACCACAGTAGCCACTTGCTATCTCCTCATCACCCCCCAAGTGAGAGAGAGTAGAGAACCGAAACTGAAGGGAGAAACTCATGGCTTGAAATAAGAACAGTTTAATAAGACCACAACAACAACAACAACAACAACAACAACTAGTAATGAACACTCCTAGTGACACATGAGCATTTGTCAAAGACCTTAGCAAGAAAAATCTAGTAATGCAGCACATTTTTTTTACCATTTCATAATGAAGTGCAACTTGGCCATCAAAATAATAACACTGAACTCCTGTGTGTGCATTGCAAGGTACTTACTTGCAATAACTAAATTTTTTACCTACTAGCTAGAAACTGTCAGTCATTTTTATTTCAAAAGATAGGTGATTCACTCAACAAATTATTATTGCTGTCTAGATTATATGAACACATATACAGCTGTATTTTTTTTTTCCCACAAAGTAAATATATCTTTGAAAGATAATTTTTCTGCCAGGCACTTACTGACACAACACATTATTCCAGTTTTTCTAGAACTAGTGCCCTAGCCCCTGTCCAGAAAGCCAGAAACAGCATCTACATTGTCCGGCCACCCAGTAAACAATATCTTTGTACTTCACAAACAATAAGCTAAAAAAGTCCTAAACAAACAAACAAAAATATTTAAATATGTTTTATTGAAGGGGGGAAGAAAGCGCAATGATATGACATTTTGGGAAATTTTAATATTCTCTGAAAAGCAAAATACTTTCAAAACACAAGGGAAATACTCCCAAACAACCCCTTCTCCTTTAACTGTATGTAACTGCTCTATTGAGACCCACTGGTGAATCTCAGCCTCTCAGGAGCCTGAAAGACACTATGTTAATGACATTAAATATAATATACTCTGGGTTCATGCTATCAAGTTAAGAGGTCCCACTAGGGTCTGCTCAGTTCAATTGTGTGTTGTACCACCTATTCTTCCCTACTGGCCAGGCTGAATAACTCACCTGTGTTTGTTGTATATCAGCTGTGACTTCAAATAGCCAGGAAATCCCTCACCATCTCGGCTTGCTGCTAGCTCCTGCTACCAACTACTTTCCTTGCAGCTAGATTGTCTGCATTTCTCCAACATAATTATAAGTCTCGCATTTTCTCCAACTTTTTAACTAATTGGCTTTAACAGAAATGCCTCCAGCTGTTTCAAGGCCTATAAATCAACCTGTTTCAGTGTGCCCTTTGGACCGTTCTGGCCTGTTTTCCTAGCAGATCCTCAAAGCCTTCCACAGGCTTCCATCTCACTGGAGATCGGGGAAAGATCAACCTTTCTCCTCAGGCTTCAAGCTGCCAGGTTTACCTAGGATTATTCTTGCACTCTGTGGGAAAGAAATAAATGCTTCAAAGCTGGTACTTTCTATGGGGTGAAATTAAGAGGTATTAGAAGGTGTTCAGCCAATTTCATCTCTATCAGTTGGCTGGAGATATGAGACTACTGTCCTGATTCACAACTTGGGATGCATCTCACCATGGAAAAGCACATGGAAGAACAGTTATGATGAAAGCTACTCTGAATTTTGATTTATATCAACCGAGATGAGTAATAGATTCACAAGCTGTGTGCTGTGAGACAAGTCTTTTTAGGTTGCTGCTCTTTTCTCACTGCCATCCTAAGAAAAAGCAGGTGAATTTGAAGACAAGTCAAATTAGACTTGCAAAAACCAATTAAGGCTATTTAAAGCAATATTAAAAAAAAAAGTACACAAAATATGAAATCAATTTCTTGCATGAAAGACAACTTGCCTCACCAAACAAGTAACCCAGTGACTGAAGCAATGAAGCCATACACTGTTGCTGAATGATGGCAATGGCAGAAGAATTAATTTCATCATACAGTGTCATACTACCCAAATGGCTCAGCAAAAAATATTCTTCTCATCTTGCACTGAGTCTAGACATTCCATGAACATAGTTGATGTGTTTTTCTCTTGGCTTACGTGCATTTTTCTCTTGGCTTATGTTCAGTATGTGTACAAATATATTGTGCATAATGGTTTTTTTCTTTTTCTCATCTCCTCCCTATCTGAACAACTGTGAAATAGTAGATTTTACTGCTTGATATGTTCACGAGTAAGTATATCACTGACTATCCCTGCTTCACAGTAATTTGTACTGAGGAGGTAAAATAAATAACAGGGGAAAAAAGTGGAGCCATGGCGTGAAGCATGCATTTAAGTCATAGCAAGAGAAGCTAACGGAAGACCCTGTAGCATCGACTCTGATTCCCAGAACAGACTTAGGCATTTTAGATGGTTTCAGTTAAAATTATTATCAATAGGGCATGGCCTCTAAACTGAAGAATTGCTTTTGTCCTGTGTGGTAAAACAGGAAAAGAATACATGCTCTTCTGCTGTGCTTTGAGGATGCCTGTTGCATGGTGGGAAAATGTCCTCTGAATTCTCTTGTGATCTCACACTTTTTCACACTGACCACGCCTTTAAATTTCACATGCCTTGAAAGTCATTCCCTGCCTTCAACATTTACCCCACTCACTTTCATTTTGGGTTGTGCTTTGTGCAGTTTTCCAGGGCCAGGAAAGGATGAGTTGCTTAAATGAGTTGAAGTTAGAACCTAAAGTCCCTCTTTTTTTCCTTTTCTTTTTTTTTTTTTTTTTAATACAAAAATGGGATTGAATTAATGATTAAGAAACAACTATTTTAAGTCAGTTGCCCAATGGAAACACGCTTGGTTACTTTTCAACACTAGAAGAAATCCTTACTGCAAAGACTATGCAGCTGGCTGAGGACTCAAGTTGACATGAAGAAGCCTTTGATTTAATTTAGCCACCAGCTTTGGGAATACTATCCCAAAATGGGTGAGACAAATACTTGGCTCTGCAGCTTTCCCTCTCTCTAACCTGTCAAAGCACAAGCAGGCAAATCTTTTGAAAACTCTCTGCTGAAAGCTTAAATAAGTACTCTACCCAAGCCTTTGGCAACCTTTCTATAAACTGGACAGAGGAGAACCTGCACAGGTTTTGTTGTCCTTTTCCACAACGTACCTAAAAGATGGCTCCATCAACGATACTCCCAGCACTGAAATGTGCTCTAAAAGCATGTTGTCACACTGGCTAACACTAACTGAGAGAGCTGTATTTATTGACCAGTACAGGAAAACCGACATGTAGCCATTTGGCTCCCAATCAGGTATTGAACTGGCTCAAGCCTATTTAGTGTGTAAGATACGGAAGACCACCAAGACAAGTTTAGGAAAGTTCAAATTTTTATCATTCCATATGAAGCTATGGTCTTTCTTCTGACACTGGGTAAAATGTGTTTGGTTCTCAGTTAATCCATCAGTGACATCTGTATATCACATAGCTCTGTGTGATGAACTAATCATTGCTTCTAAGTCTTTGGAACTGCTAGCTTCATTCTAAAGAATCAAGCATGTCTTACATTCACAAATTAGAAGAAACATAAAATGAACCTGCAGCTGTAACTTTTCCACATCTTCTCCTCAGTTGTCTCAGGTTTTAAATAAAATAATGGGATCAGGAGTTTCCTTTGACTAAGTTTTGCTATGGTAGTTTAGAATGTTTAAGAAAGTCCGGGAAGAAAAGAAAAACATAATGTCCACAGCTCCTAAAAGAAAATAATTGCAGTTCTTTTCTGCTACTCTAATATATGCACACCTACTACTTCATGGCTGCAGATCAGATGCAGAAATGGGCATATTTTAAAGTGACAGAGGTGGGAAATGTTCTGGTTTCATACACGTTTGCTTTCATTCTTGCCTGTTGATTGTCACTCTCACTGGGAACACTAAACCACTCAGGAGATTGTAGCTTGTTTGCCAAAGAGCTTGAAGCTTTTCTTTCTCTTGAGTTTTACTTTTAATTTAATATGAGATGTGTTTAATACTTCTCCAGCTCCCCCTATTTTGTTAGATTTAGATTCTTAGATTCTTAATAGTTTCTTAGTTACTTCAAGTTTTTTAAACAACGGTATCCAAAGAGCCCCACAGAGTGGCAAACCCTTTATAGCTTATGCAAAGTTCTCTCCAAGAACAGAGGAACTTTTATGTTATTTTAATGCACTGGCTCAGCAGTATCTTCTGTTGCTGAACAGCAAAACAACTTTCTTGAATCTCTTACCCTGAGGCAAGGACAAAAAAGCTAGTTAGAGTTAGGCTATGGGATTCAGGTGTCACTGTGCCAGCGCAGCTTAGCAGAGCAGACAGTGGCTGATGAAATGCTCCTTTATGCAAGGAGGATTTCAAGCTACATGAAACATTTGTTCTTCTGTTACAAAAGCTTATCAGGTTCCAGAGGCTTTGAAAAGTCCACATGGGAAATACAATTTATATGGAGGGGCTTTAATCAATTACATGAAAAAAGATTCCAAAACAGTGAAAACATATCCAAGTAAACAATATCCTGTACAGAACAATGAAGGAAACTAAGTATCCGTGGAGCTGCTGAGTCAGAGCTGAAGGTCAAGACTCTTTTGCTATTGCAGGAATTTACACAGTTCACATAATGCAGTGATCAGTGCAGTCGTCCAGGCCAGATTTCCAAATTAACAGTAAAGAAAATTGGGAGCTAATTGAATGTTAGGTGTTTGAAACATAATGATAACAGTTAATCTTTACATTAAAAAGCTAGATCATAATTAGTCCATCATAAGCTATACTCCAGAAAACAAGTTGTAGAGAAACTACACACAAGAGAACTTGGACAATAACAATGAAGTTAAGACCAGGAAAAAAGCCAAACCAAACCAAACAAAAAAAAAAAAAAAACAAAAAAAAAAAAAAAAACAAACAACAACAACAAAATACACACAAAAAACTAAATCTGATGCAGTAATGCAGTAATTTTCTATTAATTGATTAACCGTTAAAATAAATTGATATTTATGAATTATTGCTAAAGAGAATATAAATAATTGTGAAAGGATTTCATTCCATAATAAGAATTGCAAGTGGAGACGAGACACAGCATTTTGTCTTATGTAGAGGCCAGAATAAAGTATTGATAGTTTTTTAAATCATCTCCAAAGAGATCAATAAAGATTATGAGAGATGTATAGTTCATCATTCCTCTTGACCAACAGGAGCAGTGAAACACACAATAGATAGGTGTAAACATTGAAATACTACTCTTTGAGGGCATAAATATGCCTCCTAGAAAAGATGCTCCTGTTTTAACAAATGGAGTATCAGCGCTAAATCCATTCACTATAGTGAGTCCATTTTAAGTAAATAAAGTATGTTAATTGGGGAGAGGAAAACAGGCCACATCTAAACAGATACTTGAACTTGTATGCGCCACCAAAAGACAGTCTAGATCTGCCATGGAAGTCTGCATATATGATATTACACCTAGTTAATACAAACCTGAGCCAAACACCAATTTCTGGTATAAAATGGCACATTGGAGGGACACTTCAGTCTCCTATAGTTATTCTGTGCCTCACCTTCAAAAGAATCACCTCCACTGTATCACACATAACCTTATCTCCAAAGCCTTACAAATGCATAAGAGCATTTACAAGCGTGAAACAAGGATTGGTGCAAACAAATTATTCAGAGTTTGTGTAAATTTTTGAAATTGTGGCAACCATTCTGGTTCTTGCTTTTGACCATTACATACAGATTCAAACAATAAAAGGCAATCAAACAAAACAAAACAAAACAACAACAACAACAACAAAAGAAAAAACAAACAAACAAACAAACAAACAAACAAACAAATAAAATCCTGGTGTGGGAGCCAGTTACATGCTTTAGCAAAGTATGCAGTGAGTTTCCTCAAATTTAATATCTGGTTTTAATATCTTTTCAATCTCATATAAATGTTTAATAGCACAAAAGATCATAAAGCCAAGCTGATGCTGTCTTGATGAGGTTAAGTTGCCACTGAGGTAACAAGGCAAACTGGCATAAAGTGTCTGAATACAGATGGGCTTAGTCAAAGACCTGAAGAAGTCCATGCCACCTGCTTTTTCAGTTGTGAGAGGGACATTCTCTATAAGGTCTATATGATAGTGTGGAGTATGTGCCAACAAACGCTTCAGGCTCCTAGGAAAGTTCTCCTAGCGCTGGAAGGTGGTAAGGCAGAGTGGTACAGGGCCGTGGCTGACCTAGCAGCCTTGCTGGAAAGAGAGTTGTCCTAACCCATGTTCAGAGCTGCCTTGGCCCATTCAGGTATCTCACCCAATGACATGGTGCAGACACACTATTACAACATTTGTGTTCTGAGCTCTTTGGTACAGAGACTCAGAAACAGAGTCTTCATCCTGTTTCTTTTTCAGTATCTGAAGCACATAAAGTAGGCCCCTATAACCATTCCAGCCAACTTTGACACAACTTCTTTGACCCATGGAGGACAACGAGCATCTCCAGGAAACAAATCACTCACATGTAAGACCTGAACTGCCCTCTGCAGTCATCTCTCTCAATCTCTCTCTTCTCCTCAGCCTCTGGGAGACACGATCTCACTTCTAACAAAGATGCCAAGCCATGGTGGAATAAATGTGCAACTCAGATTTTATTGTCAAGACTGGGAAAAAACCTCCACATTGTTAAATTCCAATCACGGAGTGAGGAGGCAATTCTTCATAATTTTCAAAAAATTCTGTGCTGTTGGCTGAAAGTTAATCCTGAGAAATGCTTGTTCAGCAGGGCAGCAAGCAAACTGCCTCAAACTGACTGTCAAGCAGCAGCTCCTGTCAACACCCATTAAAAAAAAAAAAAAAAAAATAAAAAATCCTAATGTGCTTGTTATTTCATCAGGAGCCACACACCTTGTGTTGACTGTGTATCAAGAATCAACAAATGAATGTTAGTTTTGCCTTGAAGAGAGCAATAAAATGGGACATAAAATTATTAATGAATGTCAGTGCATATGAGTAATAAACAGATTTTAATGTTTTCAGCTCCTGGCGGGGGCGGGGGGGAAGTAAATTTCTGTGTAAAAGTTTGATACTTTTACACAAAGAATCATTGCCACAAAAAACACCCAAATATTTTAATCTGAGAACAAACAACAGCAACAACTTTTTCGTCTAAATTGACCTAAAATCTTACTATAGACTTTTATCTGAATTCTTTCTTAAAACTTCAGTTTAGCAACGAACTAACAGCCCTGCGATCCAAAGACTTATAAATAAATTAATTAATAATGTGTAGTATTTTATTTCCTCAGTGCATTTCCTAAGTACAAAAGATGCAGGTTTGGGTTTAGGGTTGACTTGAATTTAAAATCTTACTAGATATGGAGCCAATTTATGCTTGGAAAATAAATGTCGTAGCAGATGAGAGTGTGCCCTGGCAGCACAGCCTTCCATCATGGCACCCATCCCTCTGCTTCACCTTTTGTTTGCACTGCATCCATCCAATTTTGATATGTCCTGCTCTCTAGTTTAGGTATACACAACACACCAACTACCTTCATCTCTAACTCCTCCAATCATGAATTTTGTCCCACAAGGCATCTAATCAAGCAAAGTCATACAGTATGCCACTTCTGAACGACTGTAATTAAACAAAAGCATCTGTTGATTGTGAACACTGGCATAAAGAGAACAGCAAATAGATGTAAGGCAACAGAGATGTACAAGGGGAACTGAACAGAAAAGATAAGGAGGCAAGTGAAATCCACCTCCCAGAAACAGAAGGAGGGAGGTGCCAGAACCCGGAGGCTGAAGTGTTCAGTTCTGAAATTATAAAGCCAAAGCCAAAGAGCACTTCTCAGAGATGTTGCCTTGGCAAATCTGTGTAAGCCAGGTGTTTAATCTAGTCAAAAAAGGGCTTTGATAATTGAAGAAAAAGTTTTAAAACTTTTATTATTTTCCTCATTTAACAGCTGCCAATAGTTGTCAACAAAAGCTTTCCAGATCCATTTCTGTCCAATTCCTGTTAAGCCCCATGTTGCATTAGGACTTAAGAACAAAATGAATTATTCTTGTCTTCTTCCTTTCTTTCCTAATTATAAACAAGGATGAAAAATCACCAGGAAAATACATGTATAATTAACATATTTGATGGATGTGTTATTCTGTGGTTCTTGATTTTCTGTTCAAGAACACTGATAGCTTATCATCCTGTTCAGCAGTTAAAAAATGTAGGGAGGGCTGAGACAAAAACCTTGTAGGAAGAAAATAGAGGAAACGCATTGGAGATTTTAGAAAACAAGATAACAATCTCACACATGATGCAAAATCTGTTTAACTGTGATGTCAAATATGTGTCTTTCAAAATACCGGTTTTGAGTGCTATGGTTTCACAAACTCTTTACAAAACAATGTGACATGACTTACCAAGCAGGGCTGCCCCATCCCCAACTTTCACAAAAACAGCTGCTTAGAATACACTTTCAAGGGAGGATCTGATCTCTTCCCATTTGATTACAGAATTCAAATGTGCCATTTAAAGTGGGGTTTTTTTTCCTCTTTTTTATAAGGGTTTTCAGTAGTGACTTGTTTTACCAGAACACTTTTTTCCTGAAAAATCTCAGAGTCCTTCTTCACCTCTGCTTCTTCCCCCAAAGTCCTCCACCTAAAAATAGCTAAAAAACTGTTCTATACAGCTACAACATTCATAGATAGTCAGGAAAACAGCACCTACAATAGAAGGAATGGTTTGTAATTCCTACAAGTTCAAGCTTAATGTATCCAGCAGGTTGAACTGGTAGCAAAGGGGGAGATTATATTTATAGTAACGGAGCTGTCCATCACATACTAGATTGAAACCAATTATTACTCATCTATTCAAGTCAGTTCACTGTTCACTTCTAGTCCTTAGATCTCTAAATACATGAGAATCCTTCCCTGGTAAGACCGCAAGGAGCACAGTGATAGTTACAAGCCCCATGACGAATCTAAATTTAATCAAAACCTTGCCCTCAGCAATCAAGGTTGTAGAAAATAAGAGAACAAGCCACATGCTTCATCAATGAGGGGTAGTGACCGACATCTGTCATACTGGATGAAATGTCATAAGAAGAGAAAATCTCAGTGCATACAGTTAATAGCAAACACAGAAAGTACTTGACAGTACTTTTTCCCTTTTTTTTAATGCAACTTATAGAAAAATACTAATAGTTGAGTATGTAAACAATAAAAGTTTTCTCATACAGCTGATCCCCTGAATTTCTGAATACACTCACAGAATTGATATAATCTGAAACTACTCTCACTTTGTGTGTCAACATTCATAAAGTCAATGTTCATAAGCTGTATTTCTAATGCAGTTCTATATGGATATTTCCTTGATTTAATGCTATTGAAACCATGATGAACTAGGTAAGATTCCTATGGAGAGATAACATTTTATTAGAAACGGAAAAAAGGTCAATGGGTGAAGAATCTCTTCACAGAAGCATCTCTTTTTCTAGATGCACCAATGGACTGGACAAAAAACATTAGTCGTCCATGCAAATGTTCACCTCACTGCAAAATAATCTCAAAACAACCTGGTTTGTGTAGTCTGTATTTTAATAATGCTTCTGCAAATTTGCTTTAGCTCCTAAGGGCACATACCTTACTATTACACAGTCCTTTACTAAATACGGAAGAAAGATTCAAAGTTTGCTTTTCCAAAATACTTAACCATAAAGTCATAGAATCAGACACACCCATTTTGTTTCCGGTACACCTGTTCTTCTTTGAAGAACCACTTGTAGAAACATTCTTGAGTGCTACAATATCTATTTTCCTCACACCTTCCCTCAAACCTGTAGCAGATATACCAAGATCACATAATAATAGTGCATAAGAGGCTCCAAATATACTTTGTGAACTTCATGGAATTTTCTCTACTCTTGGAAAATCCCACTGAACTGTGAAGACTGCTGCAGATTGATTCTTCATTGACTGTGGAAACACTGTGTGGAGGGGGAAAAATAATTTCTCTTCACTCTGAAAGACATGGTTCATATAGATCTTTGACTATGGTAAATTACCCAGGCTGTATCAAACAGAAGAGCTCTTCATAAAAAGAAAAAAAAAAAAAAAAAAAAAAAAAAAAAAAAAAAAAGAGGTGTTTGCAATACAGTAAAAAAAAGTTTCTGACACCTTCTATTTCTAAGAGAAATTAAAAAAAAAAATCTATTCCAAATAATATCATAGCTCAATTACATATTTTCTTCAAACAATTTCTGATTTACGTATTCACTCAGGACATAGCTCTTGGAGGACAGAAAGAAAGAAAAAAAAAAAAAAACACAACTAAAAAAAATAATGATTACGCTTTTTGCTCATCTGAAACGCATTACCTTTACTAAAAAGATGCCAAATCAAACACTACATGAATTTTAGAAAGTACTTATTTCTTCTGAAATTTAAGAACGTTGAGTCCGAGTAAAATTGATACATATTTTTTATAAATTAAACAGTGCTCAACCAGTACTTGACTGATGCATCTGTTGCAAATTATAAAGTTATACTGATGCCTCACTGTAGATTATAAGGCCAAATAATGTAGGATGACTCATCTACATAGTGTCCTTCCATTCCACACTTTGATCTCTGCAGTACCTGGCAGTTATGCAAGCTACAGACAGCTGAAAACTTCTGTTAAATCCTCAGGGCCACAGATACTTGAGTGCACAATTAATTCTACTCAAAGCTGAAACTTGCATGTTAAATCTGTCACTTTTTTTTCTGATTCAGTTAACATTTTCCACAGATTTTACCCAGTTTGGGCCAAGTGCCCCTTCCCTGAAGTGCTTAATGCAAGATTGTTCTGCAGACCCCTCAAAATGGGAAGACAACCTTTAATTAGAGGCATCCTCAGCCAGACCCAGTGCTGGACTTTTAGCATAGGGATGACCCCGTTTGCTCATTCCACAGGATCACTCTACCATTATCACTAGGTGCCTGTATTTCGTCACTGTACTCACCATACAGGATTTTTGTTCCCTGTGAATTAATGAGAATGTTCACAGAAAAAAAAGATCATCCATGTATTTATTCAGGTCAGATACATTTCAATAACTATCTTCTCTTTTTTCATTATTTTTCAAGAGAACATTATAATAAAGAGTTTGCCTGTGAACTGAACAGAAAAAAGTCCTAACATACTGAAAATCTGTAGAGGAAGGGGCAGGGTGGCTTGCTTGCTCTTCCCATCTGCCCATTTGACTGATAATATATTACACAAATTTTTGTGCAAGTGGATCTTCAAATATTAGTCCACAGGCACTCCTCCATTCCATGTTGATTGCATTTGATTGGTTTTACATGCTTTAGGCCAAAACCACAAACTTCTTCCCTACTAAGCCCTGTGTAGCTCTGAGCAGATGTTGCTTTGACCCTGTTTCTATCGTAGAAACTAACAGAAACTTCCCAAAATTCCTAGGGTTTGCCTTATGGCTAACTTAAATGACTGCAATATAAATCTCCATGTAAGCTTTTTCCTGAGCTTAGTTATTCATTATTGTTTTTGTTACAGGAACCTGTTTTTCCCTTTCCTAACTCCCTTTACTAAACAGTAACACTCCAATTCCTCTTTTGCACCTGCTAATAAACCCCACATGACTACACATCAGGCTGAGTCAGAAAGATTTCTGCTATTCTAGCATCTTGCAACAAACTAAAATCCTATCATCCTATTATATAGCTCATTAACTCACATTTCTCGCTCTTCAACTATATAAAGCTGGTATTATTAAAATTTGGCATTACCAAGTGCAATCACCATTCTGATAATTACATAGTATCTGAAGATGACTGAAGATACCTATGTGGAAGAACAGGAATAATGTATCTGTGGACACCCTACCACCTAGAAACATCTTCAGAGTCTTCAGTTTCATAATTTTTTTTTCCTCTTTTTCCAGCTCATAATGCTAGCCAAGGAAAACAGTGGTGGAAGTAACTTCCAGAGAGGTATTTGATAAAAGAATAATATGAACGGCTCATTAAGAAAGAACGCAATTCAGAGTTGTACAGAAATGTTACATTTCTACCTTCAACAAGGTTTACAATCCATCTAATCTCTTTCGATAATTAAATTCCAAACGATTATTAACTGAGCATTCCAATACTTAATATTCAACCTAATTTTTCCTTTAAGAGGTGAACCATACTCTGGCAGGGAGTCATGACTATTGACAACACTCAACATTGTCAGCACAGCAGTGCTGACAATGGTGCTTGCAGGGGTCCACTGTTGTGAAGAATGCAGATAGACCTTGACTTCATTTATGAAACGTGCAAAAGCAATTTGATTACTTTTGTTTTCCTTACATATGATTTATTGGGGAAATTATTTTCTACTATCAAATATTCAAAAAAGTCACATCATGCATATAGGTTGAGGATAGGGCTTACAGAGTTCCTAAGACTGCTTAAGGATCAGTGCTACAAAAGAGAATCACAATATAAATAAATTTTAGTGTAAGGACTTCAATCAAGTTAGTGTAATGGACCAATATACTGACCTCTTTTAATAGTACCTAATCTACAATGTCAGACAAAAGTCATACTGACTGACTGGATAACAAAAATAATTGACAGGGAAGTAATATAACCAGAAAAGATAACATAGTGGATAGGATATAGTCACTCATGCAATGTTATGATTTTAACTAAGTTAGAGCTATCTGTCATATACCCTCCAAGCTACAAAATCCAACATCCCATAAAGTGAGAAACAAGATGTATTTAATGGTCCAGAACCCCTTAATGATTGACTCAGCAAGCCACAATGCAATTCACCCATAAGAAAGCCAGAACAATTTGAAATGAGCTGTTATTTAAAAGCAAAGCACCTGAAGATATGTGCATTGAATCTCACCAGTACTTAGTGCTGAGAAAACTCTGAAGAGATGTTACTCAATTGAAAATATGGGAACTGAATTTACAAATAAACCTTCAGTACAATCAAATTGTGAGAGAGAGCAGAATTTTTCAAAAAAAGCTTGAAACTGCTGTAGCCAATGATGAATGGAATCTGAAAAAAATTAAGATAACAGGGTATGTTCCCAATTAGTCAGAGAATCAGAGAAAGAAGCTAGTGGTTTGATGTAGAAATGATCTAATGAATACACAGACTCCCCTGTATATATGGAAACAGCCAGATAAGATTTGAATGTGCCTTTACTCAGAAGTACCACTAATATTTAAACATGGCACATTCAACCTTTATCTGTCTGATGTCTCCATATGTATCATCTCTCACTCTTGTAATTTTCCTGTTTCATTGCAAGTAGTCTATTCATAGACCTGCCCCAACTACTGTTTGGTTTTGAGAAGGTTCAAAAGCCCCAGTCCAAACAGCTTTACCAGAGTGCAGTGCACTAAGCGTCCAAAGTGTTCTTGCATATCCAAAGAACAACAACAAAGCTGGTGAAGGGTCTAGAGAACAACTCTTATGAGGAGTGGCTGAGGGATCTGGGGTTGTTTATTCTGGAGAAAAGGAGGCTGAGGGCACACTTTATTGCTCTCTACAATTGTCTGAAAGGAGGTTGTAGCAAGTTGGGTGTCAGTCACTTCTGCAAGTAACAACTGATAAGACAAGAGGAAATGGCCTCACGTTGCACCAGGGAAGGTTTAGATCGGATATTAGGAAAAATTTCTTCACCAGAAGGGATATCAAACATTGGAACAGGCTTCCCAGGGAAGCGGTTGAGTCACCATCCCTGAAGGTATTTAAAAGATGCATAGATGTGGCACTCAGGGACATGGTTCAGTGGTGTACTTGACAGTGTTAGGTTTACAGATGGACTCGATGGTCCTAAAGATCTTTTCCAACCCAAACAATTCTATGATTCTAAGTAATGAAAAAAGGAAGGCTGGGTTATTACAGATAGTAAAATCAGAGAAGGCAACAGGCAAGCAATGGAACAGATTGCCCAGGGAGGTCATGGAGTCTCCATCCTTAGAGATATTTAAAAGCTGTCTAGACACAGTCCTAGGCTACCAGACCTAGGTGGTGTTGCTTGAGGAGAAGGGCTGGACAAAATGACCTTCAGAGGTTCCTTTCCACCTCAAACATTCTGTGATTATATGAAATGAGGACATACAATTACCCTGGGGAAAAAAAAAAGCAAAAAAACCCCAACCAACCAACAATAACAAAACACACACACACAAAAACACACAAAACTGAAGAAGGTAAATGAAGTTTACTAATAGCAGAGCAATAAATATTTGCATTAATATTTGGCTAACTTGATAAAAGTCCCTGCAAGCTCTTTGTTTCAGCTCTACCTTACTAAATTTAATAAGCCTCTTTACGTACATAAAGCTGTCCTACAGAAAACACATTACTGCTAACTTTAACATACTGTACTTCTCAAGTATGCATGACCATGTTTATGTAGCCTTGTTATCATTTTTTCAGGTGAATTGCAGAGATCTTTTCACCACCTCTCCCCATCCCACGTCATTTACTGTAGTGACTGCTCCTGAAGATTTCCCAAGTGATGAGGTCAGTTCCAGAGTGAATGGGACCTCGTGCTCAGATGGTCAATCTGTCTACTGAGGCAGACATAGATAAATCAATATCAATAAACTTATGTAAACCAAATATAAAAAGTACTAGAGGCTGATAGGTATGTCTCAGGTTAGCTATACATTCATTTTCATTACAAGCTGAGGAACACTGAGTAGAAACTCACCAAGAACATGACAGATAATAGCTCATCACAGTTAGAAAACTATGGGGATGGGAAATAGAACACTGTTCCAGTGTCACAAGAAGAAACTGCTAGCACATTACATGTTTATGGCCATGTTTCCAATGAGATCTAATTTGATTCAATATCCTGGTGAAATTCTATACAGGATATATAAACATTTAGTTAATTACTGGACCTCAGACTGATCTCCATAAGGAGAACACTACCACCTCTTTTCATGTTGTTAATAAGCTAGCTAGAGAGTAATCAACTTATTGTCACACAGACTTCCCAGGACACTTTTTGTTTTGAGGCTAATGAAACTGGTCATAAATTCTTTCCAAAACCAGAGACACCACAAACACTACCTGGTTACCACTCCAAATGCTAATTTTCTTTTTTTTTGTGTATGTTGTTAGTTTTTTTCTTAGAACTAAAGGACAGAAATGAAGCTGGTTCAAAACAGGAGAGTATTTTTTGTTTTTTGAAATCAGTAATATAGCTTTGAAATAAAGAGTATTCAAAGACAGTTCACAAATATTAGATATACTTTCACTTGTTATGGTCATTATTCATGTATTTCACAATAATCAAGTGCTGTCATATCTTTTGGACACTGCTACTCAATTTTCATATATATTTCTCATTCAGAAGACAATTCACTAAACCACCAAACTCACACTTGGTAGTCAATATAACAGCTTCTCTGGCCACAGTTCATTTAACTGGGGAAGATCCATACCCATAAACAATCAGTAATGTGGGCTCAGTTTCAAACCTGAATATTGAAAAGTATATAGCACCTGTCTCATCAGGAACTAGAGTCATTTTGCTGTTGTTTAGTCTGTGTTTCAAAGAATACCGCATTTTAAACTGCAGTATTGCAAGTATTGCATAATACTTTTAAGAGAGAGGCTTTGCAGGTCAGGGAGATCTGTAAGTAGGGAACACAACAGAGGATTTGATTTTTGGGTAATCACACAGAACCAGCACAAAGTGGGGGAAGGTTCCCTTGCAACTGAGCATACAACCTGTGGAACCATTCTGGTGAGGAAGTTCTTCAGGTAGACATAGCAACCAAAGCAAGCTCTCCCATCTGGGATGAGTGAGGTAATCACTAGACTGTTATAGGAAAGATTGATTACTTTTTTCTCCTTTCCAAACTGAGGAGTGAATGTCTGATTTTTGCAAAGAAAAGGAAATGTGTCAAGCATCCTCAAGATGGGTTACAAACTGGGTTGCATACTGGCTTAAGGAGAGAAGCCAGAGAGTGGTAGTCAATGGTGCGGAGTCTAGTTGGAGGCCAGTATCTAGTGGAGTGCCTCAGGGGTCAGTACTGAGGCCAATATTATTCAATATATTCATTAACGATTTAGACGAGGGAATAGAGTGTACTATCAGCAAGTTTGCTGATGACACTAAGCTGGGAGGGGTGGCTGACACACCAGAAGGCTGTGCTGCCATCCAGCGGGACCTGGACAGGCTGGAGAGTTTGGCGGGGAATAACCTGATGAAATTTAACAAGGGAAAGTGTAGAGTCCTGCATCTGGGCAGGAACAACCCCAGGTTCCAGTATAGGTTGGGAAATTACATATTAGAGAGCAGTGTAGGGGAAAGGGACCTGGGGGTCCTGGTGGACAACAGGATGACCATGAGCCAGCACTGTGACCTTGTGGCCAGGAAGGCCAATGGCATCCTGGGGTGTATTACAAGGAGGGTGGTTAGTAGATCGAGAGATGTCCTCCTTCCCCTCTACTCCGCCCTGGTGAGACCACATCTGGAATATTGTGTCCAGTTCTGGGCCCCTCAGTTCAAGAAGGACAGGAAACTGCTGGAGAGGGTCCAGCGTAGGGCAACCAAGATGATTAAGGGATTGGAGCACCTCCCTTATGAAGAAAGGCTGAGGGAGCTGGGGCTCTTTAGTTTGGAGAAGAGGAGACTAAGGGGGGACCTCATTAATGTTTATAAATATATAAAGGGTGAGTGCCATGAGGATGGAGCCAGGCTCTTCTCGGTGGCCAACAATGATAGGACAAGGGGTAATGGGATCAAGCTGGAACACAAGAGGTTCCACTTAAATTTGAGAAAAAACTTCTTCTCAGTGAGGGTGACAGAGCACTGGAACAGGCTGCCCAGGGAGGTTGTGGAGTCTCCTTCTCTGGAGACATTCAAAACCCGCCTGGACATGTTCCTGTGTGACCTCACTTAGGCGTTCCTGCTCCAGCAGGGGGATTGGACTAGATGATCTTTTGAGGTCCCTTCCAATCCCAAACATACTGTGATACTGTGATACTGTGATATGAAGGTCTAGCCCTTTGGAGGACTTAACAGGAATGTCTAGTTTCTGGCTCTAAGGTAGGAGTTATACAACAAAATGCTATAAATAGAGCATGATGATGCAAGAAATCTGGTAAATCTTAAAATAAATTTTAAGAAAGGATGGCATATAATTACTACGTATATTGTGAGGTAGTATCTGACAACAGGCTGTAAAGTAGACAGAAACTGTGAGTCTCTGGTAAATGATTTTACATCTGTGCTCCTTCATTCTAAAAGCCTTGCTTAAGCCACCAGTCATTTTCTGGATCTACCCTAACACCAATGCAACAGAGGAAGCAGGAAAAAGTAGAAAAAATGTTTTGTTTGCCAGGAATAGAATTTACATATAATCATCATCTACATTCAGATTATGTCTTTCCTTTCACCATTCTGTCCTTTAACAAGAATGTCCACAGTTCATAAAAATCAACATGAGCACCATCTGAATTAGGTAACAATACACTGTGTCTTTCACTGTCATCTGATAATACCAAAATTAATAAGATATGCATGGTAAATACAATTAAAGACAGCAGCAGTCACAATGACCATGACCACCATAAAGCTGATTTCACTGAACTAAATTAGTTAAAAATTCACACAAATAATTATGTTTTAACCTAAACTCACCAAGTAATGAAAATCTGTTCAGTAAATACGTTATCTTTTTTACCCTTATGGCACTATATCTAGAAACTATGCTATCTATTAATACAAAATGGGTAAATAGACTGGCTTTTCCTGGAAGTTTAGAAGTAGTAATAGCAGAAATTGTAATCTCCTTTTATGCTTTTGAACAATCTGCTATTGTTCTTTCTCTGGTCCTTCCAGGTTCCCAGGGCACAATTGAGAGCTATGCACATTATCTGATGCTCAATAGCACAAGAAAACTCCACTATTAGTGACAGGTGTTACCTGCAGATAAATTATTAGAACTTAATACGACAACAAGCTGCCACAAGCAAGACATGTAGGACTATTGGGTTGAGCTCACCAGAAAAATCCTACAGTGTCCCATGTTATGGGACAAGGGATAGTAATGGACTCACAGAGACCAGAAATAAAGGAATGACAGGCGGTAAGAAATTGAAAAACTAAAACTAGCCAAGTAGGATAGTGAAAATTCAGTCAAAACAAGGTATCTAGGCTCATTAGCATTGGGCAGGGAATTCAAGCTTACTTCCAGCTCTGAAGTGACATAAAGTGCATGAGTGGAAGAGATGGGGAAAAAGTCCCCAAAGCCTCAGAGAGCTGCTGTTCTAGCTTCATCCTCTTGGACTGATGATCATCTTTATCAGCACTAACAGGATGGAAGGACCTTAGGACTTGTGTGGAGTTCACAGAATATCATACCTATGTGGAAAGCAGATTCAGCCTCTGTAAAAGATTACAGAGAAATGGGAAAGTTGCATTTAAGAAGAGTGTAATTGAAGTGCCAGTGGCTTTTTGTTTGTTTTTAACCAATAATATTTGGTTTCTGGCCACACAGCTGTGTGCCACAAGGAAGTGCATATGTCTTTTGCTCAGGGCTAACCTATCTCCCCACCTTCTCAAAAGTAGATTTGACCTGGACAAAGGTGTCAAAGGGAGTCCACAGCAGAGTGAGGGAATGCGCAGCATGGACAATCAGGATCCAAGCACCTGAGCGTGTTCCCAGCATCTCTTGTTTTATCAAAATGGATGTACCCAACTGTGTGAATGGTAGCTGCAGAAAAAGGCTCAGACAAGTACAGGGAGATGAATGCTTCCCTGCTTTTCTTCAACGTGTCTCAAATCTGTTATAATGGGACCACTTCCAGGAGGATGTTGAAGCCATTCACTTTCAGAGTTGCTCACAGAATATCACTTTTCTCAACGCTATACATGTAAGAACTACACACCCAGTAACAACTGCAGAGGCAGTTTTAGAATGTGGATATCTTGCCTCCTCAGAACAGGATTGAAGCTACCAACCCAATTTGCATGGACTACCATGTGTCCTTCAGATGGTAATAAACTAAGGCGACTACTGCCAGCTTAAGGCTTGGTATTCTTGTTACAAAACCCTTTAGCAACACAGACAGTATATAGCTTTGCAGACTCTACATCAGACCTGTAACATTTTGTGAACATAAGTTGTGGCATTTTGTATCTTGTGTTGGAGAAAGAAAAGGCAGAAGCTTTTGGAAGATGTTTGAGGGTGGGGAACACATCAACCAGTATGTAAAATTTAGCTGAGCATAATACATTATTCTTATTATGCATTCACAACATACATTGTAATGACTGAGAATGCTGCAAATACTGAATGTAAACTATTGCTAATGCATCTTACAGACCCACACAACAGAGCGCATTCAGTCATGTTTCAAGTTTCAGCTGCCAGATTGACAGATACTAATTGACAGAAGACACTGTAGTGGAATTCTTGACATTGTTTTATCATAGAGTGTAGATGCATGATCACAGTAGGACACATTTCCATGTGAAAAAATCAATCATGGAAAGCAGTACATTACTATTTCAGTAACACTGATTGTATGGAAAATTAAGGATGATGAAGGTACAGTGACAGTTTTCTCTGCTGTTTCATAAAATATTGCTTTATATGTTGCTCGGAGTAATTAAAAGAAACATACAGATATGAACTAATAAACTGAAATACTTGATTTGCATAATCAATTTGTATCTGGAAAATCAATGGGATGAGAGCAGAAAAGTCAAAGGTATGTTTATAACTCAGCTCCTAAAAGTAGAATGGTTCATTTTAAATTGCGAGGAAGTCAATCTGAGGCCCTATGGCTCCTCCTGCTGAAACATAATGACAAAATGAAAGTTTCATCATTAATTTGAGTAGGAATAAGACAGTCCTTTAAAATTATTTTCCTTTAAGATATACCGATACACACATTTATCTATGTATATATTCTTCACTATGAGGGTGGTGAGGCACTGGAACTGTTTGCCCAGAGAAGTTGTGAGTGCCCCATCCCTGAAAGTGTTCAAGGCCAGGCTGGATGGGGCTTTGAGCAACCTGCTCTGGTGGAAGGGAAGGTGTCCCTACCCATGGCAGGGGGGTTGGAACTGGGTGATCTTTAAGGTCCATTTCAACACAAACCGTTACAGTATTGTATGATGTATGTATCTACATATATGTGAACAAAATGTCCTGAAAAGAGAAGTTTACCACATTAACCATGGCTTAGGTTAGTGCTCTCATCAAAACCTAAGACAAAATTCTTAACTATTTGATTAAAAATAACATTCAACAGGCAGTATACAGCATAAGATACTAAAATATGCCTGTAAAAGTTGTTCCTCTATTTGTGTATTTTACATGTCATGTGGATTTTTCTTCTTTCCTAAATGACTTATATTTGTATTTGTTAACAAATTTTCAAAAACAAACGCCACAGGAATGAAGACTATGTCATGAAGGATAATGTTACAAGCAAAATAAATAGATTCAGGCATGCACAGAACATGCAGTTTTCAAGAACATTCCCATAGGAATGTCACAAATGCAGAGAAACCACAGGCTTTTTGATTTGTAGGAGAATGAACCTCTAACAGTGGGAAAAACAGATAGAGCTAAATAGATATAAACTGCTTTAGCAGATATTTCAGAAGTTGTAAATCTGAATTAGTGGACAAAAAAATTTTTTTGAAATTTGAATTAAAGTTGCATTGCATTATCAATAGGATGATATTACTATAATGTAAATCAATCAAAACAAACCACAGATTTCTTGTTAATTGCCAGAATAATTAAAAATCATTCTGTGATCCATACTTGTATAATTTCCTGGGCCTCCTGTGGCTGACAGTGACAGTCTACAGCTTCAATAGGGAATCAGTTCATACAACAATGCATACTAATGAAACAACTGATACAGCATTCTCTGTCAGCGCAGGAGAAAATACAAAAATGTTGTTGCCTTAATTGTGCAGATCACTGGGAATTATAAGAGGATTTTTTTTTCTGTACTTTTAATATATACTTTAGTGTTCAGCTTCTACATTCATGTGTTAATTTATTGATGCAAGTTTAATCTCTTCTCACTGACAGAAAGTCAAAGGCTTCTAAGTTGCTTGCACTGTTATAATACTGATTATTTTTTCATTTTCCTCCTGTCTTTTCAGAGCACAGTTTAACATATTCTAAACCTCTGCCAGTTGTCAGGGAATCATAAGTCAAGCAGGACCTGCCTTTCAAAAACCCATGCTGACTGGGCCTGATCACCTAGTTGTCCTTCATGTGCCATGTGATGGCACTCAAGATGATCTGGTCCATAGCATTCTTCAGCACTGAAGTCAGACTGACAGGCCTGTAGTTCCTCAGATCCTTCTTTCAGCCCTACTTGTAGATGGGGATCACATTTGCCAAATTCCAGTCATCTGGGACCTCCTCAATTAGCCAGGACAGCTGATAAATGACTGAAAGTGGCTTGTTTAGTATTTCCACCAGCTTCCTCAGAACCCTTGGGTAGATCCTATCTGTCTCCATAGATTTGTGTGTGTCTAAGTGGTGTATCAGGTCACTAACAATTTCCCCTTGGATTATGAGACTTCATTCTTCATCCCATCCCTGTCTTCCAGCTCAAGGGGCTGGGTACCCAGAGAACAACTGGTCTTACTATTAAAGACTGAGGCAAAGAAGGCATTAAGTACCTCAGCCATTTCCTCAGCCTTTGTCACTATGTTGCTTCCCACATATAATAAAAGAAGGAGATTCTCCTTAGTCTTCTGTCCTGAATGTGTTTAAAACAACATCAGTTCTCTTTCAGTGAATTTTCCTTTCAGTTAAGTTTCTCCAAGTAACTGCACTTTTCTGAATTTGGTCACATGTTTTTTCAGACACTCTTCGCTCCAGAGCTGATAACGGTAGCAACGGTATGCAGAAGTCCAGGTTTAGACTTACTGCTATGGCAGCCAAGGTTACTGATAAATTTTGCACATCCCACAAGTGAGAGGGGCATATTTGCAAGGAGGGGTAGACAGAACATGTGACTAAAATTGACCAGTTTAGTATTACATCCCATGCAAGTCATACACCCTATAAAACTGGGAGATCACGAGGGTCTCACTCTCTTTGACCATGGACAGCATCTGAAGAGGATCCTGCCAGTTCTGCTTCTAATTCTAGGCCTAGTTCCAGGCCCTTCACCCCTAAATCCAGTTCCAGTTTACTGTTGAGTCCAGCTCAGGACTTGCAGGTACCTGCCCTGCAGATCCTGGAGCAATAGCAAGCTCTGCTGCGGGGCCGCTGCTGCAATGTGCTGTGCCAAGAAATTCAAGATTCATTTTGTGTATTTTGCATTATTTTCTCTGTGTATTAGTAGCATTAGTAAAGCATTTTAAATTGTTTTCCAACTTGTAATTTTCTCTCTCTTTTCCTCCTATAACCTTTCCTTAGTGTGGAGGGCGGGGGGTTAACAGAGAGCATCTGCCACGGTTTGTTATAACCCTGTAGTAAATGGTGACATCCTCTTTTTGTTGTTCATGTATTTCTAGAAACACTATTTATTTACAGCAGTAGCCAGATTAAGTTCTAGTTGGGCTTTGGCCCTTCTAATTTTCTCCCTGCATAACCTCATGACACCCTTGTAGTCTTTCTGAGTTGCCTGTCCCTTCTTCCAAAGGTCATAAACTCTCCTTGTTTCCCAGAGTTCCACCCAAAGCTCTCTGTTTAACCAGACTGGTCATCTTCCCTACCAGCTCGCCTTTCGGCACATGGGAATGGCCTGCTCTTGCACCTTTAAGATTTACTTCCTGAGAAACGTCCAGCCTTCCTAGAATCCTTTGCCATTCAGGACTGTCTACCAATGGACTCTGTCAACCAATTTCCTAAACAGGCCAAAATCTGCCCTCCAAAGTTCAAGGTGGCAATTATGCTAATTCCCCTCCTTACTTCCACAAGCATAAAAAACTCTGTTTCATTATCACCATGCCCAAAATGGCCTCTAACCATCATATCATCCACAAGTCCTTCTCTGTCCACAAATAACAGCTCCAGTGGGGTGCCTTGTCTTCTTGTCTCCCTCACCAGCTGCGTCAAGAAGCTATCTTCCACACACTCCAGGAACCTCCTAGACTGCTTCCTCTCTGCTGTGTTGTATTTCCGGCAGACATCTGGTAAGTTGAAGTCCCCCATTAGAACAAGGTCTAGCAATTGTGAGGCTTCTCCCAGTTGCTTATAGAATACTCCATCTGCCTCCTCATCCTGGTTGGTGATCTATAACAGACTCCCACCATGATATCTGCCTTGTTGGCCTTCCCCATGATTCTTACCCATAAATACTCAAACCTGTTGTTACCACCATCAACCTCGAGACAGTCGTCAAATTTTTCCCTAACATGCGTGGCTGCCCCACCACCTCTCCTTCCTTGCCTGTCTCTTCTAAAGAAAGACCCTGGAAACATTCAAGGTCGGTTTGGATGGGGCTCTGAGCAACCTGATCTAGTTGAAGGTGTCTCTGCTCATCACAGAAGCTTTGGACTAGATGACCTGTAAAGGTCACTTCCAACCCAAACCATTCTACAACATCAACACAGCAGTGACCAGAAACACCAGAGTCAAATAGGACCAGTACAGCAATGAGTAAAAAGTTAAAGGCCTTAATAACACAAAGAAAGATAACGGTTTGCATAACTTGCTAAAGAAATCAAAAGAATCTATACCTTGCTGCTGAAAGGTCTTCAGTGCTATTTTTAATCTACTAGTCTCCATATATCACAAAACTACAATTAGTCACTTCTTGTCTTTTTTCCAAGTATTCTTTTTCTTGACAGGAGAGCTCTTTCAGTGAGACACTTCTAGATGAACAATATTAATTTTTTAACTATTTAGTGAAAAGGTATAACTACCAAAGAAATAAGTTGTATATATATATTGTCCTGCCAACATCATGAGGTAATTGCAGAAATACTGTCTTCTCTTGAAAATTTCAACATTTTATTTCTCAGTGACTTTGATCAGCTCATCCTGATAAAAATATATCCCATTAAAAAAAGTCTGTCTGTGGAATTGAATGTTATTTTTCATTTCCTACAAATTGTCCAGTGATTATAAAGGGAAATAAGAAAATTAAAGCTAAAGAGTAAAAATGTGACAGTAAAAATAGCATATGTACCATCTGCAGCATCAAACAGCACAGTTAATTTATGACATGATGTTGAAAGTTGTAACAAGGCTCAACTGTAGTTGCCTAAACTTTTTCTCCTACACAGATTAATAGAGAACAATCAATCCAGTGTACCGCTCTTTCAGTAGACTTAATGTACAGTGAATGGACAGCAGTTGAAGTTCAAGTTTCTAAATTGTCATTGTGCTATGATCTCACTTTTTTTTTGTACCACCTATAAATTACACTATAATGTATTATTAAAAGGATAAAGGAGGCAGTATTGAGATTAGAATATCAAAGTGCCACAGCAGCAAATAAGTAGGGCTCTGCTTTCAAAGAAATTTTTATCCTACAAGTGCAGTAAAAAAGAGCACATGGTGTTTTGCTGGGAGCAGAGAAGAAAGTTGTACATGACACAAGTATTTCAAATGCACACTAATGAGACAGATCCCCTTCTGGACAGCACAGTAGAACCAGATGAAAGGACTTCAGACATGAAGTCATGAATTTCTACAGAAGAAGCTAAAAGCCAGTTTTGGTCATTAACATACTAGTAGACTCACATGCCATAACTAGCAACCCATCTCAGATAGCAGATTTGATAGTTTCCCAGTGACTGTCATGGTCAATACCCCATGTCCTCCCTTGTCCACACTTATTTATGCCTAATTTTAGCTAACAGACTTTAATGTTCAAGTTAGTTGTACAGTTTCCTCACACTCCCTTTATCATCAGTGAGGAAAGGCAAGCTTCTACAGAGTAATTTGGAACATGTGTCTAAATGGAAGAGGCCCAGATTTCTCTTGAGCAGATTATCTCATTGCTGACTGGTGAGAGGCCAGTGACAATGCTCCTAGTTTAAGTATCTAAAACGTAGCAGTTCAGTCCAAGTCAGCGTGACCTAACACACTCATACACTGCTTATTTTTGAAATAAGAAAAGGCAAATTCCATTTTCATTTTCTCTACTCACAGAGACAATTTTGCTCTGGGAAGGAAGTAATTGGCTTTGAATCACAGTGAAATAACCTGGTCTCTAACAGGGTAGGGCCAGCAGCTGGCTCATTTCTCCTTCAGCTGCCCAGGAGAATTCATCCAGCAGCTGATAGACCAAGGCTTGTAATCTGAGATGAACTGATTTGGACAGACAGAGCTGATTGAAATTGATTTCTGGCCACCAAAGCATGGTGAGTTTTGTGCAAATAGTCCATGGGGAAGCGATGTGTGAGAGTGTGTGTTTATACAAAGCCTGAAACAGTAGAACAGTGTTGAAATTGTACCAAAAGATGACATGCTAACCTCCTTGAGATGAACCCAAGATGTCTGTCAAGAAAGAGAAGAGTTTAAACTGAAGGTGTCAGAAAGAATAAACCACCTTCCTTTATCTCATGCATGTGACTCCATAGTGTAGAATTCTGCATTACTGAGGATCAACAATGCTAAGAGTCCACGTGGGTTCAAAACTGACAGGATGATGTCACAGAAGAAAAAAAGAAAAAAAAAATCCACTGAGGGCTGTTAAATGCAAATACACCCCTCGATTCATAAGTCTGTCAGTCAGAAACAACTAGAGGTTGGGAGAATCTTCTGGAAAATACCAAATGCTGACTTTCTTCATGTACTCTTCCTTAGGCTATTGTTGGATACCAAATATTCATTCTGACACAGGAGGGAACATTTTATGTTTCTTGTCATATTCTTAAACACTCTTACCAGACTGGGGGTTCTTCTTCACTTCATAGAAAATCTATCTCCCTCTAGAATGAGCCTAGATGATAATAGTGGGAAAACAGGAATTGCAGAACAAAAAGTGGCACTTGATCAAGGTGCTCTGAAGAGAAGATGAAGCAGTTATTTCCTTCCTTAAGCACAGAGGAGATGAAAAGAAAATTCTCCAAGCAGCAAGCAAACAGTCCAGCAGAAAGAAATTTAGCCTGTGTCTCCTACACTGACTTTTATAATCTGAGTGGAGACACAAATGCAAATCTCTGGACTCAGGACTATCTAGCTAACCTGTTCAGTTCCCCAATAAGCCCTGTTCTTCGTCTGGTCATCTAAAATGTTTTAAGAAGTAAAAGTTTAGACATTCCAAAGAACTACCAAAAATACCACGAGATTCCTGCATCTATTAACCTTTGGCTATTCTAACCTTTCTTATACAATAGCTCAGTACAACATAAGCACATTCTTTCATCCTTCTCTTTTCAGTAAGCATTCCACTATACACACATGCTTTAGAGATTTGTAAAGTAAGGCTGGTTGGTTGAATTTCAGTTCAAACAGCCACACTTCTTAATAATCAGAGTTTTACATAAGCTCTGAGATTCAGAGAGGGTACAAAAAGTCTCCATTACTGTAACGAACTCTATTCTACCGTGCAAGGAAGGCCATAGGTATTAAATCCTGCTTTGGGTCTAATAATGGTGGTCAAGCCAGAGAATATTAAAAGGTTTCAGCAAGAATGAATTAGAAGGAAGATAGATAAGGCCAAAATAGTAAATATTTTTCAAAGCTGCTCAGAAGGGACAGTTCCTAGAGACACAGAAGACTACATAACTCAAAAAGAAGCCTATAACATGAGAGAATCCATAATTGGAGAGATCAAATATACTTCAGTCTTACGTGTTCAATCAGACAGAAAGAAACAAAGAAAATGATCAGAGGTGTGCAATACAGCCTGGAGAAGAAAAGGTTCCAAGGAGACCTTATTGCAGCCTTTCAATACTTAAAGGGGGCTTATAATAAAGATGAGGATAGGTTTTTCAGTAGAGTCTGTAGCGATAGGACAAGGGGTAATGGTTTCAAACTGAAAGAGTGAAGATTCAGGCTAGACATGAGGAAGAAACTTTTTTTACAATGAGGGTGGTGAAACACTGGCAGAGGTTGCCCAGAGAGTTGGTAGATGCCCCATCCCTTGAAACATTCAAGGTCAGGTTGGACGGGACTCTGAGCAATTTGATCTAATTGAAGATATTCCTGCTCATTCCAGGCGGTGTTGGACTACACGACCTGTAAAGGTTCCTTCTAACCCAAACCATTATATGATTCTATGATATACCTCAACAAAGAAGTGTGGAACATGAGAGCAATGTAAACTGAAGAGTGGTAAAGATAATTAGGTTTTGTGTATTCAATCAGACAGAAAGCAATAATGTACACTAACTATGCTAGACCTAGATATTTCAGTTTAAATTATAACACTAAATTAGAAATGTTAGTTTCCTTCCAAAGGCAACCAGAATACCCAAAGCATCTGGCTGCTTTGAATAATGCATGCACAGGGAAAAAAAAAATTAACTTCCTTTTAAGGAAGAAGAATTTTTGCTAGAATTCTAAACTTTACAGTCTCATTTCAGAAAAATAAAAAATGCTTTGAGAGGCACAAAATATTCTTAGACTAAAATAATGTATATTAATTTAAATAATTCATTCTAGTTTTATTGATAAATTATTGATACATGATATTTTACTAAGACAAATTGTAAACACCTGTTCAAAGAGTTAAGAGATCTAACAGCTGATATTATAACATCACTTTTACTTTTAATCAAGATTAATTTTATTAAAGGCTTTATATCACAAAGATTTGTACGTGTGTTTCAATTTTTGCACTCTGAATAGTCCTATCTGCTTTAATAGGAACAGTCACAAAGGATAGAACTGAGCACTTGCATAAGTCTCTGTGTAGGATTGGAGTTTAATACAACTGGGAAAAAATAATTTAACTATTAGCCTCTGGGTGAGAAGAATCTAAAAGGCACTGATCCCAAAAGAGATCTGGAGATTTTAATTGGGAATGAATTAGATTACTATGTAATATGACAGGAAAACAAAAAAGGCAATACAATTGCGATTGAGGTATCACGTCACAGAAGTGGGGAGAAAATAATCTTCTCTGTTTTAGTCAGATAAGAAAATAGTAGCTATAATCAGAAAAAAATACATATAATTACATTACTGAAAATGAAAACCTTGAATAATTATTAGAAAAAATGTTCTGATAAGGGGAACTATTAAACTGTGGCATAATCATCTGGAGAAAAAAAAAAAAAAAAAAGCTAGAGCAGCACTTAAGAATTTTAAGTTCCACCAGATATAATGTTAGGAAAAGTACTCCCAAGACAAGCTTTCATAGGCTGGAAGGCAAGTAACTTCCTTTTTTGTATTTCTATGACTTGTCATTCCATCAGCTTCCAGCTGTGTGAATAGCACTGGTGATTCTGCGCCAGTTTTATATGCAGTGGCTCACTCAAGATACAGACACACTATGTCTGAGAGTGTTCCCTCTCTGTGGGCAGGACAGCAAACATGACTCATGACTGAATCTAACTGTGCTGAATTATGCCATAATTAAATAATTATAATTACTTACATTAACCGTAATTTAACATAATTACCTAAGTGATCGCTGTAAGTTTGTCTCTCAAATTAGCAACTTTTTCTCCCAAAGACAGATGTCTTTTGTGGTAACTGTCAGTGCTATTTTCTCAGTTTGTTACAACCTGTCTTCTCTTGTCAGTTTAATTCGAAAACAGGTACCTGCTCCTTGGCAAATTTACCTCATTAGCTAAAAGTTTAGAATCCGACTGAGTCTTAAATAGAGTTGGAATTACAACACCTGCGTGAATGTAACAGCATGAAGGACTCAGCTTTGCAACACTTTCTATTATAAAAATGTGGGGTTTATTTTTTTTATTATTTCAACAAATTGAACAATTCACATCAAAATTTTCTATGTGCTATGATTTCAATTTTAATGTTCAAACCATGGAATAATCTATAAGCACTGAGAAAACCTTGCACAGTCTCTAAGATCAAACAGACTTTGCATTTGCCATATCAGTGTCTGGGCGCAAGTAGAGGAAGGGATGTATAATTGTACTTCAAACAGAAAAGCCATTTATTATTTTTCTGTTTCAAAGGAACATACTCTGACTTTTAGCCTCTGGAAAAAAAGTAAACTAGATCCTATGATTTAGCACACAGTCTTCCCACAACATCCCTACACCCTAAAAAATGAACCTCAGCCAGTCATTTCCTTAACTGCGGTACGAATTTGTAAAAAGCGAGGTGATTATTGTTACAATATCAGACATAAAGGAGCAAAAGTTTTGCTTGTGCTATTGTTCAAAAAAGGCAGTTTAATAAAATTAGTTCCCTTATATGTTACATTGTATGATTTGTGATTCTTCTGCTTGTTAGCTCATTTTAAAGTGTCCTTATTCTATGAAAATAGCTTGTGATACAATCTTAAGAAAGGAAAGTTTCTAAGGATTACACAGCAATGTTAGTGGATATATGAATGAACCACCATCTACATGCAGGAGGTTTAAACCGGCGTGCCAGTAATAGATCCATCTCCAAAAATATGCTTGCACATGAGGATTTTTTTTCTCTTTTAAAAGAACGTTGCTTACTCAGACTGAAGTTCTTTCTCTCTTAGAAGCTGTTGATTCTCATAGCTCAACAGATGCAAAGTTGCTGCACCTCTGTGACCCCATCTCCAGACAGCAGCAAGCTTGAGCATTCATTCCCAATAAGCACACATGCACGTTATATAGTGTACATACATAGGCATATTCACAGTCACGTACATCAGACAGATCAACACAGACAGAAAACTTGCAGCACTCACACAAACAGGCAGTCTGATCCCTGTTCTTCCTCTCCAGCTGATAAGGACTGAAGTCTGCCAGTAGAATGTAACACTGTGGGTGTCCATATACACAGTTATAAATATGTACTTATATGTGCATGTGTGATGCTGATTCCTCAAGCAGCTGGCCTAGACACTGAGTCTACCCAGTAGCTGGTCCAGATCCTCTGGTCTGAACTGTGTGCGCACAGACCTGTGAGCCCCTGGAGGCTCATGGTCCCACTCCATTGCTGGTACTAAGACTTCTTCTCTTACTCACTGGCTAGTCCAGTTTAAAACTCATTATTATTCACATATGCACACACACTCAGGATAGAGAGCTCACACAGACAGTAAAAAATTAGTTTAACCTGATTACACCTGGTTGGTCCTTTAACCCCTTTAACCCCTTCTATTTCTCCACACTATTCCTCCCCAGTCCACCTTTTCCTGCTTTTGTTAATCTCCCTAACATACCATAATAAATGTCACATGTTGCCACAATCCCCCTAATATAATCCATAAAAACTTTCACACAATTACCAAAACACTCTTTCGCCTGCATCCCACAATGGGTTCTGTTAGCCCTGTAGGCAGTAACATACAATTAAAGAGTAAAGGACAACATGTCCTCGACCTTATATAACCTCCAGATGACATTTGTGCAGCTGACATATAATCAATCACTTTTTTAAAAGAAACTTGAAGCCTAACATAATATAGTAACTAGTACCATCAAGGAAAAAAAATGGTTTGAGATTTGCTTATGCACAAAAAGTTTTATTAATATTAGCAATTCTTTAGTCTGTGGGAGGGATGAGACATTGGCTGCAAAGCATGCATTAAAGTATCTGATGTAAGGAGTTAAACAATGAAAGCATTTCCCCACTGAAGGCTAATTACAGACACTTTGCCATGAAGCCATGAGAAAGCAAACTGTCTGTACTGGACCATAATCTTCCTACATATTTGCAAGAAGTATCATGAAAATCTGGAATAATCATTAAGGTTCCTCTTGTGAGCAGCATGTTTAACTATACTAAAGCAGCGTGCCATCAGTTGCTATATGAGGAACTACTTCTTTACACCCAAATGGTGGAATGAACAAGGTCATATTTTTCTCCTGGAAAGAAGAGTATCCAGGCCTTTCCAAACAGAATTTTATTTGCCTCAAAACATGAGGCTAGTCTGAACCTGCAGATAGTACAGATTACTGCAGTTTGTTTTAGGTGAATTTACTGCTTAGGAGCTCTGCTTCCCAAATCGTTTCTCAGTAAATCCGCTGGACTTTGATGTAAGATTTTTACTTAAATCTAGAAGACTCTAAGTGATTACCTTCAAGTGATGATATGAAAGACAGCTTATAGCCACAGCAGAGAGTAACAAAAGGTCTTTATCTGGACCTCCCTTGCTGTTGTCAAGACTTTCTCTGGAACAGTCTTGGTTTTTTGAACTTGTTCACCTTTAATCTCTCCTTTATCCAGCACACAGATTTGTTTCTGATTTCATGCATGTAGCAAAGCCCACCAATTCTCAGGCTATTTCTCTGGAGGAGATTGCAGTGATTAACTTCACAGACCCAGCTTTTCTCTCTTCTTAACTCGTGAGATTGAACACATTACTTAAATAACAACCAAACTTTATGCAGGCAAGGCAGTGAGGCAGCGAGAGATTTCATACCCATGGCTACCTGAACCATTCATGCTGGGTACTCAGGGAAATGGGGCTGTTTAGCTTTGAATAGAAAGAGAGAGATGCACTATGAGCAGAAATTATTAGTGCTTGATCTTTTCTTTTTTTTTTTTTTTAAAGCTGGGTTTTCTAAGCATATATCATACTCACAATATTGAAGAAGAAGGACAGATAAAGACTTCTTGGTCCATCAGAAGATTATTTCCCCTTAGGAAATAATCTTTCGAGTCTGTCAAGTGAAATGCATCAAACACATATTAGACTCTTGATCCTGAGAGCATTTTACAATTCCAAAAGATTTTCAGGATCTACTACAGGTGCATAAAGCAACAACAGAGAATAAGTTTAAAAAAGTTACTAAAAGTTAACATTAAGGAAAACATTCCATACTAGAATTTTAGAATTAAATCATAACAGCTCACATACAGTCCTCAAATGTAAGCCTACCAAATATTGTATTATTGTATATGTACAGTAAAAGTCAAAGTATCTCTTTCTTTTGAGGTGATAAAAGTCACATCTCTTGAGTATTTTCCAATAAATGCTCCTTCTCAAATAATAATCAAATTATTAGGTTTTGGTTTAAGTTTTTATAGCTTCAGTTTCAAGAGACTGAAATTTAGCTTATTAAAAGACTTGTAAAATATTTTTTTCAGGACAACAACGTTGACCATAATACGAAAAGGGAGAATACACACTTCTATATATTAATGTAAGCGTGTGCGTATAAATACACACCTGTATTTAGAAAATACACACATGTGTGTGAATATATATGCATACACACTTACATGTGTGTATACAAATATATATATGTATATACAAATATCTCTATACTTCACATAATCTATAATTTCCTCCTCCTTTACAGAAAGAATCTATCAAAGCTCCATGAAGCTGGGTTGTGAGAAAATGTTTTTAAAGTAAACAAGTGAACCCTCAATTGTTGAAACAATAATTGTTGTTTCCCAGAAAAATGAGAAACACAATAGAAGTCCTGTTTAACATCTTAACATCTTAACATCTTTATTGATGATTTAGATGAGGGGATTGAGACCATCATCAGCAAATTTGCTGATGACACCAAGCTGGGAGGGAGTGTCGACCTGCTGGAAGGCAGGAGGGCTCTGCAGAGGGATCTGGATAGACTGGAAAAATGGGCTGATTCCAATGGGATGAAGTTCAATAAGGCCAAATGCCGGGTGCTGCACTTTGGTCACAACAACCCCCTGCAGCGCTACAGGCTGGGCGCAGAGTGGCTGGAGAGCAGTCAGACAGAAAGGGACCTGGGGGTACTAATTGACAGGAAGCTCAACATGAGCCAACAGTGTGCCCAGGTGGCCAAGAAGGCAACAGTATCCTGTCCTGTATCAAAAATAGCGTGGTCAGCAGGACAAGGGAAGTGATCCTTCCCCTGTACTCTGCATTGGTGAGGCCACACCTGGAGTATTGTGTTCAGTTCTGGGCCCCTCAGTTCAGGAAAGACATTGAAGTGCTGGAGTGGGTCCAGAGAAGAGCAACACGACTGGTGAAGGGACTTGAACATAAGACCTATGAGGAGAGGCTGAGGGAGCTGGGGTTGTTTAGTCTGGAGAAGAGGAGGCTTAGAGGTGACCTCATCACTCTCTATAACTACCTGAAGGGAAGTTATAGCCAGGTGGGGATTGGTCTCTTCTCCCAGGCATTCAGCAATAGGACAAGGGGGCATGGGCTTAAACTCTGCCAGGGGAAATTTAGGCTGGATATTAAAAAGAAGTTCTTTACAGAGAGAGTGATCAGGCATTGGAATGGCCTGCCCAGGGAGGTGATGGACTCGCCGTCCCTAGAGGTTTTTAAACTGAGATTGGACATGGCACTTAGTGCCATGATCTAGTAAACGGACTAGAGTTGGACCAAGGGTTGGACTCGATGATCTCTGAGGTCTTTTCCAACCCAGTCGATTCTGTGATTCTGTGATTCTGTGATATAATATGGTTTTCTATGCATTTGCAATAAAACAGTACACAGCACTGTTTTTTTTTTCAAAAGCAGCTAACAAAACCTATCTGGAGTATTCATTGTTTTAAAATTCTTTTCCAGACATTGTGGATAGAAGATGGCATCCATGGAAAAGCTGCATCTGTTATTACACTGTAGATGATAGCTTCAGGCAACGTACACCATGGCTCTCTAACTCCAGAAAGGAACACATAAGGCAAAATGGCTTTTCTTTTAGCCCAGCAAAACTCTGAACAGTTCATTCTTCAGATGACTTCAGAGAAAAATCATAGAGATCCCTCCTAGCACCCTCAGTCACTAATTCTTTTTCAATTCTTTAGACATCATGTTAATGTAACTTCAGAAGAGCCCTTAAAGGCCTTTGATATTTCCAGAATTAAAGCTTGAGAATCCAACCACAGTTCTCTCCTTGGCACTCTGCTCCCATAATGTTCTGAAGTGCATTGTGTCATTCAAAGGGCAAAGCACAAAACTGAGTGACAAAAAGGATTAGAAAAAAAACCAGGAGATGTGACTTTGAGGTGGGAGGATGAAGAGGGACAGACAGATAGAAGAGCCCTGAGTCCAGTAGGAGAGGAAATATTGTCTGCTCAGATGGACTGTTGCCTAATAGCTAAGGCAATTTCTGGAAGGTGCAAATATGATTCCCATAAGTGGAGGAGGGACTTTCAGGTTAACTGTGAATCGTCTCACATCAATACCACCTTCTGTTCTGCAGTGTTTTAAAAGGGAAATACAAGCAGAAGGAAAGTTAAGTCCTCCTTTGGAAAGTGGTAGGTACTAGTGTGGAAACCAAGACTAAGACATTTCTGGATATTTTTTAAATTTAAGCACTGTCCAAAAAACAAAGCCCCTTCACATCAGGCAGTAGATGAACAGATTACAAATTTGCACTTCAATGCTGAAAATTCACTGTACCTTTAGCATGAAGGATCAAGATTTTCTTTTGCATCTCAACCTTTGGAACTCTCACACATAAGAAAAACACAGCAGTCATCAGAACTCTACATTGAAATGTACAGCTCAAGGACAGGGCACCAGGACAGTTAAAAGCTAACCATGTTGTTGGCAAGTTTATGTGGTGACTTTTTAAGTCATTACCTGTCAGGGATATCAGGTATCAAACATCTGAGTATCCATGGAAACTGCATAGAGTTTCTTCACAATACTTAAGTGTATTGCTTGTGTTGGCAACCCATCTGCTCTGTGGCCCCTGACCAGTGTTTTGCCATTCTGCTGCCATGACAGTGCTGGCCCTAAAATGTAATCAATACAGCTCTGTATGTGAACCTGACCTAGCCTCTGGAAGGCATGTAATTGGATTACCTAATGAATTGTAACATCAAAACAACTGCAGATGGGGCTTCTTGTATCTTATTCAGTCAAGGACAGGTGAAGTATGAGACCATGTTATTGAAAACAGGAAATTCTATTAATAAGTGTACGTTTAATATGTTCCAGTATGATCTGAAACTACCCAAGTCTGGAATCTTAATCTTTCCTTTCTAATTTATTAGCAGAGTAGCTTTGAGTATATGAATAAAGGAGAAGAACAGAGAGAATACAGTCTAGGAATAGTCGTCTTTTCCTACTCTCCCATCCCTATTCTGCAGGAATTTTAGGTTTTCCCTCCGTACATCCTATGAAGAACTGAAGAGCTCATTAATTATCTGATAATAAAACCCAAACATTTAGTCTTTAGCACATAAGTAAAAATTAGGAATGATGTTAGCATACAGGTTTCAAACTGGCTTTTGTGCATTTCTTGGACTAGTAGCAGCCAGCAAAGCACATAAACTTTACCTGAAGTTTATCTTACAAGCTTGCCAGTCAAATTATTTATGAACTATTCCTGACTCCTGGGCTGAGTACAATACCTAAAGTGTGACCCGTGAGTAAAACCTTGTGTCTTTATTCAGTGTGTTGCTACTCTTGTTTAGGACTGGTGCAAAACAGAGATCTATTTTCTTTTGAAGGGCAATAGGACCTGCCGTGCTATTCCAAAGGGATACCGCTTTAAATACTAATATGTACTTGGACTAAATGCATAGGACTGGACTTTCCCCAAGTGCTTTAACTAATGTGTTTCCAACTAGGAGAACAGCAATAGCAGTGGAACTACTACAAATATTTTAAACAAAGGCCACACTCAAAGCATTATCCTCTCCTAACCTCAAGCAGCTGAGATAGAAAAAGAAAGGGTTCAGAGTCCTTCATCTGGAGGGGAAGATGGAGAAAAGGAAGGAGAGACTTTTCATAGACCAGAAGAAGAGAGATAAATATAAAACAACTTCTGTCTCTTCTGCATCTTTCTTCCCTTCTAAAAACCTCCTTAAGTTTTAAGAACCTCACTCTCCGGCGGTTGGCTGCATAATGTGTGGTACAGGGAAGTCCAGTTACTTGTTTTGGGACTAAGACTGTCTTTGAGTGGTTATGTGTACATCTAGTCCAGTGTCCTTTCATTTCAAAAAAGACGTAGGGTTGAGGAGGAGGAGAAGAAAGGAAATTTAAGGTTCACACTGTGAGTCATCAGCACATGGTTAGGCACTGTCACAGCACCTCATGCTGACAAGCCTCAGCATTGAAGCACTTCATAATCAGAGAACTACCTGGTTAGGCTCAATTTAACTACTGTCTTATCCCATAGTCAGCTTGGGTTTACTACATTTATTCTGTTTTAAAAGCAAGAACAGTTAACATCCCAATGTACATTTTATTGCTGGGTTATGGCAGGAGCCTGTAGATGAATAACCGTAGCTTTTGGAATACCCCAGGAAGTATTGCTATGAAATAGACATGCAGGCACTTGGACAAGAAATGCAACAGTAGACTGGAATTCCAGGATGATATTCAAATCTATTGTTATTAAGTTGTTTGTACCAAAGCCCATGGCTCTACTGTTGATAAGGGTCTTGTCAGCTTTTCCATTTTATGTTCTTGTTTTCATGGATTTGTTGGTCACAGAGATTCACTCCAGGCAGAAAACACTAGGAGACTAAAATTTGGCCAAAGGCAGAGAGCATTGTTTACAGCTGATAGATTCACAGCTGGACCAACTCTCTACTTTAACAATGTCAAAAACAAATGGAGAAGTAAGCATGTCTTTCTATGAAATGAAACACTAAGAACAAAAGCATCTTATAAACACAGATGTGTTTTACTTGACTTAATCACAAATGAAGAAAAATTTCAAAGAAAACTTAGATTTTCACTTTTTCATAGAAACTCTTCCAACACTCTTATCATCTCATTTATATCTAGAAAATGCGGAAATGTTGATTCATATAAGCAACATTTGATTCAATTTTATTTGAAAATTAAAAGTGTGAAATTAAGATATATAAAGCCCACATAGCTGACAAAGCAGTGCACATTTCTGAATACCTTCTTAATTTCAGAGAAGTATATATAAAATTAAAAGTCACAGATATTTGGATTTAAGTAGTTTACCAAGACTTCTTTACTTTAACTTTTTTACTTTACTTTTACTTTACTTACTATCTGTGGTACCCTCAGCCTGCCAGAAGGGAAAATAATGTACCAAGGGGCTGAGAGTGAGGATGACAAGTTCAGTTTCTGGCTGTGCTGTTCACTGCCTTTGTGACCCCAGAGAAGGTGCTCTGCTGTCCTCCTGTGTCATGAGATATTCAGAGACAACAGGCAACAATCTCATCAAGTTAGAGAAAAGACAGAGCAAGGTTGGTTTCTAATATGAAAAGAATTTTACCCTACTACACTCCGTAAATTAAGAGACATCATCAACTCTTGGGGATATACACAGAACTGTTGGAGCTCTGGAAAGAACATGTATTCAGTCTGTACACACATTAACAATCATTTGCCTGAATATTTTGATTACAGTCCATTCCTGCAATACTAACAATGACAAGCCATCCCAAAGTGTTTATAGAGAGTGGAAAATCCTCTTGGACAAGAGCAGCAGTATTAGAGCACCACAGTCATCCTGTTAAATTTGAAACCTGTGCAGTTCTATACATCTTTCCAGCTCATCTACAAATTCTAAACCTTAAATCTCTGGTTACTGCAGAGATCTGCTAACAGTGGGAGGTCTCATGTATAATGTTAATACTTTTGGCACAGCAGCAGGAGGCACCATAATTGCCTCAGCAAAATTCCTTCATTTATGTGTCTGCAACACTGAAGAATTTGTAATTATTTTTAAATATTTGCTGGTGGGTCTTTTAAAATACAATTATAGAGCTAATATTTTGTGTAGCTTAGAAACTATAAACCGTGCAGTCTGTTCATTATTGTTTTGTATGTTACATTTCACTGACACCGCAGTGTCTGTAATCGAAAGGAATCCTAATACTTGTATTGCCACCAGAATTTTAACAGGGTTTCCAGACCACACATGTAATCTTCTCCAGCTCTGTAAAGGGTCAACATGACCTGATGCATTTCTTGTGACCTATTAGGATGAAACATAAATTACAAAGCACATAGGGTATATAAACCAAAAAAAGTGCTCCAGCCTCCTCAGATGATACTTACCATACAAGCCACTGTGCTACAATCTCCTTCTATTTAATACAACATCTTAATATCTCCATAGTGTGAATAATTAGATGTTCTTTACACTGCTGCCTATTTCTTAGTGGAAAACATTATACATTTTGATAGTTTTACTGTACCTTGCTATGCATATTTTCCATTGTCAGAGCAGATTGGAAGTAAAAAATAACAATAGAGCATTAAAGTAAAAAAAAATTCATTCATATCAACTCACAAAACAGCCCTTGGCTAAGAACTTGGCTGAATGGGGAAGTTTCACCAATAATAACAACTTTCCTCACAGCTGAACAACTCCCGGTACAGGTGGAGATTTTTTAATTATGGTTTGAAGCCCCTTTTGAGTAACACACAATGAACTTAAAAAGGATAATTCTTTTTAAATCCCAGAATAAGCTCAACATTTCCAATAGGTTGAGGAGAGGTAAACGCTGCAGAAATTTGTTTTGGGAAGCAAGAAGAAAGATGTACCATTTACGGTTTAAAAGAAATTGTCAGAGTGGATTAAAAGATGCATTTGAAAGCTTATTTCTGGATACCTGCAGGCAAGTTGTAGTAGTGGATTTGTATAAGAAATAATCATGATTTAGAGTCAACAGCCCCAGGAGAAGTCCTTATCCATCACTTACTGACAGTCACTAAGAATGTACTGGGCTCAGGTGATTATCACTATCTTAAAGACAAGACCCAAGATGATCTAGCATGCTGCACCAAGTAAAGGGACACTCTTAAAGAAGTTGATATTTGCATCCAACTTTAAATATGAGACTTTGAAAACACTATGGAACTGATGAAGGAAAAAAACAATAATTAATTCAAAAGTAACTAGCTACATGAGCTAAATTGTAAGGTAAGGCAGTATAAAATCCAGCCTGAAGAGAGAAAATGTATTTATAAAGAAAATACAGAAATTGTCAAGAATATTTTTAAGAGTAGCTGAAAAGTTCAAAAAGATACAAAAGTTCATTTACCAAAATTTTCCAACATGTCCTGCCACATCTAACTCATATCAGATGAAAAGGAGGGCTGTAGAAAGCTATCCTGTTGCTACACACAAAAGGGACCACTAACCTGCCTTCATATACTTTCCTGCAAAATCACTTGAGCTTTCTAGTCAGGGTATCCTTCTAAAGCACTTGACTCCTCAAGACCCAGCCATTGAGCAATGATTATTTAAACTCTAAATTAAATTAAAAACAACATAACTGAGAAAGAACAAAGCAGCCAGCTTTAAGTGCAGTCACTCTCCTTTTAGAGCACTTCTAAGTAGTTGAATTGTACTGAAGACATCTATTAAAAATTAAACTACAATAAAGGGAACAATTCCAGAATAATTGCTGTTACCTTTCTAAAGCTGTAAGCAGTTAAGAAGCAGTGAAGCCAGCCTCACCCAGAAATCAACACAAAATTGAGCAACACTATATTCAGAGTTGCATTTAGCACATTTGCTTGATAACAATATTAAGGGTGGTGATTAAAGATACACACAGGGGGGTGCAGCAATGAGTCTTGTACCTCTCACATCTCGAAACCCATTTCTTCTGCTGCAAGGGAGCAACTCTGCATTGCATTGCAGGCAAGAGACAGCCCTAAAACTGAGATAGCCATTAAGAAGGATTATTTCAGTGCTGGAGAGCCCTCCAGTGGGGCAGAGTTATTATAGCGATTTCTCCACTGCCTCTGGCTCCAGTTTACAGCGACGTTCATTGATGTTTGCTGCACAGATGAACTCCCTGGGGGGTCAATCTCTTCTGGAAAAATAAACACGTTCAAAATCACACGGGAAATTGTCCAGTACACGTAGAAACAAGCATTAAAAAAACCCAACCAAACAAAAAAAACAACCAAATAAACAAAAAAAAAAACAAAACAAAAAAAAAAAAAAAAAACCAAAACAAAAAAAAATAAAAAAAATAAAAAAAGGAAACCCACCCATTCCCATTTACTTTAAAGCTGTGAGCCTCTCCACAAAGAAGGCAAACTCTTCTGTTAGAGCATGTCTTTGTGTTCATGAAAGCCAAGTTCAAGTCCTTAATCTACCATAGAGTCAGGTAAATAGTGTGATCTGCTGCAGGGTTAAGCCAGAACCCCCCTTTCTGCTGAAGGATGGAGATCTGGCTGTACAAGAGTTTTTTTAAATAAATACTTTCAAAGCAGTTGAAGCCAGACTGCATACATGTGTAGAAGTTTCGAAGGACAGAGAGAAAGCTCTTCTCTGGTTCAGCTACGGGTCTTTTCCTTCTCAGTTACGCCTGCTGTATTTCTCAATTAAAGGCCATTAAGTGTAAGGACCCAGAACATTGTCACAGAAGATAGCAGCATTCTGTTAGAAGCGCCTGTGGATTTAATGACGACACTGATTAGCACTGATGAACGCATGGATCAGTCACTATCCCTCTTTTAGTGGGGCACTTTATGGAGCATAAGCTGATACCAAGAGACCATACCAGTCAGCTGGCATTGCCAGCTGAATTTACACTGTTCACAGCCCAAGGGAAGAGTTCTTCTATGAATATATTCCATCAAAAACTATATTGACACATCTGGTTGTTCAGCCTGGTCCCATTCATATTTGATTTTTCTTCATACCGACTTCAATGGATCTGTGTCTAAATATCTAAGGACAAACTAGGTCAAGGAAATAGAATTTGAGATTGTTTGCTTTTTATGCATTTGGAAGCATGCTATTTTCATAAAATAGCCCATGCAGTAACATCAAGCTAGATCTTTCTTCTGTAGTTCCATAGATTCCAGTTTGACCTCCAAGATCTTTAGACATTTCAGAATATAAACACTTCCACTAGTGCAAATCACACAGCTTTCAATGCTCACACAGACATCCTCTTGACTTCAGTGTAAAGTATAAGTATATTCAAGTGGCAACAGAAATGAAACTCTGTTGTTGCAGTTTAAATTGTGTAGTGTACAAAGTAGAAAAAAATATTAAATTATACCTGAATGTTATATTTCTAAAACGCACAAATTACAAAGAAAAAAGGCCTGGCTCAGTCATTTCCAATTTTTTGTAATGCACTGAAAATGTTGCTAAATTCTAAGAGCAAAGTGGCAGAACATTGGCATTTCAAAAAGAATGCAAAGACTAATTGCTAAGAAGTCAAAGGAAAAATATGATTCTGTTCTGTACTTTTATTTTCTTCCGTTCAGCAAGAACTAGAGCTGGTTGTATTAAAGGACTTCATTAAGCCTCACATTTTGAAAGGTTGTAACAAGCTGTTCAGTGTTTAAATGTTCACAATATAGGAAAAATAAAAAGTAGTGTAATCAGTATAGTTACAGAAAATAAAAAAAGAAGTTTTTTCTTCCACTGTTGCCAAACAATGCTTAACTCATTCAAAATAAAACTGTTGCAACATATGTATCAATTTACTAATATTAAACTAGAATACATTTAAAAACCCAATATTTCTATAATTAATCTCTTCCAAACAAAACCAAATCCCAACGAAATATAAAAAATGCAACTTATAGGGAGCTAGAAAAGCCTTATTTCCCTATAAAACACAAACTTTCTATTTCTTCTCATATTCTCACCACATGCATGCAACAACACTCCTGCCCATAGCTTTAATTTACAGAATAATTAATAGTTATTAATGGATGTTTATGTTGCATAGCTTCCGACTGTTGTTCAAATAGAAGGGTACTCATACAGAGTAGAATCTCATAATAGATTATACTCTAATAGAAGAGTATTTAAAACAGATATTATTGAAATAAGAGATATGAATATAATGATTAGTTAATTTTTAAATTAATCTCACAAGAAGTTTCTGATTAGTCCTGAAGAGTGACCTCTCTGAGGAGGAGGGGAATTAGGGCAGCCAGGTTCTGCTATCAAGCCCAGGAGGAAAGAAGCATCTATACACATGGAGTTTCTGTTGCCCTGGGGCAAAAAAGCACCATTGAACCATGGATAAAATATCATGGATAAATATCTTTAAGCTACTGAACACACCTGTCATGTGGGTAAACATCAAGGAAGGGAGATGTGGCATAGACTGGTTTGGTCCTTCAAGGACTAACCTGGCATTTCAGCATCTTTTCTTCCAAAATTCAGAATCACTTGGTGAAATCATGTTATGACACGTTTCTGAATGATATTTTGGCATTAACTGTTGTGGGGTCTGTACACAGAGATGTCCCACCCCTACAAAATGTAGTTACCAGAAGGATGTAGTTCACTATGCACTTAAGGTTCATCTCTTTGCCTGCAGCAAATGTAGGAAATAATCCACACTGAAACATTTCCTGCACTAAGTGGAGGAAACACGGACTTAATTCACATAGGTATTTAACTTCTATAAACTATTTACATGAAAGTAATCATTAAAGTACAAGCTTGCTTTGAAAAAATGTTTCTAATTCTGATTATGCAAAAACCACTACTCGTTTGGCAAATAGAATAGTTTTGCCAGACTTCATATCATTAAGATTTAAATTTAAATGGAAGTTTGTAGAATCTTTTTTTTTTTTTTTTCAGGCAGCAAAGAAAAAGAACCGGTTTGCACTTTATTTTTGTTTTTAGCATTTTTATGTTTAAACTAGAACAGAGAGTATGCCACAAAAAACCGCAATGTTGGGTTGAACACTGAGGATGGCAGTCATCTGACAAACCACAGCATTCCTCACTGGAAAATCTGATCAGGACTGTTAGTAGGAGCTAACTCACTTGCAGATTGAACAGTTACATTGTATGCTGGTTTAATACTTCATCAATTTATTAATATTAAATTGCAGTCCCGTTAGTAGGACTGTTTTGGAGATGTTGGTGCTTTTACTACATGAACTGCTCTCTGAAAGTGCTTTAAGGTAGATGAGATGATTCCTAGTCCGGAATATGCCAAGTTTCAAACTTTTATTTGCTATACACAGTAATACAATATACGCTACAGTGGCTCTGATAACAATTTAATTCCAGATCAGGGTCAGGCAGGAGCAGGAGAGAGGCTGCAGGGAATCGAGTTCTGGGAGTGCATGAGGCCATGATTAGGGTATAACTCATGTGGAAAGAGCTCAGAGTTGATCTGTACTCCTATTTTATTCATGACCTGCTCTGACCCCTCAGAGAATAATTTGGTCAAAAAGATCACTTGGAGTCCTCTCATTTCAAAATCAGCAACAAAAAAAACGCATAACCTGAGAGAATGTCAGTTGGTTAAAGTGGTTTTGCTGTACTCGCTACAGTGGAGTGATGCTAATTTACACCAGCTAAGAATCTCCCCTGATGTGTTTCATTTACTCTAGAAGTCCTTTAAAAAACATATCAAGTTCACCCGGTAATTTTTCCCCAAACTTTTGAAGTCAGTCACCCCTATCTACTTCTGAACATCTCTTTGAATCAGAATGGGAATAGTACAGTTTCTCTGCATGGAAAGAGATCAGTTCTTCCTAATTTACAAAGATTTCAGTGAACAAAGAGATTATTCCATCTACTGTGATACCTTGTAAATAAATGTAACAGCAGAATCAGTGCTACTGGGACCTATTTCACAGGAAGCTATCATCCTTACTAACAATATGTCAATATGTTTAATTAAGGACTAGAAAGCAGATGAAAGCTCGAGTTCACATCAGGTTTTCAACCTAGAGACCACAAAGGCACATTTGCATCCCAGGAGACAAAGAATTTAATCAAAATATAGCAAGCCACACACCAGGAAAAACTACTATAAGACAAGTAGTGATATGATCCATGCAAAACCAGCTTAAAAATAGTAAGTAATCATTCTACTAGTACCTCCATGGAAAATATATTTTCCTATTGAAGGGCAAGGAGGCAAGAAGAAAAAGAGAATAACAGAAAAATTATAAGTATAGAAATTTATACAAGCTCAATCTCAGTGAGACTGACAAATATAATTCTCTCTGTGCCATACAAATACCTTTGAAGTATTTTGATTTTTTTCAGGAAAAATGGGAAATTATCTTAGGCCTAGGAGTAATGACTGATTTAGCTGAATGGGCATACTGAAAAGCTTTCTTCCAAAGTGAAATACAACTTTGCATTTTTTGTCACCTGTGGTGAATGGCATTTTACTGTTTAAATCACATCCCCCACAAAATAAATAATCATCAGCATACCAAAGGCAGGAAACGTCTCTCATATAGACTGAAACTTCTTTAAACTGCAGAAGATTCTAGAGACAGGTAAGAAATGCTACACAGTACTCCCCACTCTTCTGTAATTCCCCTGGATATGGATTAGAAAGACCTCTTGAATCAAGGCCAATGTCTCCTAAAGGAATCAATCAAGTTATTCCACCATCGGTAAATGTATCCAAAACCTATGCCCTTCTAAAGGTTAGTAACCTTCTTCTAGTTTCTAACCTAACTTTACCCATGGAAAATGAATACATCTGGCTAGTCTTCTACTATTTCGCTTTAACACTTGTTTCCTAGTGTTTACCCTGGATGTGTTTCTACCAGGCATTCAGACCTTCACTTGCTAGACTACACAAGCCTGTTTCTTTTAACTTGTGCTGGAAACACTGGCTCCCAATTTCCTGATCATCCTACTACCGCTTTGCTGGAGCTTTTGCATTTTGAAATCATTTGAAGTCGAGGAAATTATACAAGAGTAAATATGTAGTAGAAATAAATAGGAGATGGTTTATGGCATAGACTTAATGGTACTTGTATGCCTATTTGTTGCTTATAAGGGGGGAAATAACACTGGGTTAATAACTTGGCCTCTCTAGTCTCATTGCTTTCCTTTTCTTCCTCTCAAACTGTTTTATTATTAATTGCAAACAGCAAATCATAATAACATTGGAATGCAGAAACTCAGCCGTGCCAAAAAACCTCTCCCTAACCTCAAGGATATTTTGCCTTTAGCAAATGCCTCATCTAAAACTAAAAATAAATGCATGGACTCAGCTTACAAGATTTTCTTTCTACAGATTCTCCACACTGCCAAACCACAAAAACCAGACAAGGGCAATAGAGCCTTGGGTGCTCCATTTCCTCCCCCTGCAGGTTATAATTGTTTATACATTAGCTTATGCTTCAACAATTTACAGTGTAGAGTGATAAACTCATTATTGCATTATTTCTGCCTAGCTTCTTCATTTTTCCAATTATTCTCAGATTTAAATGGAAATGTATACCAACACATACAATTTTATGTTTTGTTGGACTGATCCCTGAAGACTTAATTTTATATGTCAAAATATATATGTGAAATAGCTTCAAATGTCACAGCCAGTCTCATGTCACTTCATTTTTCTTGTGTTTTAGAAGACTGAACTAAATTTTGCAGAAAATGCCAAAAAGACCTGAATCAATGCTGTTGCTAACTTGGGTTCCACTGCTAGATCAAAATTTACCACATGCAATAGGCAGTTTCAATAGCAGAGGCAAAATATGGCAACAAGACTTCATGGAATCTTTTAGTATTTTCATAGTCTGAATGACTCAGGTTTTAACTAGATGCAGGCTAAATCTTTCCTGCTTGTTTCCACCAATGTGGGATAGTACAGCCTAGATTCATCCAGTTGAAAAAAATTACCATCTTTATCAGTTCCCTCACCACATAGTTGCAAAAAACAGATGTTGTAGGACAAAAACATTAATTTGCACATTAGTAGCAATGACTGCAGAGGCAGGAACAACTTACATCGACAGTCTTACTATTCAACAGGTAACAGCACAAGACTTAGAAATATCTTGCACAATTTTGCTGACTGAAATAGTGGCAGTACAGCCTGAAGAGGATGGCTCTCAGTCAGCACAGGCATATTGATTATTTCTTGGTGAGCATTTCAGAATCATATACTAATTGAGGTTGAAAGGGACCTCAGGAGGTCATCTAGTCTGACCACACAATGGGAAGCTTTCCATCAGATTAGTAGATCAGGGCCTTATTCAATTGATTTCAAGGTATTGTCAAGCATCTTCCACAACTTTTTGAGGCAACCTGTTCCAATATCTGATTGCCTTTACTGTGATTTTTTTTTCTTAATGTCTAATTAGGATTTTCCCTGAGGCAGCTTGTGTCCATTCCCCCATTCTTTACCTGTGTACTACTTACAAAAGACTGGGTCCATCTTTTCTTATAGAAGGAAAAAAACCTTCTCCCATTAGATTGCTGAAGACATACATTTATACACAGGAAAAAGACAGGGAGAAAGGTAAACATCACTTTTTTAATAGTTGTGACACTTCAGAATATTGAAAGATTTCATTATACAAGAACTGAAAAAGCCAGGTTCAATCCATTAATAAAAGCATGTGTTGGTGATTGCTAAGTTAACATAAGATTAACCTTCTCAAGGATGCGAAAATATTTTATTGAGATAGTAAGCCCTGTAAAATGTATTTTATAAATGGGTTTTCTGGTTTAGTCCTGTCACCTTGCTCTCTGTCAACTCCAAAAATGATATTTCCATCACATGGAAAGTGGAAAACAATGAAAAATATTTAAATGATTCAGTGAACTTTGGCATGCACCTTATTGAGATAAAACTCGCACTCTTCTTTCAGGTAAACCTTAATAAATTGCAAATTTTTCCCCTGATGGAACAGTGATTGCATATTGATTTAGAAAAGGTAAAGGGATGTGATTAAAAAACAAACTACAACAGAATCAAATTACAACCATGTGGAATCTCATCGTATGATGAAATGTAACCATCCTATATACACTACCCAGCATGGGAAGAAAAAATATTTGCACAGTGCTTTATCTCAGAGGAAGAAAAGTAGAGGTAGGAAAGTCATCATGCATTGCAGAACTGGCAACATCCATCCCTAGAGTGAACTAGCTGAGTTCTTTCTCAGTCTTCAGATGAATTTTATTAAGCCCTCTATTTCATTCTTTCAAACTTGTCTTCATTTTTCTCTAGCTGGAATGATGGAGGAAAAACTTATTTTTTATTCTTTTCAGAACAAACATTATTCTAGTGTCCACTGTACAAAGAGTAATGAGTTTCAGTGTGTGTTATGTGGGTGGCTTGAATATCACCTCTATGTCTATATTTAGAGATGGCTGGTCAAATGCACAGAGACTGTTAATTTGAAAACACCCTTAAATTATGGTGGTAATTTGGTTTTAAGGAAATAGGTAAGTTGAGCTGAAGTGACATATGCGAATCTAGAATAAATTAACTTCATTTTCCTATTTGATTTCAGCTCACCTGTCTCTTTCATGTGTCCTCATGCCTCAGGTTACCTCAGTATTTCAAGAGACATGAGTTTTTACACCATATGGTCCCAATCCCAAACCTACATCCCAGAGCTAACTCTGCCTTACTAGAATATGACTTCACCTTAACCCTGAAAAGCTCACAGAATCCACCCATAAACCAAGCTCTTCAGATTCTGGTATCTCAATTCCAGCCTTGACTGTTAAACTATTACACTGGCTTCTGTCCAGCCCAGGTCTAGTCAGATGTCTTATCCCGCCTATCCTAGAATTCTGAGTAAACCAAACTTCCAGGCCATCACGATCCCAGGAGAGAGTGAGTGTCTCAGTTGGCCTCGTCCTTTCCTACTCTTCATGTAACAGCTGCATTTCCCCCTTCCTTGGACTTCTTGGACTAGATGATCTTTTGAGGTCCATTCCAAGCCCTAACATTCTGCGATTCCGTGATTCCTTCAAACTACAGAGAAGAGTCACACCTTCCACTAAAAAAAAAAAAAAAAAAATTTAAAAAGTTTACATATATACGTCTATCTGATACAGAAGCTGAAATTTGTGTGCACATGTAAACATATATACGAAGGTGAAGCCTACATTTCTATGGAGAAAAGAGGTCTAGGGACTGATCTATAGCTCTAAAGGTGAATGGCACTGACTGCCTGATGCCTACACAGTGCTTGTGAAAGAAAGGATCTGCACCTCTCTTTCTTGGATCCATCCCTCTTGTTATTGTTCCCATCACAAAGGCTTATTCTAAGTCACTTGCTAGCTCTCCTCCTATACATTTTTCCTTCTCCTATATTCTGTAGGTTCAATTCAGCTATCCACCTTCCTCTGTTCACTGTCCTGTGTTGTTTTTCAAATGGTTTCCCTTCACCTACCCTAATCAGAGCTGACCTACTGACTCTAAATGTCTGACACGTCCCCTTGATTCCTCTTTTGCTGATTCTACCTCATTATCTCACTAGGTATCCTAGACCAATTTATCCTCCTGCAGTGCAGCCAAGGAGCCAGCATCCATTTTCCTTCTCCCTATACCTTCATGGTTATAATTACGTGAAATAATTCTTCAGCATCAGACTGAATTATCTCACTGTCATCCCATTTTTCCCAGATTATCTATGGCTATGTTAAACAGTACAGATCTGTCTCATAGCACTTTTTAAGTTATATTTCCCCTTTTGGAAAACTGATCATACCTCTTCTTCATCTCATAATTTTTTAACCACTCCCGAAGAGTAGCTTCAATTTTATCTGATAGCACCTTAGTTTTTTGAAAAAGCTTTCAGTTAACAATGAGGTTAAAAGTTTGTTTGAACTCCATGTACATTGTGTATACAGGATTATCTTAATTTATGTATTTGTTGATTTTCTCAACAGATTTAGAAGACGTGATACACTAAGGCGAAAGAGAAGAATTAGTTTGGATTTTGTAGAGGGAAGTTAAGGCTCGGGGAAAGAAACAATACAGGGGGGAAAGAGAGCGTCAAGAGGGATTTCTTGATGAATTTTTGAAGACTACCAATGGATAACACAAGACCTGCTGTCACAGAGATGTTGACTGGCAGTTGATCCTGGGCCAGGTAGGGAAGCCCAGGTAAGTGCAGGGGTAGGGCTGTCCAGGTCTTGAGGCAGAAGAGTCTGAAAATCTAGCTTTAATGTTAACTATTTGTTGTAGTATCCCACATTGTCCATAGAAGTAGTATAAGGATCTGAGCTGGTAAAAAGTAATGATTTTGGGTTATTTTTGAGGCAGACCATGTTTACTGGACTGTAGCTTTAGCTCCAGCCTCAAGCAGAAACTCAGCAATAGTTTGGGATAGAAGGAACTGGAGATCTGTTATTCATTTGTGGGATACACACATCAAAGAATAGAGAAGACCTGAATGGCATATTGACAGTTTTTGCCTTGATCCTAGCTAAGAAAACATGAGACTGATAGTCTGCGAGATTAGGCTTTTATAAGGCTGGAATGGAAGAATTAAATTTCCTAGTGAATCCATTCACAGTACTCAGAGCTAAGATGATTTACAGCACCAACGGGGACAACTAACTCTGGGACAGATCAGTCCATCTGGTGATAGTAGTTGCACTCAGGAACAGTTAGGAACCTGGTGCAAACTTTGAGGATAACCCAGACAGAAAGAGGGTAACATACAAGCCTTATGCAAGGTTCTTCAGGAGATTGCAGAATTATTATATAAAGATAACAAAATTAACATATTCAGATTATGGTCAGGACTGTGGCTAGGATTTGTGTCTGGACCAGGAGGGGATATCATTCACCCAGGGCATGGAATAGTCAGGGGTCTATAATAAGAGAGGTGTTCTAGCCAAAAATCTAGCTAGAATTAAGTAAAACTCAGATTAGGAATTGGGCCACTGAGAGTAAAAAAAGGTTAGGTCCTCCAAGACCAACATGGCTAGGATGAAAGAAGGTGCTGGCAGAATCAATGCTATGGTTATTGATGTCCTCATCCAAGGTCAGCAGTCTAGGCATTCAGCTGAATGAAGATGAGGGATAGAGACCAAATAACTAGGTGTTTTACTGGACTGTGCAGACCTTGAAGCTGAAAGATGCTGTCAGGGAGGGAGAACGGCTGAGATGAGTCCTGGGGCACGAAAGGCACAATAAACTCTAGTGTTAAGCCCTGGAGCCAAGATTAATTGTATACTTAAGCTTAAAGAATTTTGGGGGTCTGTGGCAGTTCTTGGCAAATTTCACAGGGGTTAGAATGAACTTGAGAACAGTAGGTTGCTGAGTTGTTTCAAACCTAACATAGGTAAGTCCTGTTTTCCAGCTGACATGTACCCATAGCCAATTTATATTAATTTGTTGTTGCATTCAGCTAATGATCCAGTGATACAGAAATCACTATGCCCATGTTCAAATTATTATGCAATTAAAATCAGCTTCTCACACCAATAACCCTGTCGAACTCTTCAAAGCAGATGGAGGGGCTGTGTGGGTTTTACAGTCTGGGAAGGTTATTTTGCAACAGAGCCACAGAGAGCCCTGCACAAGAGTACCACTCACTGGTGGCTGTCAAAGGCTGCAGGCAAGAGCCCATATCCAGCAGCACAGTTGCTGCCTTGCTTTCTCTGCTCATCCTTGTTCCACAGGCAACAAAGCAAGAATACAAAAGGACTTGACTTCATGGAGCCAGGCAAAGCATACTGAATTGCCCTTCACTTCAGATCAACAGCAAAGAGAAATGATATAGATAGTTACTGACTCAGAGCCTTTTCCTAGACTAAAAGCTAATACCTTAGGCATCACTCAGCTAATTGGATCTTTCTTAAACAAGCAGACAACCAAAAAAACCTCCATACAAAAAAACCCTCAGCCCTCACATCCAAAACAACAACAAAACAGCTTCTTCAGTTCTTCTAAATTCCAACACAAGCAGAAAAATCATACGGGTGAGTCACACAAACAAAGAACAGCTTCTGGGACAGTTCACAGAGAATGAAGTCCTCTCAGAAACTGAACAGAGAATAAAGACCAGAACAGCTGGAAGATAGGAGTTCTTGCCCAAACATGAGAGATTGAACTTGAGTCTCTACATGAGCGATTGCTTTATGAAACCTTTCTTTTTCTTTCCTAAATGGACAATTGAAACTTGTAAAATATTCACCCATCTATATTCTTCCTGCTTTTATCAATTTTGCTTATTTATGTTATTCAGCAATTCTAGATATTTTCCTGGATTTTTGAAGGGCCATGTACCCTATTAGATGCATATTTCAGAGGCTTCTTTACCTCCTCTCAGAACTGGAGCATACACTTCCACTTCTAAGTGTAGACAAGCAATGCTGCTTAACAGGGACCATATTGGGGGTATCTGAAGTTATACAGCAACATATAAGTAGGAAATTCAGCTTCATAGACCAGGAATTTTTCCTCATGGTATTCATTAAAAGCTGTCAAAAGCAATTAAACACTTCCCGGTTCGTTATTGTCAGTAACACCTGAAGTGCTAATGTTCCAGTGCAATGAAACCACTTGGCCAGTGCACATTTCAAAAGCTTGCCTGGATTTCATTATATTAATGGGACCTTTTACCTTTCTCCATCTCAACCCATTCAAAAAGAGTACTTAATAGTTGAAACGAAACATAATCCACAAGTTAGAGTCCATCAACTGTCAATTTTGACAGAGCCAAAATAATTCTGTACGTTGAAAAAAAGGGTGCATTCTCAAGCTTTATTTGTGTACAGAATTGCCTTCCTCAACCTCTCTCAGCCTTCCTCAGGATTCTACCTACCGGGCCTCCATCTGCAGCCACAAGTTGTTGCTCTCACAGATCCCAAAGATGAAGCTGTTCTTGAAGAAACACCTCCCTGGAGTTCAACTGTAGAACCTAAACTTTTCCTGCTACTCTGGGCCACATCCCCTTGCCAGCTCACCACTTCTTCCTCCTGGTTGCTGAGGCAGGAACAAAAGCATGACCAAGTTATGGCAGGGATAGCTTCTAAACTTCTAGCTCTCCCTACCAAAGGGGTAAAGAAAATTACAGACCCTTCCTTTTTCTGACGGCAAATCTTGCCCTTCCTGATGAGATGGCACCTCTGAACTTGCTTCCAACAACCATATGGGAAAGAGATTCTTCAGTTTTGGTGTGGACAAAATGCAGATGAGAGGGTCTCAATGTGTGAATCTGCTTTTCTACAAGTAAAATGCCTTAGGGTCTGGATTTTTGTGGTGGTCTGCTGCCTAGTTACACTTTCAGCTGCCTTTCTATCAGTACTGCTGCCATCTCTGGGCCCAGCATCCAGTTTCAACAATCGCATTTCCTGGCCCAACATCTCTACTCAAGCAGGGCTACCTAGAGCTGATTGCCCAGGACCGTGTCCAGGCAGCTTTTGAATATCTCCAAGGATGGAGACGCCACAACTTCCCTGGACAACCTGTGCCCATGATCAGTCACCCCCACAGGAACAATGTCTGAAGGCTCATTCAAGGATATATCCAGTAAATAACCACTCACCACAGGAGGAGGTGAAGCGGTCTCAGTCCCAGGAAGTCTCCTTAGACAGCATCCCAGTCTAAAGGGAGGGCTCCAGTTCACAGACCCACTGCTCCAAGAAGACCACTCAAAGGGGGTCTTCTGCAGAGATCCTGTTTCATAGCCTGGGCAGATCAGGCTGTGGTCATTACAATATGGTCCAGAAGCTTCTCAGCTTCTCTGGGCACCTCTTTTGTTGAGGACTCTGTCAATTGACTAAGGGTCTCAACCCTCCTGCCCCTACAGCTGGGCGGAGGTGAAGTCACCCTGCCCCCAGTGTGGGGAGGACGTGACTGTCAGCACCACCCTAGGTGTATATGTGGGGACAGGCACATTGGGGCACAGAAGGGCATCCTTGGGCAGTAGCTGTAGCAATAAATAAGGACTTGATCAGCAGTCAGTCTCAAATGCTTCTGAATTAATTGTATGCTCTCTGTATTAGCTCAGGAATGGCAATATCTGTGATGGACCTGGAACAGGAATGCATGATCACACAATTCTCCTTCCAGGCATGACACTATAGCCTGCTTCTGCAGGCAACTGCCAGTACATAAACAGAGCTGGGAAGAGCTGGTATCTTTTGATGATCCTGCTCTGGAAAGAATTTCCAAGATAATGGTTCTCTGGAACTTTCCTTTTGTTCCTGGAGGAAGAAGCCATATGCCACTCTCCTGACTCAGTCCAGGATGGGCTTTCTTTCTCTGCTGGTACTGCCCCAAACTAAGCTTGCAAGTTAAGAGCCTCTTTTTGTTAGCACAGGTGCATCCATAAGAATCAGGATAGGATTTTTTTTTTTTCACATATATATGGAGTTTGCACATAGCAAAAGAGATTGTGGGTTGGAGAGAAGCAGAAGAAAACAAAAAAGGATGGAAAGCACGCAGGTCCAAGCCCAGCACCAGGGACCCTGACTCCATTCACCATAGAACTTAAGGACAACCATAATCCTCAGCTTATTCATACGAGAAAGTCAATCTGTCTCTCTCACACACATACACTCTTTCACACTATTCCTTTTTTTCCCTAATGCTCTCAGAAATTTGTGCCTTTAGTCAGTCATCCTTGATGTAAATCTCTTTAAATTGGAATTGCATCATCTCCCAGTTTGGGGGGGGAGGCCTTTGTCAGAGGAATTCCTAAGGATGTGGCTACTACCTGGATGAAATTCCTTGTCCATTCATGTTCCTGTGTTTTATTTTCTGTCTGCAGTAAGCTAGGCAGCAGGGTGATCAAAGGCATCTTTACATCTCATTTCTGTGTTCTAACTGAGGAACTCTGTGTGCTGTGTTACCCAGACTAACAAGTATTGCCACATGCAGATTTTTACACTTGCTGGTTGCCTTGCTCCCAAGATAGCCGTGTTTCTGAAAAGAAGGATTATCCGGGCTGGTGTGGGAGAGCACAGGTAAGAAAGTGAGGAGCTGAGAACCATCTCGTGGCAGTGGAGCTGCTACAGCCGCTTGGCAAAGCAGAAGGCTATGCCTAGAGCTGAGAAGAATATACTGCTAGAGGCACTAATTAAACGTCTGGAAACTCATAGCAATTAGTGATAGTCACATTAATATAATACAATCCACTTATCAAATTTTCTCTTAGGATTACTCGAATCCATCTGCTCGACTTGGTTCTAACTCTAAAATTTAATAAATTCTCTCCCTTCGAATGCAGACAAAAAAAGGCAAATTAAATAGAAGGTAAGGTTTTCCCCACAATATAAAAGAAAATTTGAACAGAGAAACGATTTTTAGATGAAAACAAGATAGACAATGGGAAAAACAGTCCTTTAGTGTTGGACTTCACTCTATTTTTATAAACCAATAAAAATAAAGATTAATAGATTCCTTGTGCAATAAAAATGGAAATAGGACAGATATATTTCCTCCTTGTAACTCATTTAACCAGAAACTTCCACATTGTTCTGTGAGGAGTGCCTTCTCTCGGAGGACAAAAAGAGAATGAATGTAGAGAAAGGGAAAATTGTGTGAAACAGAAAACTAGCATGTTATCCAAACAGTATATAACTGAAAATAATAAGAGCAAAGAAAGTTAACCATACTCTTGGAGCGAGAGCTACTGCTCTATTAGTAGAAAAGACAGCAGCACTGTGCCCGTGTGCCCAGGAAGGCCAATGGCATCCTGGGGTGTATTACAAAGGGGGTGGTTAGTAGGTCGAGAGAGGTTCTCCTTCCCCTCTACTCTGCCCTGGTGAGACCACATCTGGAATATTGTGTCCAGTTCTGGGCCCCTCAGTTCAAGAAGGACAGGGAACTGCTGGAGAGAGTCCAGCGCAGGGCAACGAAGATGATTAAGGGAGTGGAGCACCTCCCTTATGAAGAAAGGCTGAGGGAGCTGGGTCTCTTTAGTTTGGAGGAGACTGAGGGGTGACCTTATTAATGTTTACAAATATATAAAGGGTGAGTGTCATGATGATGGAGCCAGGCTCTTCTCGGTGACAGCCAATGGTAGGACAAGGGGTAATGGGTTCAAATCAGAACACAAGAGGTTCCACTTAAATTTGAGAAGAAACTTCTTCTCAGTGAGGGTGACACAACACTGTAACAGGCTGCCCAGGGGAGTTGTAGAGTCTCCTTCTCTGGAGACATTCAAAACTCGCCTGGACACATTCCTGTGTAACCTGATCTAAGTGTTCCTGCTCCAGCAGGGGGATTGGACTAGATGATCTTTCAAGGTCCCTTCCAATCCCTAACATTCTGTGATTCTGTGTGATCTTAGATACGGCATTGATAAAGCAACTAGCAATTACATTGGACTACGCTTCCTTTACATCACTTCACAAACAGAAACAGTGTTTGGGGAAAAAAAAAAAAAAAAAAAGACTAAAGAAAATGTTCTATGAAAATGCATAATGACCATTCAAACTGAGACCCCAAAGCGGTATTATATACCTCAGCTGGACATAAGGACACTCCAGAACAAGTATTTATTCACCAGTTTGTCCATTGTTGTTTGTGATTACCGTCTTGTCTTCCACAGTAAGAGGCTCAACCATACTGGGAAGTCAATTAGCCTCCAGTGCTTCATCTTAGCTTTCAGGGTAACAACAGGCTCGGTGACAGGAACATGGGGCATGTAAAGCAGAAAATTCACAAAAATCTCTTTTAAGACCTGCCTTGTGGACATTCACCAAGACATTCTGCTCCAAATGGCCAGGGAATGTATGGCCTCCAAATGCAACGCACTGGTGAGTTCTCATGGAAAAGTCTGTACCAGCAGCAGAAGTCACAAACACCATACTCTTCTAGTGTCTCTGGCTGAACAGTCAATGTAAACCATATCGCTAGAGCTTCTTCTACTTGGAATTTCACAGAATTCTGTTTTAAAAATTGGAGTGATTCACTCAGTCAATATCAGGCTATGACAGATTTATTTGTGAAAATTCAAGATCTTATCCCAAAACTCACACACTCTACAATTAATCATCTCCATGTGGATGCTTCGAGGATCATTTCTCTGTCAGGAAGATCTAAAACACTGGCTTGCACTCTTTAATTTTCCCGCCATGGGATGGGAGGCAGGGAGGAAGAACAGATGGCCCTCACGGTAGCCACGCAGTCATGCTCCGTAGCCCACAGTTCCAACTCATCTTTGCAGACAAACTGGTACATTTGCTTACTAAATGCAGCATTCTGCTTATTAGTGACAACAAAGGATACCGAATTTCCATGAAAATAAAATGTTGGAATCAAAACCAATTAAAAAAAGACAGCTACTGTATTTTTAGTGACACAGTGGGTACAACGACTATGTTTAGACATACCATGAAGATAGGCTACAAGAATTTGAAAGGAGCTTTCTAACATAGCAAGAGACACAAGCCTGCTCAGCTCACTGTTCGAACTGTGAACGTCCCTTGTTAAAATACAGAGCAGTGCAATTTCAGTGAGCATGGACAGAAGTAGAACATATTTGATTCATTAATGTAAACAAACATAACTGAAATTGGTAATAAATCTGATTTTTTTTCATGTTTCTGTACCTCCCATTTCAAATAAGTTTGCTCTACAAGTCAGAAGCTTTTACAAAAAGCCAATTCAGTAACATAACATCAAACGTAAAAAAGGAAATCACAGTTATCAGACATGTTCCTCTCCATAGTTATGGGTAGCGTCTGCTTGAAATTATCGCTAAAGGAACAAGTTATATTCTTAAATTTCTGCACAATCTGAAAAGCTTTGATTTAGAACTGAAGAGATTCAGTTTGAAAGACTGCCTGGATGCTTCTCAAAGTAATTACCAGAGAATCACAAAACTCTGTCAAGAGGTGCTAAAAATTTGAGCAAACAACATAAGCACTTTGAGGAACACACATCAGAAACACAACCTTAGATATTCTTACTGTATCACTGAAGTATTTAGATCTAGTTATTACTGACTCCTGAAAGTCCATTATTCTCTGTCCCTCAGAGATAGGAAAGTGAAACATTTTGTGCTGAGAAGATTGAGGCAAAACCTATGTATTTGCATGAATATAAGTGCTTTCTGTCCAAATAAACATAATCACCCCTTTCTTTTACCCCTGAAAATATAAGCTATCCTAAACTCTCATTTTAATATGATTCAGCTGTCAAGGGCAAAGGGATTTTTCTCATTACATGCAGATTCAATGGCATTCATTATGCAGCATTAAAATGCTCTGTAACAATGAATTTTAGGTCTGGATCCCTCAAAGGGATCCAGGATTACAATAACTTTTTCAGGTTATGAAATCTTCCGATGTAATAGGGAATGATTAAGCATATAAAGGTGGAGCTTTGCCGAAGAAGCTATCAAATAATGAAACCTTAACCATGTGAGGAAAATAATACATGCAATCTGTAAAGTGCACCATGGTTCACTTAACTCTGCTGTTTAAGAAGCGTTAATAGGAACAGGCAAGATTCCCTTCCAGTTCCTGGGAACCACACTTTTTGGCAATAGGCAATGCATACATAGACACTATGTTTAGTCTTTTTAGCTTTTTAAAATCATTCTAGTCTTTAATACATACTGACAGAGAATGGTTATTGAGAACTAGGATGAGAAACTATTTCTCAATTTCCCACGTATCTCAGAGGAGAAAAAAAGAGAAAGGAATTCTATGTTGAAATTAAACACTTCCTACTCAAATATTTAAAAATAAACTGCCGTAAAGTGCTTCTCTCCTCTTATTAACAGTCATTTTGAATATTATTTTGTAAGTAAAAGATTAGAGATAAATATTTCTGTATTTTATAAGTTTATTTAGTGAATCTGTCGGCATTCAGAATCAGTGACACCTTTTAACTGTGTTTTGAGCACAGCACAAACAGAAAACTCATTTCAAATGTTTTATTACAGCACGTATTTTAAAAGTTACAAAGGCAAGGAGAAGCCACAAAAGGACAATGCAGTAAATTGGTTTGCGTTTTTATTCGGAGGGGTTGTTTATTTGTTTTATCAAGTTATCTGCTTGTTACCGCATCAAAGAAATGCGAGCTTTGAGCTAATCTAGCTCAACATAAAAATTTCATGAGCTTCATGTAATTCAAGTTGACCTCTCTTAAGATGAGGATTACAAAAGCCATTAAGATTTCCTTTCAGAATGAAGTGCTAGACTTCATTAATAATAGACTTCAATAATAATAACCAAAACAAAACAAAAAAAAAAAAACAAAACAACAAAAAGCATAAAAAAAACCCCCACACACAAAAACCCCCAACAAAAATAACCAAACCAACCAACCAAAAAAAACCCAAACAAACAAAAAAACCACACTAAATCCACAAAACAAATCCACCAAACTAATTTGTGCTTCTGTATGTCCTGGACAGACCTAAATTTGTGCTACCTTTAACAGATTTAAGCGTGAAATTTGGAGCATGTGGAGAAATCTCTTTCCCTAGCAAACTATCATATAAACCACAGTGAATATCGGAATTACTATAGCAGAGGAACACAGAAGTCAGAATTCAAAACAAGGGTATCAAACCACAGCAAACTGTGGTTTAATAACATTAAAACTGATGCTAGAACCTAAAACAATATTATTTCTGAAAGCAACAACTTTTATTCTCATAAGAAGTGATGATTTCAACAATATATTTGTAGTTTTTAAATTGGTTTTGAGACAGATGCTTATTTGCAGTTCACATTTTAGTATGTTTTTACATCAGACTATATAGACTTCCAGTACAGTAATTTTCCTAGGTATTCAAAACTCTGTTCTGTTTATAGAGGTTAAAACATTTCTCTTGTGCAAAAGTTAATCCTCAGTGCTAGTTAAAAGAAATGCAGTTCTGCAGAGTTTTAAAAAGAGCACTTAAACCCATTAATGCAAATCTAGATTCCTGAAAAATGGGAAAAAAACAGAAGTGGGCAAAGGCAATGTACAGAAGTAGGGTAGCAAATCAAGAATATGCAGAGTATGGGGAGATGAATGATATTTCAAGTCTGGCTGCTCTATATTTACCATTAACTGCCATAATGAAAGCAGCAGCAGTTTGTTTTCTTTCTCAATTAGAAAACTGATGAAATATTGTCAGCATTCACTCCTACTTGTTGCCATGTTAGATCCTAATTGCAACAGAAAATCATAAGAATTACCAGGCAAAAGGCTTACTGATCACAATAGGCTCTGTTGACTGCAGGATTGTTTGCCTGTGTAGAAGAATTATAAAAAAAAACAAATAAAAATATATATATATATGTCACACTAGGTTAGCACAATCCACACTATGAAACACAGTGTGGGTGGGACAAGACAGATGGAAAGATGGCAGCTGTTCTTAGACTGTTGTTACCACATAGCCAAAAATATGCGGGGTGAAGCACGGGCAGAATTTTGGCTGGAAAAAGCTCCCATGGATTACTTTGTTTACACAGTAAGGAGGAAAAAGAGAGAGATTATGATTTTCATTCATAGTCTGTGTGTTGCAGAGTAGCACAGACCCTTGTTTTTCCATAGGGCAGAAACAGCCACACCTGCCATGTGGGACAGGTATCTTCTAGCAGTTCCTGAAGCTGGTGAGCCAGCCCATGGCAAAACATCGCCCAACAAGCTCTCAAGAGCAGGTCTTTATGGTGCTCATATGACAGAGCACATGTACACACAAGGGCATGAATAAAACAAAAAAACCAAACCATTCTGCTTTGGCTATACTGGTATACTCATAGTGTTTATACTACTGTAATCTGTTTCCATAAGGGAAAGGAAATGACCCTTTAAATTATCATAAGTCTTTGCTATAGGAGAATTTCTACCAGTATAGTTAGCTCAGGAAGGAAAAACTATATCCTTACACTTTTGCCAAGAAAGGCTGGAGCAGAGGATCCTTGTGGTCACTTCCAACCCGGTATTTTCTATGATCTAGTTATTACATAGAGATCACATTTCAATGTATTCTAGCCCCAGGTTTGCCTGTGCTAAGTTTTATATAATGAACGATGTTCTATAAGTTGACCTCAAGTTGTGCCAGGGAAGGTTCAGATTCGATATTAGGAAAGGATTCTTGACAGGAAGGGTTGTCAGGCATTGGAACAAGCTGCCCAGGGATGTGGTGTAGTCACCATCCCCAGAGGTGTTTAAAAGACATTTAGACGAGGTTCTCAGGGACGTGGTTTAGTGCTAGAGTTAGATTAGGATATGGTTGGACCCGATGATCCTGAGAGTCTCTTCCAACTGAAACGATTCTATGATTCTATAAATATTTCTTCTTTGAGAAGGGAAGCACTGCTAGGCTCCAAGTCATGAATTTCTCTAACAACATAAATACTAAATGACAGGCCTTAGGTGAATGAACAATGATCTTAATCAACCACGCTCAATGAACCATAGCATTATAATTTGATCTTGTTCATTACTTATTACTTAGCATTAGATAAATTGGAAGTACTTTTTGAATTTGCCAAGCACAGCTGAGGTCTCCCCTCCATAACTCCTTCAATTAATCACATATAGATGTTGACTTTTATGTCACATTTTGGATTATCTATCTTACAGCATATCATAGCTCATAATAAATGAACTCACAGTATAAATCTCCATGCAAAGGAAAGTTATAAATATGCTAGCAACTTTCATACTTGGTACATTTAAATAAGCAGCTGGAGGAACTGGACCAAAAAAGGCTCTCAAAATCCAGTCTCGCATAAATCCTCACATGATGCCTTAATTCTGCAGTCCACGAGCAAAGATAGAGGAAGAAACATACTTACAGTGATGTGGAAATCTAATAGAAAATAGGATGCTCTAATCTTTCAGATTACTGTGACCAGCACAGTCTATTCCAAGTTTTATGGGATAAAAAGATATATGTTACAGCTCATGCTCCTAACTGCTAGTGATAAAACAAACCCATTGAGAGCAAGTCCTGGAGGAAAATAACGTTTATTTTTCATTAAATGCGCTCTTCAGGATATGCCTAGCCTTGTGATTTGTACAGTACCAAGTTTCTCTGGAGGCAGTTTGGAGACCATGCCAGGAGCTCCTTGTTCCTCAGGTCCTGCTGCTGGGAACAGTCACATTAATCCAGCTTCTCTGTTGCCAAGTCAATGCTTGTCAGACTTTGTTAAACTTGCACCCAAGGCTAGCCCTGCTCCTCACACCGTCCAAGACACTCACTTCTGTTCCACATAGGAAACGAGTAGCTAGCACGGAGATTTTACTTTGACAGCATTAGACTACTTTGCTTCTGGGTCCTACCATATAACATAATGTATTGCTGTCAGCAGATGGCCTCCCTGCCCTACTTCAAAGCATTCTGAACAGCATATTTAAGATAAAAAAGTTGCTTCATACCAATAATATCAACAATGTAAAAAGCAACCTCTCCTTCCTCGGGCTCAGTTACTACTGTCTGAATTTGTGTGTCATGTGTGCTCAACTCTTCGCTTGTGTTTATATTCAGGAGGAGTTTAACAACCAGTCAGGTCAACACCTTGTCAAGAAACATCAGCAGGTCAACACAAAGCTCCAATATCTGTTAGCAGAGCATGGTTGTTTTGTTCTGTTGAGCAACAGTCATTTGGCATACAAGGAGTATGAATCAAAATATTTTAGAAACATAATAGAGCAGATTCACAGTAGCAGCATTAGATCAGCCAGGCTTAGAGATTGTACAACACAACACCTTCTTTCTATCACAATTATATCCATATATTTGCTTTCCTAAATTATTTTTAAAATAGCCTACTTTTGAATCTTCCTAGTTTTTTACAAGGGCATGAGACATTCTAAGATGGAAAAAATGCATAGAAATTGTAATTAGAACAATAAATATCACATGGTATGCTGTAGTAACAGGTAGTCCCTGTCATACAGCCTCACTGCAAATCTCCTCCTACTGAGTAAACATTTCACTTGTTTTCTGAAGCACAAATAATTACTGCCTGACGAGCATCTTTCTGACCTAGCAGCAGCCTTCCCATAGGGAGATCTATCAACACGAAGCCAGGTTCTTCACAGCAGTGCATGGCAGGACAAAAGACAACAAGCACACATGGAAATAGGACAGGTTCAGACTGTATGTAAGGAAAGACTTTTCTTCCTGTGATGACAGAGTCAAACATTAGATCAGGTTGCACAGAAAGGTTACGTATCTGCGTCCCTGAACATTTTCATGACCTGACTGGATAAAGCTCTAAGAAACCTTATTTCATAGAATGTCCTGAGTTGGAAGGAACCCACAGGGATCATCAAGTCCAACTCCTGTCCCTGCATATGGCAACCCCACAGTTCACACCATGTGTCTGAGGGTTGTTGTGCAGTCTCTTCTTGAAGACTCAGGCTTGGGGCTGGGACACCTCCCTGGGGAGCCTGTTCCAGTGCTCCAGCACTCTCTGGGTCAAGAACCTTTTCCTAATGTCCAACCTAAACCTCCCCTGCCATCATCTCACATCTGACTCCGTTTTGAGTATGAGGTTGGCACAGACACACACTTCCTGAGGTCCCTTCTAACAGCACTGTTCTGTAATACTATACATTCTTTTTCCCTGATCACTACAAGAAAAGCACATGAAACTACAGGTTGAAAGAACTTATCAATTTGATCAAGGCATACGCAACTGAACAGAAATTACTGCGCATAATTAGAAGCATGAAGGACTATGTGAGTCATGTAACCTCCTGCGATAGCACACTACCACACTGCAAACCCTTATTGAACAGAATTCGCAGAATGTTCTTCTCCCATGCCCTCATTCCGCACAGTGTAGGAACTGCCCACAAATACCCTAGGGTTACATGAAAGCTCTTCAAACTCAAGGTCAATGGTGACACAAGCACAAGTGTGTATAACTGAATAAGTTTAGGCTGTATTTAGAAGACTGTTGGCCTTCTGAGGAATTAAATTCTGGAACAACCTGGTAATACAAGTAATTAGGAATAACAGAGTGAAGTGCTTGCGAAAGCTAAGGAGCTTTATCAAAGGCCTAAGTTAATCAATGTCTAAAAAAAAAAATAACAAAACCCTTATATGCAAAGGACTCAAGAGATTCCTATTAGCTAAGCTGAAAAAATACTTGGATAAAAGTCTACAGCCTATGTGATGAAAGTCAAACTTGCGTTAAAAACGTAATTTTAAAACATAAAGTAGCACTGATAAGCAGTCTTTGATGAAAGGATCTGAGACAACAGTACACAACAGTATTACTCCTACCTAGTTAATCCTGAACCAGAATACTTTGCCCTGTTTTACAATAGATTTTTTGCCAGGAAAAAACAACATAACAAAGCCAAAACAAATATTGTTATTATTCTGCACTACACTGACTTTGAATTGTAGGTGTTACGCTGCCTAGGGAAAAGTCACAAAAATGACTAATGCAATGCTTAACAGTTTACAGATTGCAGGTCAGAAGTGACCCAACTGAACAGTGTGGAACAAACGTTCAGGACACACATTTTCTTGAGAGATACAGGGACCATCCCATGGGCACTTATTGCTCAAACAGAACATAATTGTACATAACAACGAAACAGTGTGACTCATCATTCATTACTGGTTAATCTACAGTAAGAGGTACAAAAATGAACAACGTTTTGGTCAGATGAGGACATGAATGCAGTTACACACACTGGCTGGGCTTCAGCATGTGACCCACAATTCTCCCACAGGAGGCCAGACAGCCTGCTCTTCCTAAAAGAGTGGTCTCCATTAGTGTCAAGGAAACAACAATATCTGAAAGGAGGTTGTACCATGGAGGATGTTGGTCTCTTCTCCCAAGTAGCAAGTGACAAGACAAGAAGAAGTGGCCTCAAGTTGTGCCAGGGAAGGTTCAGATTGGATTATTAGGAAAAAATTCTTCGCAGAAAGAGTTGTGAAGCACTGGAACAGGCTGCTCAGGGAACTGGTGGAGCTACCATTCCTGGTGGTCTTTAAAAGGTGTTTAGACAAGGTTTATAGGGAAATGGTTTAGTGCTAGAGTTTATGGTTGGACTCTATGATCTTAAGGGTCTCTTCCAACTGCAATGATTCTATGATAATTTCTAATCACCAATTAAAAGAGAAAACAGTGTCCCAGTTCCTTCCGTATTTTCTGAGTACAGCCTCTCACATTAATTAGGAGGAACTTGTAAACTGATGTCACTATCTTAACCTCTTTATTAACTTTCGTCTGAGACACCCAGCTCTTGTCTGGCTTCTTGCAAAGTGCTGTGAGGAAGCTGGAGTGCCAGAGGCAACTGAAGCCAAGTTCTTCATGAGGTGTAAGGGCTGAATGAAAGGCTGGGGTAAGGTTGTTCTCAAATATAACTATTCTAGATCAGAACTATTCAGATCGTCAATATTTTAGAAAAAAATGCCAGATGCCACAGAGCACAAAGATTCTTAGATTATGTGCATGACACGTTTTCACATTTCAAAACTCTTTCAACTTCTTGTTTCTTTCTGAAGATGGAAATTAAAACAAGAAGGTGATGTCTACTAATTCACATGTTCAGTGTTTTATGTACAGCTATAAGAATTCATTCTTTATTTTTCCTTTTGAAAAAGAGAATTCAAAGTTAAAGCAAACAAGTAAAATGGACCAAAACAAGCTGAATTCTGCTGTCATTTCCACAGCTGCAGCACACTGAAACTTAGCTATAGCTCCTATTCCTGATTAATGTCAGCATGACACATCAGAACTTTGCCATGTACAATGCTGAATCTCATGTTTTGATATACATTTTAACCCAACCAATTGGAGTAAAAACACACACTTAGTACTTGGTCATCAAGATTACATGTTATTGGGAGCACTTGATCCTAATCAAATCCCCTGCAGTGCTACAGGCTGGGCACAGAGTGGCTGGAGAGCAGTCAGACAGAAAGGGACCTGGGGGTGCTAATTGACAGGAAGCTCAACATGAGCCAACAGTGTGCCCAGGTGGCCAAGAAGGCCAATGGTATCCTGTCCCGTATCAAAAACAGCGTGGTCAGCAGGACAAGGGAAGTGATCCTTCCCCTGTACTCTGCATTGGTGAGGCCACACCTGGAGTATTGTGTTCAGTTCTGGGCCCCTCAGTTAAGGAAAGACATTGAAGTGCTGGAGCGGGTCCAGAGAAGAGCAACACGACTGGTGAAGGGACTTGAACATAAGACCTATGGGGAGAGGCTGAGGGAGCTGGGGTTGTTTAGTCTAGAGAAGAGGAGGCTTAGAGGTGACCTCATCACTCTCTATAACTACCTGAAGGGAAGTTATAGCCAGGTGGGGATTGGTCTCTTCTCCCAGGCAGTTAGCAACAGGACAAGGGGGCATGGGCTTAAACTCTGCCAGGGGAAATTTAGGCTGGATATTAGAAAGAAATTCTTTACAGAGAGAGTGGTCAGGCATTGGAATGGCCTGCCCAGGGAGGTAGTGGACTCGCCGTCCCTGGAGGTTTTTAAACTGAGATTGGACATGGCACTTAGTGCCATGATCTAGTAAACGGACTAGAGTTGGACCAAGGGTTGGACTCGATGATCTCCGAGGTCTTTTCTAACCCAGTCGATTCTGTGATTCTGTGATTCTGTAATATATTCAGAGACTGATACAGCAAGGGCAGTGAAATGCCAGAGTAGATCATCTGTCTTATCCCATCAGTTAAACTCGGATGAAATATTTTTTAAATCAGCAAGTGGGAGCAGGGGAGGGAAATAGAAAACTTTTACATTAAAAAAAACAGTTCAATTTTGAAGAAAGCTATTTTATTCATTCAAATAGCACATGGAACACTGTATATGCTATTCTAGTCCCCCAGTACGAAAAAAAAAACGCACTGTTTCACTTGTGGCATGTCAAAATGATAGAGCATCCCTTATTTATCCTGCTCTTTGCTTTTATTACTGTTGTAAACCAACCAAGTGCCTTTGTTAAATAGCTACAGAAAAATAATCACCACAAAATAGGTGGTTAATTAAGACTTGAATGTGTGCACTGTTGTAGGAAAATAGGAAATTAGGATTTTAGGCCTATATCAGTGTTATAAGCTGTGCTGCTAAAGCTGAAAGTCTCAGCTTGTCCCCTGTACAGTCCTTACCCAGAACCACGAGCGTGGTTACCTTATGCTCGCTTTGTACCTTTAGTTAAGACATTGATAAATGCTATTCTTAGGGTTGCTGATTTCTATGCTAGACTGGTGAACTATGGATAACAAATGAGACAGGTGGAACTTCAAAAGAAGCTAGCCCTGCGACTGATGACCTGTCGTTCTGTACTTGCCAAGAAAGAAGAAGTGGAACCCGCAGACCACTGGAACGGAAGGAACCTGAGGATATCAACAGTGATAGATATCGACAGTGATAGACAGTGATAGATTTTGTTTAGTTGCATAATACCTGTTAGAACCCTATATAATGACTAGTTATACTGCTGTATGATTGTCACTCTCTGAGGAGGTGACCCAACGCTGCTGTTCCTGTGAATCTTCTACAATAAATACTGCTCAGAGTAACCCACAAGAGTTCGAGTCTCTACCCAGCGCCTACCTACGACCTTTTTTTCATGCACCATCTTGTAAGATTACACTGGTTTGGCAGAGGCATAGCCATTTATCTAATGACTTAAAAAATATACTTAAGAATATCTCGACTGCAAAACAAATATAAAATATTATTTATGTTCTTTAACTTTCATGGTTTAGATATGTATGGTATAAAATCAAAGCATTCAAGATCCCATTAAATACTAAACTGCCTGATAATGACATGAATATTTTCTGCACAATACTTAACTCTGCATCCATTTTAACACAGAAATAGTCAAGTTGCATGGGATATTACAAGGTGCTGTAATATCATCGCAAACATTCTCTTTAGAAGCAGCTGCAGAATTTTTTTGCATCATCTATAGTTCTCTGTTGCTATTCTACATCTAATCATTTGCTGTCCCACAGTTCCTATTTATTTGAATATATGTAAGATTTATTTTTAATATATACTAGATTCTGGTTTCATTCATATGACTATAATTTCCAGAATATAATTATGTCCATCAACAGTCCACACATTTGTATGGAAACTGACTTTTTATGGTTTCTCAATCTTGTGGGAAAATTAAATATTGATATAATTTCTTTCTTTACTTTTTAAATTATTTGGAATCATTCTCAAAACCCCAAAACAAAATTGTAGTTCATAGCCAGAACAGGCCAACACAAGCAATTGATATGAAATTAATAGCAGGAAAAAAAAAAGTAATTATGAGTCTCTATCATTGATTTGACAGATACCACTAATACACGAAGCTTTTCGTAATTTGCCATTCTTGGTGCTTATATAGTTCTCAAGAAAATTATATGATTTCATCGGAGTAAAACGTAATGTGATGAAAGGACAGTCAAATTGGGATTCTCCTTCAAGAAACCATCTATAGACATTCGTTCCAAACAATAAGTTCCTGTATATGCACAAAAGCAATAGGTATTTCACTGTATGAAGTCCCATCTAACCATAATGCTAGAAAGGGACTGTTTACCCTACACTGCTGGATTCTTTCAGCTATGTGGGTAACACTAGACCAACCTTCATTAGTCAGTTTCGCCGTCTGAGAGTTCTCTTGAAAATGTCTCCCGAGATTTACTTCAAGCTAAATCGTTATCTTCCATTAAGCTTTTACTCATTCTGCATCTAATACAAAGTGCATCTCATGAGTAACGTTTGTCCTTCCTGTGATATCAACCTTTTGCCACCCAACGGAAATACGTGTTGTTGTTAATACTGCCTTACAAAGCCACACGCCCAACAAGTTTCATCTGTATAAGGCTCAAGTCATTATAGAGAGATTCTGCAGTGATAATTCCAGACGTGTTTCTTGGAAGAGTGACTTTGCAAGTGATCCCCAAAATCCTTTGTGTAGGTGCTGCCAAAGACTTAATAAGTACCTGTTAGTGACAAAAGAAAAAGCTATATTAATATGTATATTAAATACACATGAATATCTACCAGAAGATGTTAGTCCAAGGAAGAACTTTAAATGAAAACATGACTTCAGTTAGATTTTGTTACAAAACTCTAAAAACATGTAAGATAAAACTAGAACATTTCCACTGTTCATAATGATTCAGTATCTCAACAATATGAAGGGGGGAAAAAAGTAAAATAAAATTTTATTCAATTATACGCCAACTTGGCATATACCTTTTAGAATAGTTTCAACCAGAAATTCTAACTTTTAAAAATTTCCTGTAGGTAAAAATGTTATATACAAGTCCACGGCAAGGAAAACATCTCATTTGAATTGTATTTCTAAAATTCAAGACAGAAATTCTCACAAGCTATTTCTATAACCCTAGTAAAGCAGGGCAGTGGGCTGTGGACCTACTGGTTCACAGATCAAAAGGCACAGATTGGCTCATGTCCAGCTTGCAAAGGTGTCCTGGTTTTGTTTAAAACAAGACCAATTCTCTTTTAGTGAATTTCCTTTTCAGCTAAGTTCCTTTAAGTAACTGCATGTTTCTGAAATTGGCTGCATGTTTTTTGGACACTGCTTCAGAGCTGATAATGGTAGAAAGGGGATGTAGAAAAGGTCCAGGCTTATCCTTATTGCTGTGGCAGTCAAGGTCACTGATAAATTTTGTATGTCCCATAAGTGACAGGGGCATACAAAACGGGTGACCAAAACTGATCAACTACGTATTCCATGCCATCCACGTCATACACCCTATAAAAGCAGGAGATCACAAGGGTCTCGCTCTCTTCGTCCATGGCCAGAATCTAAACAGGATCCTGCCTGTTCTGCCTGCGATCCTAGGCCTGGTCTGTGCAACCCCAAATCCAGTTCCTGTCTGCTGTGGAGTCCAGTCCAGGACTTCTGGGTGCCTGCCCTACAGCCACTGGAGTGACACCAGCTATACCAGGAAATTCAATATTGATTTTGTATATTTTGCTGGATTTTCTCTCTTATGATTAGTATTATTAGTAAAGAATTTTTAACTTTCCAACTTGTAAGTCTCTCTCCCTTTTCCTCCTATGAGAGTGTCTACCAGTTTATTGTTGTCCTGTAATAAACAGTGACAAAAGAGCAAAGTTACTTTGTCACAGGTTTGTCTTAGAAACAGCTAGTCAAGAACACTCCAAAAATCAGAAACAAGCTAGTAAATAAATAGTGTGGATGATCAGGATCCAGCACTCCTTATTGGCCTTTTTCATTTTACTACACAGATGGACCTCCACAAAGTTTAGGAGTTTACATGTGCTGTTGCTTTTGACTAAGTCAACCTTTATATCAGTTTTGAAGACCCACCTAGTCATGATAACTTTTTCTGAACATAAAAGCTCATTAAATTAATGTTGTTCATGTGTATGTAAGCTTTACTACATTGTGACTAGTGGTTTTGATGGATTATGCAAATAAAAAAAGATTATATATACATACCTAGTTTATCATAATGTTGTTTCCAGATATAGGAATCAAAGAGCATAAATATCTCAATTCTTGCTTTTCAGAACAGATTGGTGGAAATAGTTTTTATCTACTCAGTCACTGGTTCTTCAGATCCTGAACAGGCAGAGCTTTCAAAATAACTTATTTCAGTCAAAACAAAACAGAAAAGAATGACAGAACACACGAAGACAAAATGTCTTTTCAAGAAGACTCTCCAGCTGTTTGCTAACTCTGGCTTTCCAGTTCCTCAGCACCAGGATGTGGTCTTTACTGTTTTACAAACAAAACCAAAATTCTCAAACATATTTCATTTGCCTATAGACAGCTGCACACACATGTGATAATTTCAGATTGCCACAACTGCTACAGAGGAACACTGCATTCTATTTTTATAATCTTCAAATTTTCACAAGTAGGTTTTATTTTTTACCATTCACTAAATAAGACTGTGGTTTTCTGAATTCTATTATTTGGTTCACAGCAAGGATGAAAGCTCAGAAGAACACAGAAGTTATTTTAATTTCAGAAAATGCTTTGGTACACTGATTTTAGGGCTTTCATTTAATGCACAGTCTATGTGTAAAGAAAAATCAAAACTACTTCTTAAAACAATGCTACAGCTGCATAGCTTTATGAAGCAAAACAGCTATCAGTGGTCTTAGCAATAATTCTGGAAGTAAAGCATCCAACATCCAATGTATTAAGATCTACAATTTATTTATTTGCTGGTACAATTTAGGAGAACTGACCAGAATGACTCATAGTGTTTGTAAAGTGGTTTCTAACTTAAATTTCACAGACCTCATAAAATCTGCTGTGTGCCAGTTGGTAGTGAAGAACTTCAACATTATACAGCTCAAGTTTTAAGATTGCAAATTTCTTTGGAATTATTAGTGAGTTGCATTATAATTCTCAAGGAGCTGCGGAGGATCCATTAAGGCAGAAAAACATTTTGTTCCTTACTAATCTGAAAATATTTATGCGCTTGCTACGATATGACTGCATTCGGACAGTAATCCACATTATGTACTACAAATACATTCAATTACATCATCAATATAAAACTCATTTTCATCCAAATAAACAGATTCTGTCCAGAGTTTTGTATGAGCACTCAGAGAGAAATTCAGTAGAATTAAGTGTACAATTTACACCATCAAAACGTATCTTGGGTAAAATTCTGTCTTTAAAGAATTACCTCAAAAAATATGTGCTATTTCAATCAGAATAAAGCTTAGAAGGGATTTGCATGGTACACAGATCTTGAGTGCTTCTCAGCTAAAGAAATAGTGAAATTTCAACTATTTGTCATAATCACATAAGATTCAAAGATACAGCTTAGAATTAAAAGTAGTTTGATACAAGATTCTTTCAAGTGCCAATGATAATTGAAAAATTCTAATAGGACGAAGCAATAAAGCAGAGTTTCAAGCTACAAGAAAGTTAGAACCTAATATTCAACAGCTTGCACATCTGTGCATGTATACACATTTACGTTTAAAATACTCATATGCACCTTTCAGTATTTTTTGTTTAAACTACTTTCCTGTACCTTCTAGAAATGTTTCTATTTTTATAATATAAATATTACTAAAAAGAAAACATTTACCTAAAATATTTAGAAAATGCCTATTGTAACTGATGATTTTTTTTTCCCCTTCGATCTTTTAGTCACAGATCATGGAAAAAAGAACAAACAAATCTGTCATTTGGCCTTCAGCAACTTTGGAAAATAAACACAGACAACACAGTCAAAACCTATTCAGAATTTCACTGTACAATAATTAGCTGAACATTTTTAACATGTTTTACTAATGCTAGCCTGAAACCTAAATTAAAGGCCAAATCCTGTCTGCTTCTGAGAAAATATCTTTTACTTTACTAGAAGCAACAGTAGAACCAAAATCAATTCAAAATTAATAAAAATCATGATGCATCAGTATTATGTTGACTAACAATGAAGGCTCAGTAAAAAGAATACAAGGCAAAGAATAGAATAGTGCACTGTGGTTTTATTGATGGCAGCAATGACAATTTGCCTCTTTCATATGTAAAAAGTATTCAGCTTTGTGTAATTAAGAACTTTAAAAAAGTCTATTGTGGTGTCATGTCTACATTCCTTCTGCTCACATGAGCTTTCTCTGTTCCATTCTGTCGCTTGGGAAAAGCCAGAATTTCTTCTAGAAAGAATTTCTTCAGCAAGTTGGAGCTGCCAGTGAATTTTCTTCCACCCCAAGAAAGTTTCTAAATGAAAAAAAAAAAAAAAAATATATATATATATATATATAAATAAAAACAAGTCTCTGCTCTTTGTGCAACATACACTTTACTGTTATTTCATTTTCTTCCTCCAAAAGAGTAGGTATCTTCTTTTCAGTACTTACAGAGATATAAGTCTTGTAAAGAATAAATCAGAAGGTTGCACTTAGAATGCAATAAATATGATTGGTATAATACAAGGAAATAACACTTTCTGGCAGTAACTTCTCACAAAAATACAGTTTCTCCATTGGTAAGGACTTTAATACAGATTTTATAGCCAGTTTGACAAGGTGCAGATTAATTCTGCCACAGAGCAAAGGAATACCCAAGAAACAGATAATGACCAAGCACTCATAGGTTTACACTCACAGGATTTTTCAAGCTCTCCCAAAAGCTATGATCCTTCAAAACATTCATTTCTGATTACTTTTTCCCCTTCTTTTTCATACTGTCATGACATGCTATACAGGAAGTGTAAGCTCAGGATGTATTTTTATTATTGATAGATTCTAATTCTTATATCTTGATTCTCTAGGAGGAACACCTTATTTTAGAGACCCGTTAAAGCTAGTATTTGACTCATGCACCCTAAACAACTTAAGAGTGGGTTCAAGGACTCTCAATAGAATGCTCTGAGAAAACTCTGAATTAGTGTTCTCTACTTCACACTGCTGGATATTAATAAATGACTATTTCTAGTACCACAGTGAGGTACTGACTACCCCATACTTCTGTTACTTCACCTTAACATGACTATTTTATTGCTCTCTCTTCATAATAATCACCAGGGCAAGACTTTCTGCAAGGCTGCAGTAATTGTTCCTAATGCTCAAAGCATGTAACAGTGTGGCTCTTCAGAAGGATCACAGAATCATGGAATCATATAATGGTTTGGATTGGAAGAGACATTTAAAGATGATCTAGTCCAACACCCCTGCAATATTAAAATTCTTCAGAATTTACCAGTTTATAATATAAAATAATCACCAACAAGGTCTCTTTGCAGGAAAAAGAAAAGTTACTTTACATAATACAGAGGTATTCCCTCTCAGGGAGTAAAGGTCCAAATCATCAAAGATGAGGTGAAGAGGTAAAGCATCCTTCAGTGGAAAGTTGTGGCAAAATTATCTCACTGTATCCTTTAAAACCTCCCCTGATAAAACATATTTTCTTCTAACAGGATATCAAACACTTGAAATAAGAACAATATGCCATGCTCTCAAAAGCTCTAAGAATTAAAAAGCAGGAAAAAATGCATAGAAATCCATTTCTAGAAACCGACATTCAATATTCCTGAACTTTTACATGTCAAGACATTAAAATAACACTGCTGCATAAGTCTGGGTAAACTGAAAGTGATTTCGAGAAGGACTATGTTCGATTTTCTGCCTACATTTAAAATCAGACAAGAACTGATTACATCCACCACTTATTTTTTTAAAAGCTTAATAGATTATCTTTACTGGTTTCTCTCTGATTCCACTCCTTAGGTCACATGTAATGCATTTCAAAATGCAACATAAGTTATATAGTAGCACAAGATGTACTATGGAGAGCCATAAGCCAAACCTGAAAAATATTTCCACCACAGTATCACAATAAACACCTCTTCACTTCACTTTACCTACCAAACAAGGCAAATGTGGGCAGCTACACTGGACTTTACATGTTCTTAAGAAAGCAAATCTAGCTTTCTTAGTGACAGTAGTGAAAGCTACTCTGAACCACACAGCAGAAGCTTCTGGATACAGCACTACAATATTTTTATCCTCAGAAAGACAGGTAATAGTGTTGTTAAACTGAGGAAGAATTTCCACTTTTTGACACTATTCAGAGATGGCCATGAATGTCACACTCTTGAAAAGAAAGGAACACAGTGTTTAGTTTTCCAAATATTCACTAGAACACAGTGGCAGAGGATAAAAATGGGAGTTGCAAATTCTAGACAAAATAAAGGATTGTTTTGACTGGAACTAATACAGAAGCTAACTATGCCTAAGCAGCACCACTCACCATCTATGTAGGAGACATCTCCTGCCTCTCTATTTTCTTTTTCTACTTGTGTGATCCTAGTATTTCAAGAATCTAAGATCTAAGTATTTAATTTCATATCTTGCCAACTTCTTTTTGGTGTTAACATCCAATAACTGTTACATTATTTTATGTTGAAATGTAGTTGAGCTGAACACTGGAAATTTTCCAAATACAAACCGAAATCTGACAAAGTAGCTAACTACAATAGCTAGATACAGCAAATCATTTTATTATAAAATACACAAATATTCTTGTTGACTACATTTTAGCCATTGGAGACAGTCTCCATTTAAACAAACTTCTAACAATTCAGTTAGCAGGAGCCAAATAAGATAATATTGAATGTTTTGATCTGGAGGGAATGAATCTTCTTATCGAGGAGTAAATTGTATTTTCTCATAATGAATTGCTGTTTGTAGTGATTACTATTTAAGGTATGCATAACTCCTACGATATTTACTATTTGTATTGTAGAAGGTAAAGTGCATAATATTCCAAAAGAGACAGACTTACAAAAGTACCAAAATTTACCAGGTTTAAGCTGCCACTGCCTGTACACTGCTCTGGGTTAATAGGTTCAGTTTTGGATGACAAATTGGCACAACTTTTCTAACTTGAGCAGATGTTGAAGTAAACAGTCCTGGGCCAAAAGAGGACACAGGAAATACCTCATTTCACCAACACTGAGCACATTTCATTCGGCTGATCACACTAACACTCCTCTGAGCCGACTGAGCTGGTTTAGAACTCAGCTCGGTGCATGTGCCAATGCACTATGCATAAATTATCTCACTACATGTTTATTGATAGCGATTGATGCACTTACTTAAAATAGAAAATCCAATGATATGGGCAAAAATAGAATAATTATCACCTTGGCAAGAGTCAGGAATAAATTTTGGTATTCTATTGCCAGTACTCCCCGAAATGAAAAAGGTATTTTAGCATATGACCAAAAAAAAAATAAAATAGTGTTATTGCATGTCAGAAAGAGCTGCAGAGATCAGTAGCACCTATTAAGCCAATTGAAGATGAAGGACTAGAACAAGAGAAGGAACTAAAAAGAGTTCAGGAAAAATAAAAATATCAGATTCAAGACAAAGACATATTGTAGATGTACACCAAATAGCTTGCTTTTTTCTGGATAGATTTTTAATCAACATCTGAAAATTAAAGATTTAGAAGATCCACAAGTAAAACGAAAGCAATGACGTATACCTGATTTGTTCAGTATAAGAATTATAACTTTGATCTGACTAGACATTTTAGATTTCTGAATGTGCAGATCGGGTGTATTTTTTTGAGGATGATAGAGAATCCCTTAATTTCTGCTAATTAATAAAATATCGGTGCAAGTATATCCTCAAGATATAGATGGTAAATACTCTTAGGTCTTGGACTTCCCCATTCAATGGTGAACTCACAGATTTCAGATTTCAGTGTGCAAATTCTCCTTTCCATGCTAAGAAGAACCTTAGAAAGAATATTTATCCAAATAAATGGTTCATAGTAAGTACAATATGGGATTTTGGACAGGTGTAGACAATACTAAGTTCAGCAGGGACTGCAGCCACTTATTTCAGGGAAGAAGATAGTCCAACGTACGTGAACAAAACTCACTGTTGTTATCAGAAGTATCAAGTAAAAGTTTGCTTAGACCCATGAGTCCTTACATAAAGCAAAGTTAAAGCACTACTTGCTAATATGTTTTTATTGCCCAGACTCTTCCCACAGGTATAATAAGGCTCTTCCAACAGCCACAAAATCGAGAGAAACATGTATCTCTGACTTCTAACGTAAATATACCAATATCTGTAAAACAATTTAGAATCAATATGCCAAACATTATCTGCCATGTAGGTGATTGCAACAAGTGGTTTCTAAACTAAAAAGGCACATAAAAGTTTCACTTAAATAATGAGGCATTATTTAATATCCGTAGTTCTCCATAGATGCAGCAACCACTCAGTCATACATGTCCTGTTGCTTAATTTTTATTTTTTTATTTTTTTTTCCAAAAGAGAAACAAGTCTTTTCCAGGAATTGCAAGTTGTCTATTTGCTTGTAAAATGGTGATTACAATAATTTATTTGTTCAAAATATTTGTGATCTGCAACCCAATTTTGAGGGTTCTAATACCAGTAAAGTTCAAGGAAGTTCTTTTATGAACTTCACAGAGACTGAAGAACACTGAAGCACAGAACAATCCAGATAAACTTTTATTGAAATCTAAAGCCATTAAAAACCGTCAATATCATGTATTTACCTTTTATTTCTTATTAATCAGTTTCTAGCTCTTGGAGGTTGATAAAATTGTTGAGTAGGCCGCGTGGATCGTCTTGGCTGACCATCCCCTCCTCTGCGGAATTCTAGAGTTTGTTCATACGTTTCTTCTTCCTCCTCCTGCAGGTAGACAGCATTGTTTTAAATGGAAGAGTAGATAAACGCATTATACATAAGTAGGTATACACATACACACATACATACAAACCCCACACACACGTATGAATGAATTCATGCATATACAGCAACTACTGCCTCTGTGCTGATAACCACTTAATAAAATAAGGGAGATCATGGCAGTGAGTTTTTCAAACCTAGGAAAGCTAACAAATATAAGATGGAGAATCTCAAAACTGAATGCCCAGGGCAGCACTAGAAGTTATTAAATATTTGCAGAAAAAAAGCATATGTATTAAAGCAAAATTATTTTCCAAGAGTCATACAGGCAAGAAACTCAAGAAGCAAAATTTCCTGAATAACCTGCCTGAGTAAGAGAAATACTAGATTTTGGGAGTTTAGAAATGTGTGTGGAATGAAATAAAAGCATTATAAAATGGAAATGCAAGAAACAGTATCTGGCAACATGCATATTAGAAAAACAAATCTGAAACAGTAGATAAAATCTGTGATGCAGTAGTAATGACAAAACCCTACAAGTACAGTGGATAGCAATTTAGATACGAATCTTCTATGTGCAGCATTAATAAACATAAGCTCTGAATAGTGAGAAGAGAGGTAATTACACATTTGCAACATTGCATTCACTCATAGGCATCTCAATACCAGAAAGATGTTGACAAATTAGATGGAATTCAGAGAAAAAAAGTCAAGAGACTAGAGAATAATTTACAAAGGAAGATTAAAATAGCCACATATTTACTTTGATCAAGAAATACTGAAAGGAAAAACATTATTCTGATGGAATATTTGAAGGTGGTACACATTAAAGACAGAGAAGAATTTTAAGAGCATTAGAGTTGATAACAAAGAAATAGACAAAAAAATTATAGGCTGAATATGATTGTGAAATGGTGCCTCAGGGAAACAGGTATAATTTTGTTTCTTTAATATCCTAACGCTACACTGTAGAAGACACCAGGTCCAGAGGGAACATGCTGTGAAAAAACAAAACAAACCAAATAAACACTTGGGAAAAAGTACTGAGTAGATAACTCCTAATTCCCTTTTATTCACAGCACAGGAACAAAACCCAAGAACACTGAATGAGTCATTAAAACTTCGTCAACAATTCCAACACCCAGGAGCTGTTTTAGAGTGCAGCACACGTATAACGAAAAGTGCGCCACAGCAGTAAAATATTTCACTACAAGAGGCAGAAATGAAAATCTACAGCAGAAGTTTGTTTCTGCTGTGAAAAGTCAGATCTTACTCAAACACTTCTTTCTGAATCAGACTGAATAACAAATACGCTTTTTAAAAGTAAGTTACAGACAACCACATTCCTCATGGTAAGGTCTCCTATTTACAGGGCACATCTGTAGTCATAGCTGTATTTCCAGAACAACAGATTAAGGCCTAGTACAGAGAGTGTGCAATAACTGTAGAAGAAAACAGATTTTCAGCACAATTGAACACAGGTCAATTGATTTATGTATTTTAGTTTCAAACTAGCCACAGAATTCTGCCATAAAACTTACTTTTCTTTGTGTACCTTTTTAACTGCTTGCAGCACTATCAATTCCCTCATATAAAGAGGTTCAGAGAAACTGATGATAAGAAAGAAAAAATAGAAAAGCAGACGTCTAACCAAAAAATCCACACAGTTTGCAATACTGTTAGCCCTAGTACAAAGCCTCAACTTAATATAGGATGTAACCTCCCACCACTGACAACACAAGCTGTACTATCACCAAAATGTGAAAAGGTAACCTAGATACCTGAAGTGGTCTAAATACCTTTAGCGCTTTCAGCACACTCCAAGAAACCTGAAAAGCTGAAAAGAGTTTCATATTATGTGCCAAAAGATGAAAGAAAGATGCAATTGCAAGTTTTCTTAAAATTCTTTGCCAAAGCTTCAATCTAACACAAGAGAGTTCGCTCCTCAAGAACAAATTGGTGAACTTCCATGTGCTTGATATCTGGATTTCTCCAAAACTGGAAAAATAAATGACATATATGCACGACTGAAAATTTTGCAATGCATAGTAGTGTTTTCAAGAGACTGTAGCAAATTAGACATGAATCTTTTCTTTGTAATCTTGGTAGTCTTTGCTCAAAAAGAACAGAAATGAAATAGTTCGGTGCATTGCACCTCACCTGTAACAGCCAACCTCCTTCTGACAATAAGTATACCGCAGCAAATTTTTAGAGCAGCAAATCTTCATCAAATCTCGAGGTTAATGTTTTTGATCCTTCTAATCCAGTAAAATAAAATTAAAACTAGAATGCATCTTACACATTTCCGTTTGGTGTAATTACACATAAAAGGAAAAATTTCAGATGCATGCATTCCAATTTGTGTTTTTATTACAACAGGCAAAAGTGAAACTTGAAATCACCTTCACTTTCTTGAGGCTCTGAATGCAAGTGAGTAATGCAGTAAATGACAATAAGAGCAAATGAGGAACAGAACACTTTTTAACTGTACCCTTATTGCTCTCTATGCACAGTGACTCCCAACAAAGAGTTGTCAATCATCTTGTTGAATTCTGCCATCTTCATGTCAAATGACATGTTGTTTCTTGGGTCTTACCTAGTCACATTTGATCCTAACTGGATCTAACATTCGCCAAAATAACAAATTTGTCAAGCCATATCTTTATTAAACATTATTTCTTGTTTTGCAAGTAGTTGCATTTATTTTCTTCCACCAGTTCTTGATCACTGACCCTCAATTCACCAGACTGATCTTTCATCCTTTTTGTAGTGTCATTTTATTTTATTTCTATCTTAAAAGATTTTTTTCTGGGTTCATCTTTATCCTAATTTACTTCAAAATCTCTCCACTAAATGCTCAAAAACTGCCACCCCTCTTCTGGAACAGTATCCATCCTTTGCAAGCAAAATTTAGTATCTCTGATCTTCACTTCCTTGCTTTTTTTTCTCTTCTAAAAACTTCAGCTGTCTATATTTCTTCCATTACAATTCTACAGTCAATTAAGTCACACATCTGGCCACCAGATCTATTTTTCCAGTCTTTCTTGCTGCTTGCTTTCAATTTATCAGTTGCTTGTGATTAATTCTAAATTATTCCATTTCCTACTCCCTTATCCATGTCAGATCCAGATTACATTTCATAAAGCAAAGGTGGTCACAAATCTCTCTTAAAGCATTTTCATTCTCCTTCTATTACTAGCAGAGGTTTCATGTTAGTACAGTACTCCAAAATCTTATATATTTTATTATCTCCATTCTTCAGCTTATCATTTATTATTTACCTAATATTCCAGGAATCAAGACTGAGTTTTGTAGTACTTGCACAATGCATACCTAGAGCTATGTACCCTGAGATTAAATGATACCACTGAGCACACATGCAAAAGATGGCAAAAACTGGCAGATCCATAGGAAAAAGCAAGGGAAAGTTTAAAATGCAAACAATGGAATGCACAAAGAAATTACTGCAGTAACAGGTGAGAACGATGTGGGAGAGAAGATGGAAGATGCCGGTGTTCTTCAGGTACTTAAAGCAAGAAGGTGAACAAGGAAGAATAAGTCACTGGGAATTTCAGCTTCTGTTCAAAATTCCACCATAAAAATCTGGTATTAAGTTTGATACTTTTGTTCCATAAGATGGACAAGAACTAAAAAAAAGTGTGAAACGGGAATACATGCACACTAAGTGGTTTTATTTTGGCCCCACATGTTTTGAAAAGCTTGTACTGCCACCATACTTTACCAGATGAGCTTAATGAATCCATAACTTTGGCCCAGTCAAGTTGCTACCAGCATGCTTTCACATAAAAAAACTACACAGATTCTATAGCTGAAGAATAATGTTATAAATCCAGCATTTAAAATATTTTAATAACCAATTTACTCTTAAAATTAACAATATTAGAGCAGAATAAATTTATATTTCATCAAAAGCTTTCTTACTGAGTTTCAATTGCAAGACGGCTTTCAACGCATTCAAAATAAGTCTACAAACCGTTTTTTGTGGGTTTTTGTTTTGTTTGTTTTTGTTGGTGGTGGTGGGGTTTTTTTGTTGTTGCTTTTGTTTGTTTGTTTTAATACAGTCCTTAAAGTGAATCCTTCCTGTATAACTTCCGAGAACAATGAAGGGGTGGCTGACAGTAAAGAGCAGGACAGAAGTTATGCATCACACAAGAGCTTTGCCAAATGTTCTACTCGCACATATTTAGGATGCAGTTGCAAGGCACAGCCGAGCAGCTCCAACAGTTTGCCCCCTACTGTCTCCTCCTGCTTACGAACAGAAAATTCTGCTCTGTTCACTGGGCCCTTCTGCTGAGGTTTTTCAATTAAAGCTCCCTGTGGGCTACCAAGGGATAAGCAGCAGAGCCTGCACAAGGAGGCACGAAGGAGCAGCATGGGGCTAGGAACCATAGGATAAAGAAGGGAGAGGGGCAAAAAAAAGAGAAGACATTTTCCATTTCAGGCATGTCAAACCACTGCTCCACTTTAAGCTGTAGTTTTAACTTAACCCGCATACTTAAGGCATGGAAAACTTTTTGGACTCAGTACAAAGAAAGTGCACGCTTCCTTGCAAAATGAACTTTTCTTTCATGTGCATTTCAACTCCTATTTCCCAGACCAGATTTAATGCCTCTTGCATGCCTACTATGCTCACAACAGCTGTCTCCTGCTGTTAGCACACCAAGTGATCTCGTTTTGCTGCTTAAATTCCTTTCTTAAAACTTGCTTCTTTTGCTTGATCATCCTGTGTTGACCTCCTTCAGTACTTTAGTCTTAGATTTTTCCAGTTTCTTCTTACCCCTGCCCGTATCAACTGAATATATACTGTAAGATTTTCCAGACATAGCAAAGACACAACAAAAAAAACAAACAGAAAATCCAACCACACTATGGCCATATTAAAAAAAAAAAAAAAATCACAAACTTCCTAGAAAAAGCTAAACTTAAATGGTTAAACTACAATATATAACACATCATGTATTTGTAAAGAAAAAAATTATTCGCTAAAGTGTCTACAATATTCCCTTAAGCCAGCACTCTCTGATGTCTTTATAAATGACTTAGACTCAGGACTTCAGGGATTGCACAGTAAGTTTGCTGACACCACAAAAGCGGGAGGAGCTGTCAACACTCTCAAGGGCAATCTGGACAAACTGGAGAACTGGGCAATCACGAACTGCATGAAGTTCAACAAGGGCAAGGGCCGAACTTTGCATCTGTGACACGACAATGCTGGCTGTACATACAGACCGGGGGACAAGATGCTGGAAAGCAGCTCTGTGGAGAGGGATCTGGGGGTTCTGGTAAATGGCAAGTTGAACACGAGCCAGCAGTGTGCCCTGGCAGCCAAGAGGGCCAACCATGTCCTGGGGGCATCAAGCACAGCATTGCCAGCTGGATGAGGGAGGTGACTGTCCTGGAGCACTGTGTGCAGTTCTGGGCACCACAGGATAAAAAGGATATAAAGCTACTGGAGAGTGTCCAGAAGAGGGTCACAAAGTTGGTAAAGGGTTTGGAAAGGAACCCCGTATGAGGAGTGTCTAAAGTCACTTGGTATGTTCTGCCTGAAGAAGAGAAGACTGAGGAGAGACACCTCATCATGGTCTACAGCTGCCTCACAAGGGGAGGAGGAAGGGTAGGCACCAAACTCTTCTCTTTAGTGAGCAACGACAGAAACTGAGGGAATGGCAGGGAGATGTGCCAGGGGAGGTTCTGGTTCTGGTTGGACATTAGGAAAAGGTTCTTCACCCAGGGGGTGGTGGAGCACTGGAACAGGCTCCCCAGGGAGGTGTCACAGCCTCAAGATTGACAGTGTTCAAATAGAGACTGGACAACACCCTCAAACACATGGTGTGAACTGTGGGGTTGTCATATGCAGGGACAGGAGTTGGACTCAATGATCCTTGTGGGTCCTTTTCAACTCAGGACATTCTATGATTCTACTTAATCTGAATAGTGGATTCTTAGAACTCCATGATAACTAAGGATGAAAATGGTATTTTATGGAAAAAACAGGGTTTTCTCATTCAATAAAAGAATAAGTTTTAAGTTAAACAATCTTAGACCAGCTTTGGGGCATAATTTCAAAAATTCCTATCAAATAAGGTATGAAAATTCAAGTACAAGAGAAATTACCACTAAGATAGATTTTTTAAGTATCCTAACCAAGCACAGACTTTGTGAGAAGAACACTTCTGAAGTGTCTATTATAGAAAAATTCAACATATTTGCTCTTGATCAATTTTCTTTGCAAGTTATGCTTGTTACTTAAAATATCAATTCCTCTCAAAAAGTAATCTCTGTGAGCCTGCAGATACTCACATTTTTTTTCACAGTACACAACACATCCATATTAGATTGGGCCTATGGCCATACAAATTTGAGTTAAATTATAAGTGAGAACAGCAAGTGAGATTCGAGGTTATACTGCTAGTCCTGCATAGAGCTGACTCCTCACTGCTGTCAGATAATTAATATGAACTCTTAGCCCTAATAATGTGACTTTAAAGAATCAGAGTAGCATTACACATGTTTAGAAAGATGTACTTTCAGTATGCTCACACATGTCATGTAAGACATTGCACTAATGTATTACTGATGACTGAAATTGCACATAACTAATTGTAAGGATATGGCTGTGTTTAAATTTAAAAATGTTATTTTATAAAAAAAGTTATAATGTAGCAATTGCACATTAAAGTTTTTTAAATTAATAATTAATAGCTTAATTTTATAATATACCGGTTTAGAATGTTAACAATAAGACCCACAATTATTATTGTTACTTAGCTCTTGCCTGGATATTTTGAAGTGTATCACCACATTACAGCTAAATATTTTATAAGCGAAATAACTAAGTAAAGTAATCAACTATGTGACATCCTTAAATTTACAGCCTCAATCTGACATGGCTGTAGTGACATGGAGAATTGCATCACAGTAATGTCTGGCTACTGTTCAAACTCTTTTCACTTCTCTTCTCTCGCACCTTATTCATCACTTCTCTTTCCACTTTTCCTTTCTTGCTCACGTGTACACAGTTGTAAACGTGTATCTAATGCAGGTTCTAAGGGCAGGGTGGTCAGGATTAGGGAGGACGAACTGCATCGCTCCCTCAGACCTGACCCCTGCTCATCAGCTCAGTCCATGAAATCACACTTCCAGTCACTCATCAGAAATTCTTTGCCCATTAAAAGAATCATAGAATGGGCAATCAGACCACTCTTATTCAAATGTCATGAGTGTGTGAAACAGATCTTGACATTTTAAGTACTTAATTAAGAGCAATTAAAAGTACCTCTGAGGACTTATGAGCTAAAGTGGAACTTAAACCTTTCTTAGCAGAGTGTGTGTTTCTGTTCACACTTGTCAGAGAGAATGGTCCCAAAGTCACTTTTTCATTGTTACGTTAACCCCCACTATCATCCACGTCCTTCAAATGCAGAATCATTTCTACACTACAAAGGTCATTGGTTCTGTTTTATGGTTTAATTCTCTTAGTAAACATAACCTGCTCGATTTTTTAAAACTTAAACAGTATTAGAGTTTTCAAATTTAAAATAATTGCGATGGATTGTAAGCAAATTTAGAGCTTAAAATAGATTGTCCAGACTTTGAACTAACTTTATATTATCCTAAAGACCAAAACCATTAACTTCTAATGCAACTGGTAACTTTACATGGAACTTGTGAATATAAAGTGAGAGAAAGGCTAAGACAATTAAAAAAATCAAGAACCAGATATTTCTTCAATGTTGAATCACAAATGAAAACGAAAAAATTCACAAGACACATGAAAGGCCATACACCTTTTTCTAACTCACAAAACCAGAAAAAGGTACATTTTTTCTTTCATACGTCCCCACTGTCTCTATCTCTCTTTTTCTCCTTATACATATTCGTAGGTATCCTGATATATTTTACTGAGGGGACAAAGAGCGAGCTAAAATAAGCACTTTATCTTGTGTATTGGATGAGAAACTTTTTGATATTTATACTATCTCCAGAGAAGAGTACAGAAAACCTATTGAACAACAAGACTACATCTTTAAATTATTCAAATAAATGCAAACCAAAAAATCCAAAGATACAAAGAAAACATTTACATGTGCTTTTTTTCAAATTTTTCTCTCACCCATTGAGAAAGTACTGTTTTAGTGTTGACTCTTGGATACAACCAAGTTGTGAACTACAGGATACTTAATCAATAGACTAACCAGGATCTATTGTAATGTATGGAAACCGTTGCGTTGTCCTAAAACAACAAACAAGACAGGAAGAAAATGAAAGGATCACACACACTGGAAATGTTTGGCCTTATTGTCTAAATGGAAGCTTCTGAAAACAATAGACTTTTATCCTGAATTAGTAAAAATATGTATGGTTTGCTCAAAAAGAAAATATTTTAATTTTAAGGTAAATCTTATCAAGAACTTTTAATTCAAGCTAATTTTAAATTTCTTCTAATAGTACAATGCCTGAGAAAATTTGACTTGGGTCACTTCCAATAGGGAAGCTCATCTCCATCACCAATCGTTTCCCTAATGCAGGGGTAGTTAATTTCAAATGTTAATGATAGGTCACTAAAATAAACTTGCTGTATTGCCATTTTAAAACCAAACAAAAATATACACTTAGAAAAAGAAATTGATCCTTATGAGGGTAGGTTTTTGTCTTCACTGAACACACATTGGCCACGAGTAAATATGTTCCTAACTATGGTACATAAAACTAGGTGGCATGTAGCAATGTCATAAAAGCTGTTGCTTTTTCATTTTCAAATTAAAAATTGCAAGGTGACTCTTCCCTGAGCAGTCTTTTCTTCAGCATCAGAAATAAAATAACAACAGTAAATCTTTTCTGTTGACTTTTGCTAACCAAACATCGGATATCAAGTAATTTTACATTTCTTGGCCAGTTTATGTAAAATTCTACAAAGCAGTCTTCAGGGCCAGCAGCTTATCAACTAAAACCTTGATACACATTTAAGACACTAAATGTATAATGTTTCAGAAATCCTGAAAAAAATTGATATGCACTGTTAACATTAATTTAACTCATTTTTCCTTTGTCAAAAAATATAAGCTGTGACAAAAACAGCTGAACTTTAAACACAGCTAATTTTTAAATTATTCTGTTACTACAATATATGTCTTGAGTTTTGAGTGTATCAATAAATATTAGATAACAAATGAGAGAAAAAGTAGATTCTTCAGAAATAAAAAAAATAGAAAATAAAGTGATAGACAAGGAAAATAATTCCATACTTAAATCTGAGACTGCTAAAAGCAACATAATGGTTAACCTGGAATCAGACGTATCTCTGTACTTCATTGCTTGTCGTCAATTCTGAAAACAAAGCACTCACTTATTTTCTACATAGACTACATTCCATTTCCATAAAATGGAAATGAAATGTAAACCTGGGGCATGATTATCCCACAGACATTTGCAAGTTTATCTCTTCCCCTTACGGATATTGCACAGGTTATTCATACTTGCGGCCATTCCCCATGCCACATATTAAAATAAATGTGCAACTCTCCTTGTGAGGTTTGTGCTTGAAACAAACATTCCCTCCTGCATGTTGTCACCATGTTCTTAATACAGAAAAAACATGATGAATTTGAAAACTTCCTTATTAATACATATTTAAGCCATTTGCACTGTATCCCCCCAATAAAACAGAAATACCAATTTCTATTTGTAAAAGCTTCTTCACAGCGTAGCAGCAATATCAAACTATAAATATTTAATTGTTTATTTTTAATAATTTCTAAGAGAAAAGTGGATACACTGAAGCGAGATCTGCTATATAAATAACATGCAAGCAGCACATATTGAGCTTTCTCAATTCAGCAAAAGAAAAAAGCTACAAACTGGAAGTAGGAATGTGTTCAACAAAACACCAATTTAACAACATGAAACCTGTAACAGTAACCACTAGAAGGAGTTATGTGCCATAAGGAGTAATGTTACTATAAGGAGTAACTGTGCTACGTTTTGGAAAACAGCATCTAATTAAGGGTCCATCTCCATCCCTCCCCCTTAAGGGTCCATCTCCATTGCTCCCCCATATACAGGGCTTTGTTTTACATAGGTAATACAGACACATCCCTAAACACATGGCCAAAAGAAACATCTGCACAGACGTGCCCACAAAAAAAAAATCAGAAAGAAAACACCTAAGTGATAGTATGAGAAATTATCTAATGCTTTGCTGTTAGGGCATGAAACTATGATCAAAACCTAAACAGGAAAGCAGTGAGTTTTGGTGAGATTTTAGTTGAAACAGAATGCCATGTGCACACACCCACGACAAGATTTGGCACACAAATCCCCAACATCAAACACACACGTCTATCCAGTAAACAAACGTCTATGTGATTTTACTTTTGAATGACCAACTGCACACAAAGAAAATTTGAAAGTAAAACACGGCAAAATGTATTGCAGTAAATATACAGAAAAATTTTAAACCAGCAAATATAATCCAACTCCTAATTAAAGAAAAAACAAATGAAAACTGCTTATAGGTGATGCAGGGACACAATTTAAGAAAGTCTTAAAAGTGAAACTGCCCATGAAGTTACTCGGAATAGTCCCATAAAAAGAGAGTACCTTAACTCGGAAGTCAAGACCTTTACAAAACATATGCTGTATGCTTACATTTTGAAAGAAAATATGCTGAATTGCACCTATTTTTAAATTATTAGCCTTTACAATTATTATCTACTTTAGAAAAGTGAACAGACCATATTATGCTGCAAGTTCTACAAGATCAAAAAATTATGATGGGCAAAAAACACTTATAAACATAGGAACTTTTTTAACTGCTACAGGATATAACAGAGCTCTAAAACCTAATCTTCAATAAATTTTTATGTCTACACATAATTAGTCAATAAATTAGGACCAAATTAAAAAAAAAAAAGCTTTCCCGTGTGTAAGAAAATCAAAAGCACTACATAATAACCCTCCATACACCAATTTATTCATGTTCACAGTAGCTCCTTTCCCTCTTTGATATGGAGTACATTAAATAACATGTCTATTCAACATGTACTGTATACAGTAAGAGGGAGTAAGATCTGGAATCATTTATCTGCAATACCAAGCCAACAGTGTCATGTGTCTCTTCCCTAGAAAGCAATCAGTCAGAATACTACACCAATTCCCCCAGTTTCTTTTTTAATTGAAATCCTTTGAATTAATCTATTAAATCTGAACAAGCTCAGAACACTGAAACATGAAAGAGACAAGAAAATTGGAAGAGAAATCATATAACCATTTTGGTTGGAAGAGACCCTCAAGATCATTGAGTCTAAACATAACCTAACTCCAGGACTAAACCATGTTCCTAAGAATCTTGTCTATTCTCCTTTTAAACACCTCCAGGCATGGTGACAATAGCGATTGTGGAAATAGTCCAGACATTTTTACACAAACTTCTTCTACATGTTCAGCCTCAACACAGACAATACAGAGAAATCTGAGCATTAAATCCTTTGGAAGTCTCAAAACCAGAATCTTAAGAACTTCACAAGACAACAAGATTAAAATCTATACCTAAACCAGGATGCACTATGCCATCTAAAAATAAAATTGCAAGGCACCGTAGGTAGAGGAAGGTGTTTACTGAGGAACAGTTTATCTCAAAATAAACAAACTAAGGAGCTGATACATAGTCTCCAAATAATTAATACTCATCATATGCAATTACATTTAATAACAAGGGGCAGGGTTGGGAGGGGTGGTGAGGAGGGGGAAGGAAAAGACAAACAGTGTAATGCTCCAAGTATCCTGCTTTAACTGGCACAACTTTTTCCAATAACTACAAAAACTCCAAGAAGAATGTGTCTTTAATCTGATTTGTACAGCTGGCAATAATTTGCAATGATACTTCATAGTCTGATGAACATGAAATGCTCAAATGGAAGACTCAAAACATATTGTGCAATGCCTAATGATACAGACAGAAAATCAAAAGCCATTGTTTTATGCCCACTCAGTCTAAATTACCTCCTCTCAACTGAAATTTGCCTGCTTTTGGTTTATTAAAACGTAAAATGCAGTTCCTTAACCACCTTTAAATGTCAGTTATTACATTTCAGCTAAGGGTCAGTAAGTTTCAGAGGAATAGTTAACTCAAGCTGTGATCATCTGTCTATATTCAAACACAGATACACCAACCTAACACCTGAAAACCTATGTAGGTTCTCAGAGAACAGAGGTGCTAAAGAAAAGTACTTGGCAGTAGCTCACCAGGATAAATGCTTTCCACAACAGTTGTCTCTAAATACCACCTCTTAAAAGGTGGCTTGGGAAATAAATAAATTACATAAAGAATTATCCTGACAGAACCTGAAGGTTAATTTTGTGTAAAGGCATGTATGACGACACTCTGCAAAAGAGGAGACGGAATTTAAGGTAACCTTTCCAGTAAATAGAAAAGTCTCTGGTAAGAAAAAAAAAGTAATAAAATAAAGGTTTAGGATAGACTACGAAAAATAACCTTTCAGCCTGGCAGGACAGAAGCAACTGAAATCACCACACATTGGTGAGATGGAAAATGAGTCACATACCAATAAAATAACTTCTTAAATCTAAAGTGTTTTAATAAGGTAGAAAGATAGCCTTTTGTGGAAACTAAATCCACACTAGCAACTTTTAATATTTAAACTAATTAGTAAATATGTGCCACCACTCAGGAAGAAGGGTAGTCCAAAATACTCAGCCTTCATTCACTTCATTTAGTCAATGAATAATTATGAACTATAAAATTATTCTAGGGATTTTTGCAACTGTACAGAAGCCAATGAATGAAATATATCAAATTCTTCTCTGATGCAGCTATTTAGGGACATTTTTTCCTAGAGTAATCTTGGAACTGGTTAGGTAGACTGCACAATTCTCTCTAAACAGCACTGTTTTCAGTATAGTCAGTGAGGACAGAACTAGATAAGAGATCCAACCAAGACAGGTTTATCTACTGCACTTAGTTAACTGTTCAATAGGAAAGATTTCTCACTTGACACACAACACAAAAAGACCACAGTGTGATGCCAAGGCAGTCTAGGCTGTACAGCCATAAAAAAATGGCATCCAATACTTCAAGTAATATCTGCCTGTCTTGAATCAAGACAGTGGAATGGGTTCAAAACCTCCATAAAACAGAGGCAAAAGTCTTCTCTAGTTTAAAGAGTCAGCCATAAGCCTTTACCATTTAGTGGTTTTCAATGTTGCTCTTCATAATGTATGAGAGAGGTTTGAACACCTTCAGAAAACTCACAGGAGTTTCCTTCTCTACTTACCTTAAACAGGGGGCAGGTATAAGAAAGTCCTGAATTATAGTTTGATTTAAGATAATTCAACACCTGCAGAAGCTCTTAGAGCTCTGCAAGGTATGAGCCACAACATTACCAAATTTGAGCTCTCAAATGTCTGCTGAATTAATTGTAATCCAAGACCCTTGGCTATTTTCTTCCCTCATTCTTTCATTCCATTCTTTACTGGAGAAACGAGCTGAGGAAAGCTGCCAGTGGATTTTCAGTCCCCACAGAACAAAAGAGTTTATAGAAAAACTAAGATTATAGAAATCTTAATAATAATTTTTGCCTTCTTATGTCTCTAGGCAGAAATACAGTGCAATACAGCAAGAGCTAAACTACAAGCTTCACTTCATAATTAGTATTTTTAAGTGAATTACTGTAAGCAATAAGTTTGTGTGAATTCTAGCTGGTTTTGAGAGCAATCGGAATGAGGTCACAACATATGCAGTTGGGAAAACTACAGTCTTTATTTCCTTCAAGTAATAATAGAAAACAAACAAACAAACAAACAAACAAAGGGTAATAATAGTGTAAATGGTGGAACAAGGCCTAGCACGTGACTAAAGAAATGTAGAAAAGAAAAGGGAAAGTGAGGACTTGGCTTTCAGGAAAAATGCCGCAAGATAAGCATTTGGCTACGCATTTTCATAATTTATTAAGGAAAGAAAACCCTACAAGTTAGAGAATAAAATTAAGACTTAAAGTTTAGAGTATTATCTTGACTTTATTTATTTATTTATTTATTTATTTTTTAACCACAGAACAAACTACTGAGTCAGAAAGGCCCTTAACGTTCCATGCTTTTCAGTTATTATAATCTCAAATATTTTACAAGAAAAAGCAAGCAGTTCTTATTTCTACAATGGCTTTTCAGTGATTTTTTTCATTGGGATTATAATACTTTCACTAAATGATGCCTGCTACACTGCAGGACATAGAAAGATACAGTATTGTAGTGTTACATACAAGATACTTAGAAGAACTCTAAACCAGTGGAATCCAAATGTAATGTCATTATTAAAAATACTTATGAATTGCATACCTAAGACATATTTTGAAACACTATGAAAAAAGACAGTTTTAGTGTTCTTACATATGTTTATATGTGTATTGTATGTGATTATTTAAAAAAAAAAAAAAATCCCCAGTAGCTTTTTTATTTACTTTATGTAAAACACATCTTTATTTTCTATACTTCTAGCCATCAGAAAGATAAACAGCAGCATGTTGGGTGTCAAGAGGGACTGAAAACTTAGGACTCAGGGCCAACTGGGTGATGGACAGTACACAATCAATTATTAAGGACTCTAAGATCATCTAGTAACACTTTTTCCATTAAAGTGGAAAGCACGGTATATATTGAGAACATCAGGCAGATTTGATCTACAGTCAATGAAAACAAACAAACAAAACAAACCAAACAAAAAAAACAAACAAAAACCACACAGCAAATGAAAAACACCAAACCCACAACACATGCTGAAGCAATGCAGTGTGGTTCAGTATAAGAGAGTCAGCAGGAACAGAGAGCAGAACGTTAACCAGATGGGGGGGAAGAGAAAATGAAATTATATTAAACCTACTAACAATGTTAAGAATTTTCATTAATTAATTTTTTTATTTTTTTTTTTTAATCATTATAAAGGTTGCTAGAAATTGACTAGAAGCTCAAGTGTTTAAACAATAGGTCATGTCATCAAATTAAGGTCACTGTGATATCTTGGCTGTTTTTTCAAGCGACTAGTTGAACACCTTATTGCTTTGTCTTTTTTTTTTCTCCTCCCCCCAGTGGTATACTTTCACAAGTTTATAATAGTTGGAAAAATACTAAATTCAACACACGAGTTACCATAAAGTGTGCTGGAGAAAACAGCAAAGAATAATCAATTCTAACACACAGACTAAATTTATGCCTTCAAGACAATTCACTAAATCTTTTCTTAATATAAACAACTCTTTCAAAAAGGAGTCTGAAAAACTGGCAATATTAGGACATCAGAGCTCACATACGGCATATTTCCTAGCTGTCTTCTAATGTAGAAAGACTTAGCTATCTGGAAGATACTTGGAAAGACTGAAATAAAACTCAGCATAAAACTTCTAATAGAACAAGTTTACTGTTGCTGATAACATCAATCAATGAAAGAAAAGTAATTACTAAAGTCAGTTTAAAATCTGTTTTGTTCTCTTGTGAAGAGGAAATATCACAAAGTTATGACAAAGAATTAAGTATTAAGCAGCATGAAAACTTCAAGTTGCATTTGCGTGTGCTGTCTAGACTGGTATGTTAATATGAACACTGAGACAAAGAAACATGACCAACAGTGTTCAGCTTAAAAGACAAACCTGAGGATGAGAGCGTGACTCCAGTGGGTGACTAAGAACTGCAAGTGCACAATGAGGACTAAAGTTGGCACCCAAACACAAAAAAGTGAAAGCAACATGCTTATCAAGTTTCTCCTGCAAAAATACCAGAGCCGCAAGGGCCTTTTACCAACAAAACAGTAAAACGTCAGAAAGAAACCATAAAAACTTTGTTTACTGTGAAGATGTTGCTTGGCATTCATCTTATATAACTATAGCGATCTAAATTCAGTTGTTTGAATTTACACTATTCACCTAGGTCCCTTGAAAGACAAAAGAACCTTGAGAAAGGTCTCTCTCATTTCTGAAGGGACTGAAAGGTCCTTGGAAAATCCTTAATTCTCCTCAGTAACAACAGAGGAAGTCTCAATGACTTCATCAGGGTGCCTCATGATGTTAGGACTATGCTACTTCAGCGACAGAATCCTCTCTCCATACACTGTCCCACCATCTTCTGTCAGGTTTAACAAACTAACTCTGACATAAAACAAATGAAACTGGAGGGGAAGACGTGGTCCACCTCATCCTGTGGCTACATGACTAATGATCCAGTGTGGGAGGAGAAGAAACAGAAGGAACGTGTGCTCAGAGACAGGAAGGACCAGTGCTTCATTTTGGCACCTCACTACTAGATCAGCTTAGTCTTAACATCAGCTCAAGTTCTTAGACTGCAAGAACTAACTTTTAGAGGGCTACAGTCAAATAAAAGACACTCCTGAAGATTGTACTTATTTTGACCCTTTTTCTGGGTTAATAACCAGCCTTTTCTTCACACTTGATTACAATCATATGGTAAGAAATTAGCACCTTCCAGCTCAGCTATTGAAATAAAAAGAACAGGGAGGAAAAAAAAGGGGTACATTTTCATAGAAACAGTATTGCATCAGCTGGGAAGATCTTCAGATATCTTTTTAAGTACAGAAAGGTCACCTCAGAAGTCATAAGGGCATCTGAGAGATACAGCAAGAACGCATATCAAAAGGCCACTGGCAGGGAACAGTAGTTGTCTGCTCAGCCTCTGCAGCAGGAGTAATACAGCTAAATAACCCCAAGGTAAGAAATTAAAATAAGCACAGTCAACTAATAATTATGGAATCAACAGACAAACATGAATTTTTTTGTGTGCAGCTTCTTTAGTAAAAGCAAACAGCAAAGAGCTGTGCACTCCTGATATGTTAAAAGCAAACAAACAAAACAAAAAAAAAAAAAAACAACAAACAAACAAACAAAATTTACTTCTATTTCCATGACATTCAGAAATAAAGCCTTCTGAAATTTCCAGCTTCCATAAGGCTATTCTAAACCTCATAAAACAGATTTCAAGGCATACAACTCCACCCCAATATTTGGCAAAGAAATAATTGAAACAAGAATAAAATCGAGATACAAAATAAAATGATACAGATGTCTATTTTTAGCCATACATACACATGTAGAAAAACTTTTAGACTATATATTTTAAAAAACTGTTTCCTAACTGTTACAAAACAACATACAATGTATATAAAATCAAACAGAAAACTGTGTTTAATATATGCAACAAGTTTTAGAGAGAAAATATGCATAAAACTGGCTGACAGGTCAATTATTCATTTTCAAACAATACAATTCAATTTTATTATACAGGAAGAATATCACATGATAATACACCTTCACGAAGTTTCCTATGGACAACTAAAAGACGAGATTTTGCTCCTGTATTCGCTTCACTGTTTGCTACACATGCAATTAGCAACCTTTGCATGAGTAGGCATTAATATCTGAAGGATCACATATTTTGTACAGACTATGTAGTTTATACTTTTTAATACAATTTGTTATCACATACCCATGTGTCTGCATGAACAGGCCTGATGTTGCTGAGAAGCACCTCTTCATAATTTCCATAATCACAGAATTTAACAACTGCAGTTGTCCCAGAAGAATGGAGAGCTTCAATTTCTGCACGGTAGAACTTAAAAGAGAAATTTTCAAAGGTCATAAAACACTACCTGAAATACTGCGAACAACAACTACCTTTTCATATATATGTGTATATATATATACATATTTAGCCTTAGTCAGTATTATATTTTGTAAAAGCTTTATACCAGATATTAAACCAGAGGTATCAAACTGCCACGTGGTAGACTGTGAGGACACAGAAGAATGCATTTAGAATACTCATGAAGAACACATGCAGCTTATTAAATTAGACTGCACATTTAAAAGGCTCCTTTTAATTTTTCTGAAGGCAGAACAAATTCTTCACTAATACAAATGCTGTTATATACAGAAAAATGTTAGTGTAAAATGTTTTCTTAAAATACACACCAGTGCCTATGAGCCGTATACACTGTACATACTAATATATGCCTATTTTAAAACATAATAAAATATGGTAAAATATTATAAAACTGTCCCTTCAAAAAGTCCTTTTTCTAAACACGAAACTTGATTTTTTCACATTTACGTAAACACGGGCCAGCTTTCTTGAAGGCATTCAACCACTTTTATGTTACTGAACAAAGACATCACTACCTCCCAACATGGTTAAGCTCAGCACTGTATTTTATCATCACATTTCAAAATTGCCCCAGATGTGAGAAGCAGCATTTAAAAACACAATAACACTAAACCAAAACAACCTTCTAATGTGCTGAATGCTTTTCAGATAAAAGTCTGGAATTACCTCAGATCTACTTATTTAGCAAGTTTCATACTCTCCAGAATTTCAAAGACTCACCTCACAGTAATGCAAATATGTGTCTCAAAACAGGAAGCAATTCCATAATATGTCATTATATTTCATACTAATCCACCACCCAAACTACATATCCTTATTTCAGAGAGTCAGCTTACTATATGTTGCCACTATGAAAAGTTTTACATGCCCTATGTTTTAGACATAGAAACAAAAGAGAGAAAAACAAAGTTATGCTGCTGAGCTAACATTATCTACTTTCTGTAAAAAGGACCAAAAAAAAAAACCCACAGTTAAATACATAACAAACAATAATAAAAAACAGAAAATGGTGAGAATAAATATTATTGTTCTTTGAACAGGTTTTAAGGTAGTTCTCAGATTATCAGAAACTACCCAAGAAGAGTGACAGAGACCTGAACAGATAATGACAAATCAAAGAAAATAGCCTGAATTATTTTTTTTAGCAAAAGAAAACATGAAAGCGAAGTGTCTTGCTGCAAGAGAAATCTTACTAATAGGACAAACAGCTGAAGAAGTAGTATTTAAACTTTTTAAAAAACTCAGTAAACCAAGACTATCATGCAGCATAACTAATTTGTTCCACAAATTCTTCAGCTAATAGTCTACTAGTTATAATAATAAAACAAGCCTTTTGCTGTTTTCTTTCTCTAATGACTGAAATAAAAGTTTTCTAAACAGCCTGTTTGTCTAGACTCTGGTCCTCCCTTGTGCTGGCAAAGGTTGCATGCTAACTTATTCTAGAAAAAGCTATTACAGACAGTTTCAGATAGCACAGCATCCTGCTTCTTGTTCCTTGGAAAAGAAAATGGGCACCTAGATCCCTATTTATCCCATAAATTTTCGGCACTTAAGTCAAATGCTTCAATTAGGAGTTTAGTCATGCTAAACTCCACCTAAATGAGAAAAAAAATTACCTTCAAGATGACTTAATTTAAGCACTTAAAGCTTCAGACACTGAATACAAGCAACACACCTCATAAATTTTTAAAAAATAGAATAAGAAGATATCCAAGAAGCACACTAAACACCTACAAACCCTGCATCTCTGTGCTAGTAGGCTGAATCTCCCACATGTATGTGAGAAAAGATTAAAGGTACAATTTGAAGTACTTCTCATTTGGCAAAGGCATACCTTGTTGTCTTCCCAATAAAGAGCAAAACATTCGTCCCCTGGTCTCCAGCTTTTTGCATACTCCATGTGAATCGATGGTTCTAATATTTTCTCTGGTTTGATCGGCCCAGACCTCCTTTTGGGACCGGTGTTGTAATACAACATTTTATCATCAAAAGATGGGATTGTAGCGGGTCCTGATGATTTGATAGGTCCTACTCGTCTTCCTTTCTGATGATGCTCAGTATCTCCATTTGGTACAGCATTAAAATTATCAGTTCTACCAGGATTTTGGTAATCATTATTGACAGCAAAATGTTGCTCACTTTTTACCAGAAAAGCTTCACTACTTATTGTTCGTGCCTTTCTATCACAGAAATTTTCAGAACTGTGTATTTGGTTTTCCCTTTTCCCGCGTTTCTGGTTGTTGTTGTCTGTAGTATCTTGAGCAGCAGAGTTCTCCTTGAATTCTGTGAAAGACACTCCTTTTCCTACTCTGTTTTGCATATTGTTATCCCTTTTTTTGAAAGTAATATCACTCTGGTGAGTGGCTACGGGATAACCCAAATCCTTTGGCCTATCATTTCTAGGATAATGTCTGTCACTTTTATTTTTTTCATCTGTCCAGTGTTCTACAGAGCTGTGCCTCTCAGGACCTCTGTTTCTTGGTAGCCCACCACTTTCCAAAGCCTGCCTTGCGTTTTGAACATCCCTTTGAAAACGAGGGGGCTTCTCATTCCTTGGTTGCCTCATGTCATTGCGAGACATGTGTCTTGAATGATTCTCTTTGATGCCATTCTGTTCCATATTCGTAACTTTGTGCTGTACTTGATGCGGTGGCTGAAATTGCAATTTTGGTTCTACAAAGAAAAAAATTGTTTCAATTATCAACATATCTCACACAAATGTCTTTTAGAAATAGCATCTCAGACCTTCACTGATAAAGCAAGAGTATTATTTAGAAAAGCATGCAGTATTTACCTCTGAGATGCAGAAATGGCAAGGTACACAGAAAAATTAGCAGAGACATTTGAACTGTAATTTCTAGTTATTGCAAAACATACAATACTCTGGGATGTACTTGGAACCAAACCACCTACCAGTATGAGAAAAACCGGGCATAAATTTCCAGGTTACTCATTTCTCCCTATGGACATCAGTAACTTACTTGAATAACAAGCATATGAGAGAGAAAAACAGAATTCCAACAAGAGAGAGGAAAATAAGGAACTGAAACTTTTAATCTGAATTGAAACTTTCTGTAAAAGTAAGTTAACAGCTATTCAGCAGAAAAAAGGCAAGAAATAGAAGTCATAAAATGACAAACCATAGATAACAGGCATAGTAACAAAGCCCAAAACTCTGGAGACCCTGATCAGTGAGCCATAACAGGAACCGCTCAAGCATTACCTTCAAAAGACTCAACCAGAACTTCAACTGATGAGAAGAAAAACGAGATTATCATGGATCTCATAAAAAAGGGTAAATTTGCTATGGGATGCTAAGGAGGAGGGGAATCTTAGTGATCTGTGAAACTTTCTATGAAATCAATTTTTTTTAGGCAAACATGGAATTTTTAACAGGATGTTTAGATGAAAAGCCAAAGAAGTGGAAAGGTCAAGATGAATCCAGGAAGAATAAGCATCAGAAAATAAAGAAGGAATGAGATTAAATGGGACAGTTGAAAGTAAGCAGGCTCCTGATCAATACACTTGCCAGGCCAACTCCTGCATGTGATCACTATAGCCTGTCTCATGTCCTCATTCAATTCCGTTTCTAAAACTCTTCCATGTCATCAAGTTCTCTATTATGTGCGTGTGGGGAAAAGTTTTTAAACCTGCTGGCAAACTTGAGACAGGATAAGCTGGTAAGTGGGACAAGAAAGACATGGCAGCTGAATACTTGAGAGACCATGGGTATGAAGGCCATCTATCAGACCACAAGCCTGGGCTCAGATGCTGGTCAGACTTACCTAAGTACACTCACGTATCCCTCCTGCAGACTTCAGGTTTGGAGAGGAAGCCGTATGAGGAGCAGATAAAGTCACTTGGTTTGTTCAGCCTGGAGAAGACTGAGGGGAGACCTTATCACTGTCTAGAGCTGCCTCAAAAGTGGAGGAGGAACAGTAGGTGCTGAACTCTTCTCTTTAGTGACCAAGGACAGAACCTGAGGGAATGGCAGGAAGACGTGCCAGGAGAGGTTCAGGTTGGACATTAGGAAAAGGTTCTTCATCCAGAGGGTGGTAGAGCAGTGGAACAGGCTCCCCAGGGAACACTGTCACAGCTCCAAGCTTGACAGTGTTCAAGAAGAGACTGAACAACGTCCTCAGACACATGGTGTGAACTGTGGGGCTGTCATTGAGCTGGACTCAATGATCCTTGTGGGTCCCTTCCAACTCCGGACATTCTATGATTCTGTATCAAGCTAGTTGGACAAAAGGTGTCTAAGGTGGGTATTAGAGGCCAAGGTTCTAGGGGCCAGTAGAAACCATGTGAGCATGTGGCCAGCTGGGTATGAGATCTGCTACCAGATTTTGAACCTGATTGAAACAGAAAGTGTAAACCCATTTGAGTGAGTCATGTTTATATGACCAATCTTGTGTCGTGTGGATGCCTGCAAAGGTGTCACCCTCTTGCCTGTGTCCATCCATGGCAGCTGGCCATGTATGTATTGTGTGCATGAGTCTGCGGTGCGAGCACAGGCCTGGTGGATGATCCACTCAGGCTCTCTGCGGCCTGGCCCTGAGTGCACTCCTATGGAGAGGGAAAACTAAGAACTTCAGTTTACGTGTAACTGCTAGAAACAACGAATGCTGACACCTGACAACAAATATATCAGTTTTCATAATGAGTTGCTACATGGCAAGAGTTAAAATTAACATGTAAACTTCAGCTTTGTTAAAAAACACAACAAAAACACGTAATTATTAATAGTTCACAGAATTTTTATCAATTTAATTAACTAAACTTGCTAATAAGAATCTAATTCTATCTTTATATACCCTTGATTTACTCAAACTTTTAGAAGTAAAAAGGTTTGACTAAAATGACTTGGTGGGGTTTTTTTAAGTGACATAAGCACACAAGGGTCGGCATGATCATAATCTTGATTAAAAAATCTCACTACAACATTTATGACTTTGAAACCAATAATGTTTAATGCATGCATATGTAAATATATATTGCTCAGAAAGTATCAAGAGTTTCATAAATATTCATTTTCTTTTAAAAAATGAAAACATGACTTAATCTTGCAATATTCAAAAATATTTTTAGATTAAATCCTTTATGTTTAAAAGTACCCATTTATCTCTCTTTCACAAATGGAACATGAAAAAAATGTTTTTCTGCATTTTATATCTGTAACTTTCCTGTAAGTATCTTCATTCCACTTTCCCATTTCTGTATAATACATACCAATCTTCTAGATTTCCTATCATCTAGAAAGGTTTATTTTCCTAATTAATTAATGGTCTTCCTTTATTACATTCTTATTTCATATCTCTTCTCTGGTAGCAAAATCCCCTGGCTTCCACTCTTCCTATTTCCAAACTAAACTCTTATGTCTTTTCCTGGCATTAAAGACACATGAAATGATTGAACTGTTTGATGACCTCTGAATGTTTACTGCCTTGTACACAACTCTTATAAATGTGTATAAAATTCTATTCTAAAATACTTCCTTATAAATAATCTGTTTAATATTTTGTAACATGAGATTAAACAGTCAGTTGCACAGGGGAAAGCTGTTCCAATGGTAAAAGTAGAAATGGGCTAAAGACTAGATAGGGCATGTTAATATTTTGCTAGTTGGCAGGATTTTAGGTTTGACCTATCATGTGTTTCCTCTCAAGGGTTGCCCTTTGACCTTTTCCTAAATCAAGAAACATTTTCTGAGCTGAGATGGGCAGTCAACTCAGACAGCGCCTGGTACATACAAGGACCCTGTACAACTGCAAGACTTACCCCCAAAGTATGCAGAGCAGTTACAATACTTTTGTTAAAGCCTTGAGGAAAAAATGAAATATGTACATGTTCTTCTATAATTGGAAAAAAATTACTGAAATTTCTACTCAATTTCATAGCATTTAATAGGCAATTTTAGCTAATGTCTATGTGCCTTAATGAAAATAGCTAGTTTTACTAGAAATCAAAAAATCTGGATATAAAAGAACTCTGAACAACCTACTTCTGTCACACAGCTGCAGAGACCTTCTCTTTCTACCCTTCTTCCACCTCTTTGACCTACTTTCCAACCAAAAGGTACAAGCATTCTCATGTGAGACAATATTTTCTGTCTTTAGAAATGCAATATTAATCTTCAAAATCTACAAAGAAATAATTCAGAACTCAGATGCTATTCACCTACCTAACAAGAATTATCTGTAAAAAAACAGGACTTTGAGAAATTTCATTTAGAGTTATACCCCACTGTTCCACAAAGCAGCAGAGCTAAAACAGAGTAAACTGCTAAGAAAAAACATCAACATATTTAAACACTGGTTTGAACTGTTCCAGCAAGAACAAAGTAGTTAGGAAGAACATCTCCTCTTTTTTTTCAAGCAACAGAAATTCTAGTAGTATGTTAACAGAAAAGGCCATCTTTTGCAGATCCATTTAACAACTATTTTCTAATGTATCAATTGCAAAAGTAGGAATATTGAATGTTCAAATAAATTATTTCTACTCGACATAATGTGATCATTATACAAAATTACCTTAAGTGACTGACTTTAAAGTGTGTCAGAACTTTCAGTTACAGGACTTTTTAAAAATAGTATGGAAAAACTAAAATAATATGAAATGATAGCACAGAAAAAGACTAGAGAATTTCAGAAGAGTAAACAATAAGCATCTTCTTTCTAGGTCTATTTATAGTGATATGCAAAAGCTGATCACAAAACACCTGACACTTTTCTCCTCTAACCTTTAGACATGTAAAATCTAGTGAACTGATGTCTGTTATGAAGATGCAGTTACTCTGCTACAACCTTCCCAGGGGACTGCATCATATGCAAAAGTCTTGAATGCGCAGGACTTGTTAATCAATTATTTAACATTCAAGCACAACCCTTTCACAAATAGAAATGCCCAAATAACAGTAAATGTTACTTTGTCAACAGGAGTGAATAGAAAAAAACCTGGAGATGAATTTGTGCGGTGTGGCCTGATCTTTAAAAAACTGAAGGGAATCTAAAGCTTCTTTAATCAAAGAAATTAAGCCATGAGGGATGTTGTTCATAGATTACCTATTGAAGCTGCTGTTCCTTGCTTCTACTTCTTGCCTCACCTCCAACAAACCATTAGCTAATGTTCCCAGAACAGTAATAGTTCCTACAGGGTAGTAACAAAATATTAATTTGGCATTTAAGAGAAAGATTTGTTGCACTATTCTGTCAAACAGCAAGATGCATGAACCCAGCCATCATCATTGTAACCAGGTGTTTGGGAACATGGTCTGCAAAAAATCCATTTCAAAATTAATGACAAGGCTTCTGTCATCTGCTGGGGAGTTTTAAGATGACGACTAGCATTTCTCAGTTTGAAACCACCACTCAGTTATTTTATTCCTTTTGCTTTTTGTATGTGATGACCCAAGACCACTCTGCAGAACCAGCTGCATTCGCTTGCTCACAAGAAACTGGCAGGACCTGCTGCAGTTTGAAATCCCAGCCAAGGCAATTTGAAAAGCACTGCTCCATGCACAACAGAATTTAAGTCATGCTGTTTCCTGTAACTCTCCCATGGATTTTATCATGTTTAATAGTGTGGTTAAACTCAAAGACAGCAGACCTTCCCAATTTGGTGGCAATTATTTGGGTTTCTTTTTCCAACTTGAATTACATTTTTGTTTGACTTTATGGAAGCATGTCTTTGAAACAGCCACCCCCAGAGCATGTGCAGTCTTGTATTGGCCAACAGATAAAAAAATTAGTAGGACATTAGTAATACATTTGCACACACTTCATGTCATGGAGTGAAATTCCAATTATTCAAGAGCTTTGTCAAGTCACATAAGTATCAATATAATTCTTTCTAAAATGTAGCAGCACTGAGGAACTAGAACCTGAGCTCATGTTTTTGTTGAAACAAAATAAATACAAGCTGAGGAGAATTAAGATATTAATAAAGAAGTGGCAAAAAACCCCAAACATTCTGCTATTGCTTTCACTCCAAACTCGAATTTACAGGATTAAAGGACTGAAACAAAAATAGCTATTTTTTTATTATTCTCTAAATGCATGAGATCTACTATTATTCTTCTCTCTTATTTAAAGAGATGTTATTAACAAAAAAACCCAAGTCTCCTAATATGTCACCAATGCTAACATAATACAACAACAAAAATAAGTTTCATTTTCGTGATATTCACAATTTACAGTGACTGAAATTCAATTTTAGAAGTAAAGCTGCATAATAAACATGACTATTTCTCAATTCAGATCTCAATTCAGTGCATTGTGTTTGTTAAAAACATGGCTACTAAATGGTAAATTCCAAATGTTACAGATTCCCTTTAACTCCAAAAGGTCAGATTCCTTCTTTCCTCCCAAGTTCCCTAACCCCCAGATATTTTAAAAAATTGTCTGAACAAGAAATTAAACAAATATTTTTTTAAAATTATATTATATTGCATTATCAACTTATTTTGAACCTTTAACTTATTTTGGGAATATATATGATAATGGACTAAAAGAAGAAAAAGACTGCTAAAATTAGACAAGATGTTCCAGCCTTCAAAATGTCCAAGCAAACTGTTACCATATAAAAATAAAACAAAAAAAACTCCACACATAATACATTCTGGTTTACCTTAAGCACAAACAATAAAGTGGGAGGAAAAACAGATATTAAAATCTGAAAGCACAGAAATGCCCTGTTTCTTTATCTCTGCGGCTGGGTCCCTACGAGTTTGGGTGTGTGTCCTGCTGGCGATAAACGGTTACTCTCCACTGAAGCCCTATTTCTTCTGAGGGACATTTGGGTGAAGAGTTCACATGAGACAGTAAGAAAACCTCTGCGCAAGGCAATTGTTTGCAAACCCTCCTACCAGAGCCAGCACCTGTTTTGTTACTTAAGTCCTGCAGACAACACTGGTACAGAGAATAGAATGGTAACTGCGGCTAAATTAGGTGGGATGCTCAAGATGTAGAGTGAGCAGAGGCAAGAGTCGATGTGATACTGATGTTATACGGCATCATTCAAATCACCACAAGAGTACGGTCTGTATTTATGGGATGCATATGAAGAAGATAACTCATAAATGAGTTTGTTGAGAAAACAGAGAAAGCACTCCGGTCAAAAGTCCCTGATTGGAAGCTAGAAAAGCTCAATCCACACAGCTAACAGCTGATGGATGAAATACAGGTCCATTATGTCTTACAAATAGCTACTAGTAAACAAATTTTTATAGCTCTCTGCACGGCAAGAAAGGCATAATATTATACAGCAGTTAGAAGCTGAGTATAGAAAATTCAGGTTAGAGATGAAAAATTGTGGGTTTTTTAGAATGATGATCTTTAATTCCTGAAACAATTACCCTTGGAGTAGAAATAATTCACCACCTTTAAAACAAAACTGCATAACTAAATTTTTATTTCAGTCAAAGCCTGACTTCTGGAGCAAGAAGCAGAGACTACAGCCTTTGACTTTCTCCCTTCTCCTGAAGTGGCCCTATTAACAGGCTACACAGACATGTTACTTCCCACTTGCTTTTTCTGTGATCGCATTAATCACAGAATCATAGAATGTCCTGAGTTGGAAGGAACCCACAAGGATCATCGAGGCCAACCCCTGTCCCTGCATATGACAACCCCACAGTTCACACCATGTGTCTGACAGTGTTGTCCAACCTCTTCTTGAATACCAACACTCTTGGGGCTGTGACACCTCCCTGGGGAGCCTGTTCCAGTGCTCCACCATCCTCTGGGTGAAGAACCTTTTCCTAATGTCCAACCTAAATCTCTCCTGGCACATCCTTCCTGACATTCCCTCGGGTTCTGTCCTTGGTCACTAAAGAGAAGAGTTCGACACCTGCTCTTCCGCCAGTTTGTTGCACACAAGGTTCATTTTAACAGAAAGAACATGAAATGTCCACCTCAAGTACTGCCTGTCTCTTGGGAGGGTTGAAGAGGTAATTCTGCACTATCTGAAACTCAAAAGGTTCTGACATTCTACGTCCTGGGTCAATACTGTAACCAAAATCTTTGCTATGTCTCCTACCACCTCCTTCTTTTAACTATAAATAAACAAATAATTAAGAAGTTGATGTTTGCTTGAGTCTTTCAAAGACACAGATATGTCTTTGACTTTAGATGCTGAGCAGATGGAAGCACCAGCCTGTTCTCAGTCCCTAAGAACTGAACAGAAAGAAAGTATCTGGAACATGCCCGGTTCTCATCATTTTTGTCCATTATTTTTTAATTCTATAGTCAGAGCTCTTGGCACAGTTTTGCTCTCCCTGATAATCCTTGTGCTTACTTATTTAAGCTGGCAAAGATGGATGTATTGTTTTTCATAATAATAATGAAAAAAAAGAGTAATGAAAAATGTCTTTTGTGTTCAGTAGCAGAAATAATCCAAGTGCAAGCAAGAGCAGCTAGTTGACAGCACTACTATTTTTGTTATCTCTCACAGTCAGCAGGTTTCTCTCTCCAACCAGAACTCAAACTACTTAATTTTAACACAAGAATACCTTTCATAGGTGTCACCAACCATTCACCATTACAATTAAATAAATAAATCTGCAGTATAAAGCTACAGGTTTGTTTCAATTCTTTGCAATTCATTTAAATTATATTTACTATATGCTACGTGTTATAATTAAAGAACTATCAGGCCACAGAGTCAGGTATTTAATACTTTTGACCGCTGTACGTACTTAAAATCATTTTTCATTAATTCTGAAAAAGGAGATAACACAAAAAACCTCACAAGACACCACTGACAGGGCGAAGGCTAACGTTTTACTTTCTTTTAGTTAATTTATACTTCTAAAAAAAACAAATAAATAAAAAACCACAACAAAAAGCTTAATGTACTGTCTTATCTCTAGAAAGGAATAGAAGTATCTCCTAAACAAAATACGAAGGTATTTCAATCCATAAATATTTTTCTACTTGGTCTAAATCCAACTATGAAAAGGTACAAAATCAAAGATGACTTAAACAACTGTTCTGCAGTTCCTGTTCACCGATGGACCCACCTAGCCTGGTTACTGCAAACCCAGAACTGAATTTAAAAATTCTCAACAGTACTGAGGCTTCAGGGGCAATTAGAAACACTAGATAAGAAAAACTAGGAGGGATGCACAGAGAAAAGCAAATAAATCCTCTGTGTGCTTGAAAAGAAATACATCTTCCTGTCAGCCACTGCCCAGGTCACATAAGCAGTTTTTGAAGAAAATATGGCATAGCACAGAACTAAAAAGTATTTATCTCAGTTCAGTAAACGTGCCTTATTATTTTGCTTCTACATAGACCCTCAGTCATATAGAAGAAATCACAATGTGTCTGAAGGGCGCAGAAGCCTAATGCTTGTGATAATGATAAATACGGCCATTCCAGGTAATCACATGCTCCTGTTCATGTGCATCAGTGTAAGAGCAGGGGCGTCCTTATTTATTCCGAACCACTATCCCTATACAAAGGTTATCTCTCTGAATATGTGAAAAACAAACTGGGATTTTATAGACTATATGGGACAGCAAGAGGCCAGAGATACTGCAGACCAATCAATCTTCTATATTGAATGGAGGCTGTACTACACTACATATAAATGCAGAAACACCTGCCCGCCTGAGCCCTCCTTAGTTACTACACAGAAAAATCAATGAAGGGACCTTATTCTTGGCTATGTAACATTACATATTTTAGTTGTTTCTAGCTGTTTCCCTGATATGTCTTTCATTTCTGATCACTACTTTTTCAATGCTAAGAGAACTACATGTCTCTACCAGTAACAACTGACAAGACCAAATGAAATTAAAAAGGTGCTAGTAACATATACACACACACACACACTGTGTTCTGCAAACACTTGGAGGAAGACTTCACGACAAAAGAGTTCACAAGTGGTAATCACTGCAGACACATCATCACTCTGCTAACACTGTTAACACATCACTTCAGTTTGCATAGAACTTAAGACAACTAATCATTACAAATTTAAATGAGATTACTTTCAGCCACAGAGGCATAAAGATGCAAGAAAAATAAGACAACTAGTCATTACGAATTTAAATGAGATTATTTTCAACCACAGAGGCATAAAAACGCCAGAAAAATAACACTTTCAATAAATGATTTTTAAGATGTGTTTGAATTTGTCAGACTGCACAGGTTCTCTGAGACTTGTCAAAGAAAAAAAAACACACTTTAAAGAGACAAAAAGCCTGCAGTTCAGTGTACGCCTATGTATTTCTTGAGAAATCCATTTGAAGTAGACTCTGCAAGATAAAAATAAAACCTGTCATAGAAACAGAGGCACAGTCCTACGGGCAACACACATTCAGTAAGGAAAATAAAAACTAAGAAAACAACTGAGCAACTGCTGTAAAGCCCACTGACTTCTGAATAACAGAAAGTACAAGAACGCTCATTATTATTTCTTTAGAAGGAAAAAAAAAAAAAAAAAAAAGAGACATGCTAAAAAAATCTCTTTAAAAAGAAAAATCAGAACACTTTCCAAACTCTTCAAAAATGCTAGCAATTTTTCTTTCAGAAAAGCATGACTCAGAAATAGCACATCACATTGCATATCGATCATCCAGAGAATGCTAAAACAACCAACAGTGTAAAAACACACAAAACCAGAAACCCTGAGTGTCATATTAGGAAATACACCAGATCTTTTGGCAACTGAGGGAGTACAAAGCCTTTACAAAGCTTTCATTGAATTATGTTTTTCTTCTTGTGACATTTATTTAAAAGGGAAAAATATATAAAAAGTGTATTTATCTTTAATACACAATATTGAAGATTATAAATTCTCTCTGTCTCTAAATATATATATATAACATCCTAATTAACAATTTATTTTGCTCACAGAGCACTATGCTTTATTACACGACAGTATGTTGGCTATGTACATGTACTAAACTCAAAGGATCACAGAATTTACCCTAAGCAAACACTACTACTCAGCAATATTATTTTAAAAGAATCAATTTGTTAATTTTACAATTTTTGGTAAATTACTATTACTTACTTACTATATACTTACTATAAAATTACCGACAATAAGAAAGGAATATGTCCCACAGGGATAACTTCTATTATTTTTCCTTTAAATGTCTTCACTAATCTCTCAATATAAGTACAAAACTTACCCAAAAACCCCCACAATGTTCATAATGTAAAACAAAAACACTACGACTGTTTTCATTTCTGTTCACTGTAAAAATTTAACTCATTTTTGGTAAGCAAAATGATTTGCCCAAAGTTCCATCTCAAGCATAATTCCCTACATGTGCTTTTGAAAATGCGATTAGATTAATCACCTGAACACTTTACAAAATTATATCAGCTAATGCAGAATGCTTACATATTTGAAAGATATATTCTTTTAAATTTCTTATAAATGCAGTGGAGACTCATGGTATAAATACTCAATCTACAACTAGCTGCATTTCATAAAGATTGTGGCTACTCACCATAAACAAACTATGAACAACACACATAAGAAACTCTTCTATAACTTTTTTGTTCACTTTGTGCAAACTGTTTCAGTAAGACCTAGACCCAACTAAAATAAAAAACAATATGTAGCTATTTAAAAATCACTTACGTTGCAGGCCAAAAAAGACACTGTTGCAACAAAACTCAGCCTAGGTACAGCAACAATATAGCATTTGCTATCCAAAGAACTATAAGTTATCACATTAATAAGCAAATACCTTTCTGTTCATGGTTAAACTTTAGCACGCCACAAAAATGTTTAGTGAACTCTAAAATGGCTCACAGTGCATCTAACTCTACTAGCAGCAGCAAAAGAATCCTGGGGTTGCCAGCAGGTTCACTAACTCCTGAGCCCATCTGTAGAGGCAAGTATTCTAGGACAAAATGTGTGTTCTTTTCCTTTGCTGCCCTCTCCTCTTTTTGGATAAAGGCACCCGTTACACAGCTCCAAAAACTGAATTTCTCGACTGCTGTGTTTACTTTCACCTGATCATGTTGACCCTTAGTTGCTACAGGCTGCAAAAAATGTACAAACATATTAATGCAAAATGCTATACTGCTTATGCAAGTAGCAACTGTAAACGTACAGCTACAAAGCTCCATAAGATCTAACAAAAATAAGTCTTGAAAAAAACACCACGCATTTAATGGAAAGGAGACAATCCTAGTAATTCTCACAGAAAACTGAGGTTTTGATGCACGGAGAGAGTCTATATGGCTTCCTGTTTTCATTGCTAATTCAATAATGACTCTCAAACCCAACTAACCTTAAATTCACTGCTATAGCAAAAAAGAGGAAAATATTTACACATTTTTAATACAAATTAGCTACAAACAAAAATAATACATCCAAAAAAAGATGTCTCACTCAACTAACCAGACTTATAGGGATGTTCTACTTGATTTCAGACGCAGGTACCTATTGACATTACAGCTGTTTGTACCTTTCCCAGCAGGGTAACCTGTTCACTTCCATTTACTACAAGCTTATTTTCCACTTTTCCATACTCCTTTCTTTTTCCACAAAGCAAGAGTCCACTATTAAGAGTCAAAGACTATTTTGGAACTGAAGTTATAAAAATAACTACACGCAAATGTAGCCACTCCTTAGAAAATTCCAAAATATCAAACAGTTCACATAAACCAATATGACCTTATTTCACCCTTTATGAAAAGTGTCTTTTTACAGGGATAAAAACATGGCAAGTCCATCACAAAACCTTAACGTTACAATAATGGAAGCAAATATTTTCATTTCATGTTGGTCACTGGAACACCCCCAAGGCCATAGCCAAAAGAAAAAAATATCTCCATTTATTACTCAGCTTACAGTGGGTTTTACTTTAAAATTACAGCAGCCTCTAAAGACCTTAGGATGTATGGAGTTTCTTTTAATGCATCTGTCTGTTAAATTACTGAGTGATTTAGACCTAAAGAGACTACACACAGACTACATTCTTGTATAGCTTCTTAAGAAATTAACTAGGAGATAACTTGAAGAAAAATCCCACATTTTTCACATTTATTCTGAGGGACTGACTTCCCTCTTTCTAAAAATCTTAACTTCTCCCTCAGTCCTTGCAGTTATTAAACAGGAAAACCTGGAGAAAATAGTTGTTCAATATTTTACAGCACCCCCAAATATATTATTTTCCCCTCCAGAGAGAGTGAATACAAAAATAATTAAGGTCACCACAATTACTAAACTCTTAATTGGGCAGCACACAAAAACGTGCTGTTTATAAACTGACGAATGAGGACTGTGAGGCCTTTGTCTTTCTTTACTTCTGAACAATATATAAGTTCATTGAAGTCGGGAGATCATTTATCAAATTAAACTAACAAACTGGGATTTATGTCACCTTATTTCAGAATTACTGACTTTTAGACATCTAAGCCTGAAACAAACACCCTAAGCTATTCTACAATCAAGACAGAAGTACAAAGCACCACGGTGTGATTTGTTTGATGTTTTTTCAAAGGAGAGGAAGAGCTCTCTAGCACTCCTTGTTTTTACAGCTGACTGTGGAAGAAGTTCTAGGAACCACCTTTAGATGACAAGTTAGGAAAAACAATTCCACCAACACTGTCCAATCTTGGTTCCAGAAACATTAAATTCAATAACTTACCCTCTACTGTTAGAGTACCCATTTTGGATTCCAGAAAATCAAACAGTGTGCTTGGCGCAGATGGTCTGGAGTTTCCGAGCTCTTCTTCATCTTCAGGCCGTACTCGGCCTCGGCCCTTCCCTTTACCTGTAAACATCAAGTCAGTTGTGGGTGAGGAATAAAAAAGAGTGTATGCACTTTTAAATTTCACTTATAAACTGTTTGTATTTTCTATCTTTAAAACATTTTACCACGGATAAAAGAGATATTTTTCATTTAAGGATACTCAAATCTGTTACTTCAAGTTCAAAAATTTTGACAAGAACACAACACACAGAGGCCTTTTCTAAGTATTTGCTTTCAAGTTTGCAATGCATTCTAACTTGCGGGAGAAAAAACATGCAGATATGCCCTTCTATAACTACGTTAGCAATCCATCACACACAAATTCCTTCACTCATAAATGCCAGTTCAAAGAATTTCTTTGCAAGTTTTACCTCTAGGTGGTGGTCCCTGAATGGTTTTCTGTTTACTGCTGTTCAGAAGAAAATTTAATGCCGCCTCTAGACTGTTATTGTTATCCATAAGTGCCTGTCTTGCTGCTTCTTTGCTGAAACCCATCTCTGTTATGTGTTTTAGAGCCTTTTCATCAACCTGAAATGAAAGATATACCCAGACCTAATAATAAAATGCAAGAGAGATTCCATAAAAACACCAGATTTGACTTTAATTTCCCATTAATTTTTAATTGAAACACCATTTCATATTTCATTGATGATATCAGTTTTATATAAAATCTTCAGATATTATCTTTCTTAGGTACAAACAATTAGCTAGTACAGGTTTTTTTTTAATATTATTATTATGATTTTTCACAGTATCACAGTATGTTTGGGATTGGAAGGGACCTCAAAAGATCATCTAGTCCAATCCCCCTGATGGAGCAGGAACACCTAGGTGAGGTCGCACAGGAACATGTCCAGGCGGGTTTTGAATGTCTCCAGAGAAGGAGACTCCACAACCTCCCTGGGCAGCCTGTTCCAGTGCTCTGTCACCCCCACTGAGAGGAAGTTTTTTCTCAAATTTAAGCAGAACCTCTTGTGTTCCAGCTTGATCCCATTACCCCTTGTCCTATCATTGTTTGCCACCGAGAAGAGCCTGGCTCCATCCTCATGGCACTCACCCTTTATATATTTATAAACATTAATGAGGTCCCCCCTTAGTCTCCTCTTCTCCAAACTAAAGAGACCCAGCTCCCTCAGCCTTTCCTCATAAGGGCGGTGCTCCACTCCCTTAATCATCTTCGTTGCCCTACGCTGGACCCTCTCCAGCAGTTCCTTGTCCTTCTTGAACTGAGGGGCCCAGAACTGGACACAATATTCCAGATGTGGTCTCACCAGGGTGGAGTAGAGGGGAAGGAGGACCTCTCTCAATCTACTAGCCACCCCCCTTCTAATACACCCCAGGATGCCATTGGCCTTCTTGGCCACAAGGGCACAGTGCTGGCTCATGGTCATCCTGTTGTCCACCAGGACCCCCAGGTCCCTTTCCCCTACACTGCTCTCTAATATGTAATTTCCCAACCTATACTGGAACCTGGGGTTGTTCCTGCCCAGATGCAGGACTCTACACTTTCCCTTGTTAAATTTCATTAGGTTATTCCCCGCCCAACTCTCCAGCCTGTCCAGATCCTGCTGGATGGCAGCACAGCCTTCTGGCGTGTCAGCCACTCCTCCCAGCTTAGTGTCATCAGCAAACTTGCTGATAGTACACTCTATTCCCTCGTCTAAATCGTTAATGAATATACTGAATAATATTGGCCCCAGTACTGACCCCCGAGGCACTCCACTAGATACTGGCCTCCAGTATTTTAATTAATAAGTTTTCAGTTCTAATATTATGTGGTTTCAAGCACAAATTGCTCTAGTCTACCTCTTTGTTTGCTGTACACTGGAACAGTATGACAGACTGTAATATACTTTCTCTAAGATGAAAACTAAAACAAATCTCTCAGAATAATACTTGCATAAAAACAAGCCATTGTTGCTATTTATAAATAAAGACACCCTTCCACAACTTTTACAGACAATACAAAACCCAGTTATACACTTCTTAAAAAATGGAGAAAATATAATCAGTAAAGGTTCTGTAGAAGAAAGGAAAGAAATACAAACAATTTACTTGCACAGAAATACATGCTTTCTTATTCTAAACTGTATAGAGCATGAAAACAAAAAGGGAAAGCAGGAATCACAGAACATTAAGTACAGAAAATAACCTTACATCTGCACAGCGCTTCAACACAGCCAAGTGAGAACTGTCTCTTCCAGTGCATACAGACCTACATGCACTAAACATGAAATGGGACTGGGCCATCTGTCCTACCCCATCCCATATGCAACTAAAACAATGCCAGTTACCCACCTACTGCAGTAGCTGTAACCAAATATATTCTGGAGTCTCATGACCATAACATTTTACCTACAGGTTCCAGAATAGCCATATTGTGACATCCCTCCCCCCAAGAAAAAAAAAACAAACCATCCAGACCCAAAGGAATCTAACCTCTACGATACAGAACTCCCTCTCTCTCCCACTATTTAGAAGAACTTTTATTGCTAGAATGATTTAAATTACAACTGTATGAGAGTTGTATGACAAATAACATTTAACCCTTCCTCCTTCGTTATCCATTCCTTCTAACTGAAGAAGGCTTTCTATATAGGCTTAGTGGGTTCATATTTGCTTCTTCTGAACAGCACCTACATATGCTAAATGACATAAGCGCAGGGCAACAAAGATGATCAAGGGACTGGAGCATCTCCCTTATGAGGAAAGGCTGAGGGAGCTGGGTCTCTTTAGCTTGGAGAAGAGGAGACTGAGGGGTGACCTCATTAATGTTTACAAATATATAAAGGGTGAGTATCATGAGGATAGAGCCAGGCTCTTCTCAGTGACAACCAATGATAGGACAAGGGGTAATGGGTGCAAACTGGAACACAAGAGGTTCCATTTAAATTTGAGAAGAATCTTCTTCTCAGTGAGGGTGACACAACACTGGAACAGGCTGCCCAGAGGAGTTGTAGAGTCTCCTACTCTGGCGGCATTCAAAACCTGCCTGGACGCCTTCCTGTGCAACCTCATCTAGGTGTTCCTGCTCCAGCAGGGGGATTGGACTAGATGATCTTTCGAGGTTCCTTCCAATCCCTAACATTCTGTGATTCTCTGTGATAATACAAAGTTTTGATAAATTGGAAGTACTGCCATTTTACAGTGCAATGTAATGCACATTTCTCACAGACCACAGGAAAAACAGAAAGCACAATACTTTAAACAATTACCCAATTAAAATTGTGTGGTGCTTTTCTGGTGATGTTTTGTTTTCTATTTTGTTGTTGTTGTCAGGGTTTGTTTTATTTTGTTGGAGGGTTTTTTGTTGTTGTTGTTGTTGCTACTGTTGTTTGTGGGGGTGTTTGTTTGGGTGGAAGGGTATCTTTCTTTTTTTTCTTAAGTCAGGGTCTTCTGGTTTATTTTTGTTACATTGCTTTTGAGTTGCTTGTTTTGTTTTGGTTTTTTAATAGTACAGGTTTAAGGTTCCATTTAAGTCTTCCACCTTACCAGTTCTCGGTAGACACCTTCATTCTTTCCCTCAGGTTTTGTTATCATCTTCTCTTTCTGGAACAGTTCCCTGTTTCGATTCCCTCCAGCACTCACATTGAGATTACTTCTGCTACTACCACCACCTCCTCCAAATGTCTTGGTCTTTAGATAAGCACAAAAATAACATTTCAGCAAACAGAACTTATGAAAGTAAGCCTTAATATGTAGCTAGTAGAAAGAGTACAGTAAATTTGATGCAGATGTATTTTTTATTATTATAATAGAAGAAATAAATCAAGAAATAAAGCACTAATTTACACACAGAAAAAAAAGATTAATTTATTAGATAGGTATTTTTCCCCTATGCCCTAATGATGTTGTAAAAAGGGTATATGATTCTAGTTTTTATGACTTACCAAGCAAATTTGAAAAATAAACTTAAAGGAAAACCAAGGGAGGACATAAAAACCTGACATGATGGAACTAAACATCCTAGCTATTCCTCCAGACTGAATGCAGGGAAACATGGGTTTTTCAGAATTGAAAAAAGCTGATGAAAACTGATGACAGGCATTTATTACTTAAATCTCATTAGCTAAACTGTAAAAGCCACATTTTTTCATAGCAGTATCAAATCAAAATCACATCTACAATAAAATATTATGATACGTTTATTGCCTTTATTAAAATGAGAACATACTCATCAATCCAAAAGGACTCTATGTTTGATTCATCTTTTTATAGATACATGACTAGAATTATAAGCAGACAAACATCAGAAAGCATTTGTCATTTAAGAGAGAAATATATACAAGATAATCACAGTAAGTAAAATGTTGCAACACGTGCATTCTAACCTCCTTGCTCTTTGTTACTTCGGCAATAGCAGCTGTTCTCTGCTTCTCAAACTCATCATTCTCCACAACAGTTTTTACAGTATTTGTCATCTGCAAAGTCTTTCTGCGATCAAGCTCTCTGCTGTCCACTTGCACGTGAGACGCACATTTCTGAAAAGCCAAAGGAAAACTTTAATTCACTTTTCTACCTATTCTCATCTGAAAAAGATTCAGTCTTATTCCATTAAAGTAGAACAACTTTAGATAAATAATACGATTGTAAAAATCTACACCTAAGACATGTAGATGTGTTTGCTGAAAGCACACTCCTTGGGTCCTCTAAAAAGGCCAAAAATAAGGACTTCTACATTTTAAGCTTAGTTCATGGTGTAGGTAATATAATTCTTGTAAATACCTCTTGCATTCAAGAAGGAACCACATTAGCACTTACAAGATCTATCCAGAAGAATCAAAGGCTCCACATACCAAATAAAATGTTAAGTTTGAAATTGAAAGGAAAAATGTTTAATATAAATTGGCACAACAAAGTGACAGGATCAATGCATTTTTTTAAAAACAGGCACATTTTACAGATCCAACTCATCATGATCTAAAGTACTTTGATGGCCTTTACCTAACGGGAACAAGTTCCAGTAGATAATCATGATACTTTTTTTTTTATGAAATGACAAAGAGAAGAGCACTATACCTGCCCAAAAGGTACAAAAGGGGGAGGCCCACCTTCCGTTCCAATATTACTCCTATTGTGCTTTGCTAAACTCTGTAAAAGAAAAGTGTTGATTAATAAACTGCAGAGAGAAAAGAGATTATATGATACATGTCTCTATTGCAGAAAATACATGAAACTTGCAAGGTCAACGTTTTAACCTAAAAAACAGAAATCATATACTTAATATAACATACTTAATTATATACTTAAAATCCCAAAGTACTTAACTTAAGGTGAAGATTGGGTGAGGGGCAGGGAGACACAGAAAATTACGAAAATTTGCAAAATCATGAAGGCAAAACATACATCAAATGCAGAAAAATCAGTTGCATAGCAAAATCGACACTAGTAGAACAAAGCAGCACACAAATAGGCAGCAGATGTTTCTTCCCATAGTGCCTAGTGAACTGGCAGCCGCTAGAGGCTGTAAAGGCAAACAGCTTCAGCACATGTAAAAAGGGATTGGACCAATTCAGCTTAGAGAAGGCAAGGGTCAGGGGGCATGTTATCAATCCACACAAATACCTGAAGAAAGGCTGTAAAAAAGATGGAGCCAGGCTCTTTTCAGTGGTGGCCAGTGACAGGACAAGAGACAACAGGCACAAATGGGAACACAGGAGGTTCCCTCTGAACATCAGAAAACATTCTTTTTACCATGAGGGTGATTTAGCACTGGCACATGTTGCTCAGGGAGGTTATGGAGTCTCCATCCTTGGAGATATTCCAAAGCTGCTTGGACATGGTCCTGAGTAAGTGGCTCTAGGTGGCCCTGCCCAGGGAGGTAGTGGACTCGTCGTCCCTAGAGGTTTTTAAACTGAGATTGGACATGGCACTTAGTGCCATGATCTAGTAAATGGACTAGAGTTGGACCAAGGGTTGGACTCGATGATCTCTGAGGTCTTTTCCAACCCAGTCGATTCTGTGATTCTGCTTAAGCAGAGGGGGAGGGTTGGACCAGATGACGTCCAGACGTCCACTCCAACCTCAACTATTTTGTGAAATTCATAAATCCATGCATAAGCAAATACTGAAAGGATTAGTCCAGACTGTATCCCCTGATAAAACGTAATACAGCAATTCTGGACGTCAAGGCTGTATAAGAGCTCAGGCTGCATGATCTCCCTAAAAACCATCTCCTTTTGCCACTTTTGGAAACAAAACACTGTGCCTCTAAGAAATTTCCTCTGTGGTCTCATGAAAAGTACAGTACATATGCTAAATTGATCAGGAGATCTTTGGATCACAAAGACCATAAAAAGCGTAACAACTACTGATATGTAACATCTATAGAAGTGCTCTAAACGCTTAGCCACAATCAAGCAATCAGTGACCTAGGCTTGAAAACAAAGCACACTCTAATACAAGTTACTAGTGGCCAAGAACAGTAAAAAGATGGATTTGTAAAACATTGCATTGAAGTATCTGCTCACAGTTTATACACCTCTTTCTTTACAAATTGTGACAACAGCAACAATCTGCAAGAGAATGCGATTCTTTGGAATCACCATTTGGTTATGTGTTAAGTATTTCACATTACAAAGAAATATACGGCTTCAGACATGAAAAAAGGAAGAATAGGTCCTTAATGCTGTTAAAATGCTTCAAAACTGTATTTTCTATAATTCATCTATTTTATCAAGTTCATTTCTTATTGTCCCTTTTTGTGCTACTGGGACAGTCACTCATAATTACATACATAATTTACATGTGCAATTCTAAGGCAGCACTTAGAAGCACAGAAATCAAATTTTTTCTGGTTTAGTTTCAATTAGTTCACTTCAAGTGATGCCTTAAAACCAAGAGGCTGATCCCTGTAGTACCCTCACACCTTCCTGTGTCTGTTAACTGAAGCAGCAGAGAACAAAGAGCATCTCACGGCCAAGCCACTTCGCCTCCCCAGGGCGGGTGCTTTGGATACAAATCCTCCACTTTTGTTGTTTCTTTGGATGCAGAGAAATGTAGGCAATTCTGAAATTAACTCCAGCACCCAAACTATAATAAAAATATTGATATGATGGCCTAAGAACTCTAACATTTGGTCAAACTTAATTCCTCATGTTCTATACTCAGAAAGAACACGCTTAAGTTTAATGTCTGACTTGGGTTTGGGGTGTTTTCTTTCCCAAAACCGACTCAAGGAAACACATACAAGCAAAAGACTGTTGCAAACTTTCTCAAACATGTAATTTAGCAAATGCTAAAGAAGCACTTAAAAACTGATTGCATATTTACTAACATTTAGCCATATGAGTTCTGAATCATAACAATTTATTGCATAAAATCATTATCCAGAAGGAAAGAACCCTGCCTAATGGTAAATAATAGCCTTGATACTTTCTTTTCAAGTAGCACTGTCTGCTGAGAAGTGAGAACAAGTGCTTTGGAAATTAAATTCCACTTTGCACTGAATAAAAAGCAAAGTGGCAACAAGAACAATATTTCTAACTTACGATTAAATTTGCTTGTAGCAGAGCAGTAACTATCATTTACAATAAGCTCTTTTGTTAATAGATTCAGTATGCAACTTTCACCCTTTATGCTGTATTTGGAATGTGACATTAAAAAAATATTTCCTTAGGGAATCACTTAAGAAACAAAGGTTTACAATACGACACTGAACTCCTAGATATCATGTACTCTTATCCCCTCACATTTATTTCTAATGTGAATTTGGAAGTATACATAAAACTACTTCAATTCCCCCATCAGGTAACCTCAATGCTTAGCCTCACCTTCATCAAAAAAGAATCATTAAGTATACTTGAGAACTTTACTTTTAGATCTATAATTTGATAGATTCTGCATTTTAAAGATATAAGGGCCTACCAAACAGTCTCACCAATCATCTCAGCAAAATTTCCTTCAGCCTTCACTTACAGACGGTCTGATGTTTTGATTAACAGCAACAAAAAGTACTCTTCCTTCATAAAAAGGGTACCGGCAATTATCTTGCAGATACTGATCCTCACTGATTGAAATACCAGTCATCACCAGGACACTGGGAACACTATGAAGCAATAATTATTTGTAACAGTATTCTCACCTAAAGAAGTCCATGACACACTAACATATATTTTCAAACGACCACACAGTTACAATCCCATTTACTCCTTCCTTATTTGTTTACCATCACTTAAACAGTAACAATTAAAAAACCAGAAATGTCTATGCAAGAATTACCTTATAATAAAATTGAATGGTACAAAGAATATATTTATTCCACATGAACTACATTTGTAGTGTGAAAATGCTGCATTAATTCCACATACACTACACTAGGAGTGTGAATTTTCCATTACTAAAACTCAGTTCCTCCCAAAAGCAATGTCAAACATAATTCTGAATGGAACAAAATAATAACACAACTATGCAACTAGAAGCTGAGAGATACGTGCAAGGGCAATAATTTAAGACAGGAACAATAACTTCAGAATTAAAATTTTGTAATATTATTTGACTTAATACCACTAGCTGTTTTAATAACTATAAAAAAAAATCCTTAGTTTTTCATCTACACAAGAAGGCAAATTAACACTTCTCGGATACTGTATTGGAAAGAAATAAAAAGCCTTCAAAACAAGTAATTTGACATAGTCGCACAAATAACAAGTTTTCTGTCTTTTTACGCAAACACAGTTCAGCATTGTATTTAAGCTTCACTGGCAAGATTAGACAAGGAATGGCAATGTCCTCACTTAAGTTTCTTTGAGAGCTGACAATCTTGGTTAGCTGTCAACTGTTCTCTTCTGTAAAGCTTTCTGAACAGGACAGAAACACTGAGTCCAGGAGGACACTGCTATGAAAGTAGCATCTGGCTTCTATAGACTTGCTTGAGCGCTCTATGTCTAGCTGTCAGTCCAGATATAGAACTGGAACTACGATTTCCCGTGGTCTTGGTTCACCTGTCCAAACTGATTTGTTGTCACCCACAGCTTTTCTGACATGGCCACATTTATGCTGGGAACCTGACTGTGCGCTGTGAGCTGGTCAATGAGAAAAAGAAAATGATACCGTAGCAAATAGCAAGATAGAACCAGAGAATTGAGGGGACAGCAAATGGCAATAGTTAACTTCTTATATTTTATCTTACCAGAGTAAATCAGCGAAAACTTAGTTACCTCTCTTTTAAACATATCGCATAAAGCCAACAGAAGTGACTAAAAAGAAGTGCTAAAACTTGTAGTCAGCAGCATGATCATGGTTATTAAATGGTTTGCTTCCTTGTAAAGAGAACACATTCCAAGATATTTCTTGACAGTGACCTCAAAAACAAATTTTCATAAAGCAACATTTATTTGTTGAAGCCCAGACAGAAGAAACATGAAAACAGACTGTCTAAATTATCACCAATAAAGCTAATTAATTCTATTGACCCTTCTCTTACCAATTAGACAGCACTCTTAACAACGTGTTACTTCTACTTGTCTCTTTTCCACCTCGAACAATCTTAAAATTTAAGTATTTTTTAACTGCAGAGAAAACTCACAAGACTTCATACTAAATACAAATAAACCAAACAGAATGGGATGATTCTGCTGTTGGCCTCAGAGCCTTCTCTCCAATAAAACAGGCAGCTCCCTTTAAAACTAGAAATGTTTTTAAAAACCTATTTTCAACTATAAAAGCATACAAATGATGCCAAACAGAAGCTAGAGTGGACACTGCATAAACCACATTTCAAATAAATTTTGGCTCAGTTTCTCAAATTCATAAAAATGCAAATAACACTGAAGAAGGCTACTCATAACAATAATGGCTGTGCCAAACTTCACATCAGCAACAATAAAACAAGTACTTTAAACAGAAATGACGTTTCATAAGGATGGTGTTCATAAGCAGCTACTCTGTTTCAGAGACGTGGATGTAAAGATGTAGAGACGTATGTGTGCAGTAGTAGTGACAGCTGATGTGGTAAGTATTTGGGAATGTTTGTAGCAGGGTCACAACTTCCTGCCCTAGGACCTTCCACTTATTTGTGAGGAAATGTATGAAAAAGTCTTCCAACTTTTGGTCGCTTGGGACAAGAACGCGACTAAAATGGAGTAAATGGGTTTACAAGCACTTATGGCTTGTTGAAAGATTTTAAACCCTCCAATTCATCTTTCGAATCACAAATTTAACTAAAGCACTGATGAAATCTGCAATACAGAATTCATATTTACGATTACCAACTTCAACGTTTTCCATACAATTACTATTTTTTACTTTTGTCTCAAAAATATAGTCTGCAGATGATAGTTTTAAGAGGCATCATTCTATAATATTTTGGTACCAAACACACTGTTTAGGAAAGCAACTACCCAAGGTTGCACTGAAGTAAATTTCATGTGTTTGACCCATGCTAAGATCACTTATATTGTGTGCCACTGTCCTCAGCACTGGTGAGGTTGCACCTTGAATACTGAACTGTGTTCAGTTTTGGGCCTCTCAGCATAAGAAGGACATTGAGGTACTAGAGAGAGTGCAGTGGAGGGTGACAAAGCTGGTGAGGGGCCTGGAGCACAAGTTTGATGAGGAGCAGCTGAGGGAACTGGGGCTGTTCAGACTGGAGAAAAGGAGGCTGAGGGAAGACCTTAGTGCTCTCTACAACTACCTGAAAGGAGGTTGTAGCATGGAGGGTACTGGTCTCTTCTCCCAAGTAGCAAGTGACAGGACAAGAGAAAACGGCCTCAACTTGTGCCAGGGGAGGTTTAGATCAAATATTAAGAAACAATTCTTCACGGAAAGGGTTGTCAGGCATTGGAACAGGCTGCCCAGGGAAGTGGTTGTGTCACCATCCCTGGAGGTGTTTAAAAGGTGTTTAGACAAGGTTTTAGGGACACGGTTTAGTGCTAGAGCTAGGTTACGGTATGGTTATTATGGTTGGGCTTGATGATCCTGGGGATTGCTTCCAACAGAAATATTTTTATGATTCTAAATACAATTTTTCTTTTGCAACATTATACATAAGACCTATTTACATGTATTTGGCTGCATCCCCAAGTTCTAAAAGCTTATCATATGAAGACTTACAGTCAACACATTAAGCCTGATGTCATTAAATGTAACATGCATCCTGTAAGACAAGTATTTCCAGTGGTGTTACCTCACCCTTTGTAATTCCCACTTTTCTATAAGATGCTCCACTTCACCTCCAAGAACTGTTGTGTTACCGTCATCCAACAGCAAGAATCCATTTCTCACTTCAACAATTCCTGAAAGTTTAATTTTCGTTCCAGGTGGAGTGTTCAGGCTACAATTAGAAACAAAGCCAAATACATTTATTAATATTCTGTCACCAAGAACATAAAATTCTACTCTTGTTATACTTACACTATTGTCACATAAAAAAATCTTTGCAATAATTCCTTCACTATGCACAGCACTTTTCAATAGCTTTTTTGGAACACTTCCGACTCATTACACAAAAATGCCATATTGCAAATTAGATTCTAACAGAGATGAATGTTTGCAAATTGTCTGTTTGGTTAAAATCCAATTTAACAATATGAAACTACGGATGTGATTTGTTTAGACTAACAGAGCTCCAAGTCAGCTGTCTAAGTTCCTCATCCTAGGATGTATTTATAGTTAATAAATAGAGGAACTCCAGATGGTTAATCATCTCATTTATTTTAGACATTTAACTTGGGAAAAAACGAAGAGCTGTTAGATAAAAAGCTTTCTATATATTACAAACAGTCAGGACTGTACCAGAATAAATGTAAAAAACATGCATCATTTAAAAACATAAGGACGGTCTTTGTGGTCAACTCCCACAAGAAGGTATCTACCCTATGAAAAATAACAGCAGATCCATAAAAGATCACGCATCTTCGACCCGTAATTAAAAGATATTATAAGAACAACAATCTGGAAACTATGGTTTTTCTTGTGAGAAACAAGATACAGTCAGAGTGAGCAGCAATAACCTCTTTAAAATATGCTAAAGCTATTGTTACTATCACAGGGCCATACCACACGGTAAGGAAGGTAAGGAACATTTACAGTGGAGTCAGCCAACTTCAGCACTAGTGGCGTTAACCTTAGCAATATGAATGGATTTTAGGTATTGTTCCGATAAAAGTAAAGAAAATGAGATCATAAAAAACAAGCAAGAAAGAAATACAGCAAAAAAAATGAAAATTATGCAAAGGGGTAGAGGGGTAAATGAAAACCCTAATAATGAAGAAATTCTAATTTAAAATAAAACTCTGATTTTTATTTATTTCAAAGAAACACTATGTACTGAAACAGCATATTATTCCAGGTTAACAATCTAACCTCAAACCTGAAACAACCATATACAACACAAATTAATTTTTCATACTGTGTTACTTGAAATCAAGAGCTCACATCATTAGTACAGAGTGATGAGTTCTCTGACATTTTTGAGCTTTTATCTAAAAGCTTTCAAATTAAGTCTTCCACTGAGTGTTCCAATTAAGGTATTCTGTGATTTAGAATCTACTTACACAGGAGCCTTTTTCCCTTCCTTTTCTCCTCTCTTTAAACTCATGTTGGAATATGACATTCTAAGTTCTGCTGGTTTAAGCTAAAATTAAAATATGATTGAGTGTTCAACCTTTTAAGACAGCATCACTCTAAACTGCAAGCTGGCTCCTGCTAAGGAGCAGTTTAACAGTACAAGATGACATTTAAAAATGTGGTATATATCTATATCTAACTGTTGCAGCTAGCAGATAGGAGATTTTTTTAAAATCAAAGTAAACCGAACCAGGGTAAAGAGCAAAGCACACCATGACTCCAGAGACTAAACACTAGAAATAATTTTCAGCACCTTCATAACCAAACACACAAAAAATCCCCACATTCAACAGTAATTAGCTCTCTTACCCTTTGTTTTTAACTGAAGAAATACTTGTTAATTCAGTTCAAGTTAAAGTCTTGCCCATGGTGAAGCAGCACTAGTTGCATTAAGTTAGGTGTGTCAGGCCTGTGATATTCCAGCGTCAGACAAAAGATCTGCTGCTACCAAAAAATGGGGAATTTGGCTCAAGTTTGCACGCACCCAAAACACTGTCTGTGATGTAAACTCCAACTCAGCAGATGACTGCAAAAATCCACCTTCTTCCATTGTGTACTTCAGCATAAACAGTACTGTTAATCACATTCATATACACCTTTGCATGCTGAATTTAAGGTTCTCCTTTATATATAAAATTTGAGAAGGAATAAACCTGTTCTGTCATGCAATTTTTCCACATATTACTAAGGATACTTCCATTATTTTAAGGATATTTAAGTATCAGAGCAAAACTTTGAAAAGAAAGTTGTTCACCTTATTTTTGACATGCTGCTGTATTCTATAGCTGTGCAGCTTGTGTGTCCATCGGTCATCTGTAAACGTAACATTCTGGGAGCAGCCTGAGATTCTTCATTATCCTTTGGTGCAGCAACATTGCGTATTTTCTGTATTTGCAGAACACATGGCCCTTCCAGCTACATATGCAAAACAGAAAAGACAAAACTGTTAACACCACGAAGCAAACACACTGTACTATCTAGACATGCTAACAGATGGTCCCAGGCAAAGGAAAGTTCAATTTGATCAGGCAGTCATGTTCAATTTCTGTCGTTCATGTACTGTACATTCGAAAGCATGATAAAAATGGCTTTTTCAGGGAAACAGTTGTGATGCTTCATACGTCTCTGCAATAATGATTATGGAAAAGAACTGAAAGAAAAGAGGTGAGGGGAGCAAACAAGCAAAACCACAACTACTGTCACCACTTCAAACATACTATGGAGTGCAGATAAGATTTCACCTGCTGTACTGCGGGGTCTCATTTACAATTATTACAATGACTACAATTAAAGTAAAATTGCTTTATAAAAACTAACTAGTAACACAGCGTCTTCAAACAGGTACAAACACAAAAAAAACAAACAAAACCTGCCCCACAAACACACTTCATCACATTTAGGTCATAGCAGAGTACACAGTCATTCTGAACCCTCTGAGAAATAAAATCAGCTGCTCAGCTGACCTCCACCATCTAAGACAGCAGGCAAGATGAAAAAGTGACAACTTCATCAACTTCTTCCCTTTGAGAAACAGACCTAGTTAGCCCAGAAGAACATAAAATCAGAGAAACTAACCAGGAGACAGATATACAAAAAGAAGAGTGAGATAAATAAAGAGAAGAATAGAAGCAGTGAAACTAAATAAATTAGAAGATGAGGAAACATGAACTTTATTTGGGATGAGAACAAAAAAGAAAGGAAAATACTTTGGAATACTATTAAAGCATGAAATCATACTAAGAAGAGGAAGAAAACTGTCACTAACAGGAATAAAATTAGCACTCTACAGAGTTCACATCTTAAATGGTTTTGTGACCTTAAGGCAATAGTAAATAACAAATGAAATTTTCTATGTAATTTTCCTATTCTTGACACCTTCAAATAAATTTAAAATTTGAAGGCATCTGCATCATTTATGGCTTCAAATCAAACCAAGGAAAATGCAGCACTTGGGATGAAGGATTTCTCAGAAGCTAAAGAATTATTTTTATTTGAAATCGAGCACTAGAACAGGCTGCCTAGGGAGGCTGCAGAGTCTCCATCTCAGAAGACACTGGAAAGCCATCTGGACAAGGTCCTGGGCACCCAGCCCTGGGTGATCCTGTTTAAGCAGGGATGTTGGACCAGACGATCGTCCCTTCCATCCTCAGCCACTCTGTGATCTTGTAACTGTTTTGTTGTATACATTCCCACATTATTATTTAGGTAATGCCTTCATCCTGAAGTTCCACACAGTACAGCTGTAGCTTGTTCTCTCCAGGAGTTATTTACAAACTGGGCAAACAACTGCACACATATTAAGGCTGGAATGCTATGAAAAGCAATTCAGATGACTTTAATTTAAAAAAGAACAAACAAAAAACTAAAAGAAGAGAAACAAGTAGAAAAACAAAGAAATTGCATTTTATGTGCCAGAGTAGTAGTATAAACAGCTTTCAGTGCTTGCTTAGAGTCCATAGCAGGGGTGTCCGACTCATTTTCACTGGGGGTCACATCGGCCTCGCGGTTGCCTTCAAAGGGCCGAATGTAATTTTAGGACTGCTACATTTATACAGTCCTAAAATTACATTCGGCCCTTTGAAGGCAACCGCGAGGCCGATGTGACCCCCGGTGAAAGTAAGTAGGACACTCCTGATCTAAAGGATTAAAATAAGAGTACAGAACATAGGTTAAATGAGCTGAGGAATGAAGATTAGCTTTATCCGCCATTAACCCCATAATTAATGCTCTGCCTACTTTTTCAAGGTGAAAAATATAATAATAATATCTTATACTATATAATTTCATTATAATATTCACAGTGTAGGTATTACATTAACGTATGGGAAAACTACTGGATAACTCAGAATCTGAAAACTGAAAGAGCAGAAAAAGGCACATAGTTTAAATTAATTGAAACAACATTCCTATCATTTGTTCATGTGTAGCTAGACCATAGGCTTCTCCAATATGAAGAAAGTTATTTAAATACTTATATTACATCATGTTCAAAAAAACAAACAAACAAACAAATAAAACAAAACCAAAACAAAAAAACCCACAACCCTGAAACATTATCTACACGCACTGACTGGAAGGGACTAACTGCTCCAGCCCTCTGACCATCACCATGGCCCTCATCTGGACCTGCCCCAACAGGTCCATGTCCCTCTTATGTTGTAGGCCCCAGAGCTCACCACAGTACTCCATGTTCTAATAAACCAATCTCTTCAGATCCCTACAGAGATAAAATTTTAAACCATGTCCAATTCCTATCTATTTTCAACAAGTTTTGCAATATAGCAACTAGACAATACTCTACTCTTTTCAAGATTGCTATGGCACTGTCTTCCTAGAGGCTTTCACACACTTAAACTGGTCCGGAACCAAAAACCAGTAGGCCTCTCACAAAAATGTAGATTATATCTAACATTACATACTTTTTTGTCAAAAACACAGAAGTAATCATGCCTTTTTAAGAGCTCCTGAAATAGGCATTAGGAGCTAAGAACACAATCAAAACACTGATCAAGGTGAAGAGCTCAAGGCCCACAGATTACGTAAAGCTGCCAAACAGCCGTTTCTAAAAAGACTATGTCTCAGTTTGATCTGTCAGTATTACTGCACTCATAGTCTTGTCAAAATCATCTCAATTGGAAAAAAATAAGCAAGTGGCTAAAATTATGTAGGATATTTTTTGACACAGGCAGTTTCAAGCGCAGTTACATCAGGAGATCTGATGTAGCAATCACTCTCACTGGAAGGTGAAGATGAGCACCTCAAGACTGCAGTAGTTTTGGTAAATGCAGATCAGTTGTAACTGGAACAGCATATCTGATCATTCCCACCCCCTTTATTTTCTAAGAAAAAAAAAAAAAAAAAAGCCTGTAGGAAACCAAAATCTGCAGAAGAAGTGGCATTTAAAGGCAACAAAGCACAGTTAGTTGCAGTAAAGTAATTAGATGGAAGTCAGGAAGCATATGAGTAAGCCTGAACAGGAATTAGAATCCCTGGCAACTTATGTTTTAACTGCTTGCCATCAATCTGCCAGTACTCAAAAAGCAACTCTCAGAGCTCAGAAATTAAATCCTTTCTGAATGCTCATGAAATGAATGCTTCCATTGTAATGCAAATACTCAAGAGAAAATGAGTTATGCCTTGAACATAACATCATTACTAAATTATACATTATAACTATATAGTCGTCTTTGCATTTTTATTCCATTAAAATACTTAACCTATATTTATGGCATATAGTCATCTAGATGGAAATATGTGGGTTCAGCTTTTTCAAATACTATGCAAATGTGGCCATCTTGTGGTTAAGGCTGGTAATATTTTTTTTTTTTAATCCATACAAAACACAGATACAAATGAGTGAATAAAACATTTCTGTGTATTAATGATTGAAGTTGAGAACTACCTATAACGGTCAAATACCCATGTTGTTTTACACCAGGACTCTAAGCCAGCTTTTATGCAAATATTTGCCTATTACACTAACACTACAAAATAAAAGTTATTTTCTATGCAAGATGGAAATATATAATGTGTTCTCAAGACATAAATAAAACCGATCCTAGTCTTGGATGAGAGGAACAATAGTAATATATAATTTCTATTGTTTCCTGAAGTGTTTCTGAACCACAAGTGACTGTTTTCTGAGAGATCACATTAAGGAGTCACTCCTATCCCAACCATATCCTTTACTTATATAAAGCAAATACTCTCCTTTATAAACACATAGTTTCTGTAATATAAAATATCCATATATATTCCAAGCTAAATACCAGCAGTTATTAAATAGCCAGATTTTGTTTATGTTACTCAAAAAAAAAGAAAACACTACAGTTAAGAAAGCAAAGATTTAATACACTATCTAAAAGTCTGGGCTAAAAACTATAAGTAAGAATCTTTCTCAAACACGGACTTTTTCTGTGCAGTCATTACTTCTTTTCAAAACTTGGAGGATTATTATCCTGCAGCAAATGGTTTACGGATATTTGTTGGGGTCTTTTTTAGAATAATTTTCTACAATGTATGATCCAAATAAAGACAGTTGATTAAAGTCAGATCAAACTAAATTTTACTTGATGTTCACATGTAAAAAAATCTTGGCTACTTGATAATACTGATATGTAAGTCCCTATGATTTAATAAATGCTATTTGTTAAACAAACATCTGATGTTAACCAAGACCACTAGGGGGCATGTTTTCCTTCTGTCCTGGCTTGATTCCTCCAGCTTCTTGCAATTCCTGCTGCTGTTGTCAGGAGTCATTACATACGAGAGAAAAAACAAACAAACAATACCCTTTTCCTTCCATTAAAAATGGAAGGAGTCTGTAAGCGCTGATCTCTCTCAACCTTCAGACAATCTGGGAAACAGAAATAACTTGATTCAAACCAAGTTTCAAAAGGAAAGTTTGGATAGGACTGGATTCCTGCAGCATTCAGTCCTATTATCCAGTCTTCCATCTCCATCAACTGTGAGACAATCCCATGCAGAAATTTATGAAATCCTATTCAGTAACAGTTATTTTTTGTCTTTTTATTTAGGATCCTACATATATACTGTTTTGTATTGCCAGTACGACAAACGAGGACCCTCAAAAGGACACACAGTAACAAAAAGCAGAACATACCCTGAGGGGAGAGCAGCAAGTTTAATAGGGATCCTTGAAAATTAAACTAGAATTGGATTTTTTTCCTCACCTTTCCAGCTTTTTCATTTTCTGAAATGTTCAGTTTTATAAAATACAAAAGTATTTGTGTGTCTACAAGTGCAGAAGTTTTTTCCCCATGAAAGGGTAGCTGTTATCTCACAGGTATTTCAAAGCACTAACCACCAGTTTTCAAGCACACATCTCTCATTTTTCTGCAGAGGTTTTATATTTTGTGGAAACAAACAGCACAATTGCACCTTCACTTGTTTGAGCTGAGACACCTGAAAAACCCAAGTGATGACCTGAGCAGTTAAACTAGAAGCAAACATTTTGAAGCATGTAAGTAGCTTCTCACACATAGTGTCCATCAAAGCTTTTAGGATATTAATGACTCTGAAAACACACTACAATTACAGCCATTTTGAACTGAAATAATGTTTCAACAGCATAACTAAATAAAGCAAGCATTACCACACATAAAACCTTCACACTCTGAAGGATTGCATTTAACCAAATAAATTCAGACATCGTGAATATTACATGATCTGAAATGAAAAATTCAGTAAGACTCCAATTAAGCAACTGAGAAAAAAACAGCATAAAAACATGGCATAAAAAGCAATTATTTTGCTTGTTTGCTGTATTTCAGAAACAGGATACTGAAGAGGAAGAAAAATATTAAAATCATAGATACAAAGAACGGCTAAATCAATTTTTTGTAGGTGGTACAAAAATTTTTTAAGCACTGAAATATCTTGAAGAGCACGTTATCCAGAAACCTAAACAGGTAAACAACCAGTTTTGTTTTTTTTTTTAACTAATACCTGCAAAAAACATAGCTCCACGTTAATAAAACTTTTCCCAGAAAGTTAATTTATTAAGCAATGTGTTGCATGCATAGAATCCTGCCTGGCCAGAAGCTATGATCCTGCAATACACTATCTCTCAAGTGGGCTTTTCGCATCTAACAACAACGTTCCTGCTGTTGTTCTTGTAGAAGAAAGTGTCTGCAGCACTCACTGTTCCATTTAGACAGTAGCATCAGCAGAAAAAAAAAATCCTAACAGTTCTTAACAGCCTTTCTTATCAATCTTACTGTCTAAAAACAACACCCCATGATTTATCACTATTGGAATTTCAACAGTAGTGAAAAGTTTCTCCAGAACCATCTAACATGGTTTATCCACATAAATTATAGGATACATAGTCACAGGAAAATTACATTAAGTCTATAGCTGTAATACTGTAGATCAGTAAGCAAAGTAATACAGCATCAACGTGTATCACAATCATACGGCTGCTTTGCTTTATTCATAACCTGCTTTGACTGCCCTCCCAAAAATAAAGGAGGAGAAAAAAGTAACTTCTGATACCATGTCATGATCAAATAGGTTAAATTACTTTTGAGTGGTAACTTAAGTTACTAAGATTGTTCACTTTATTTAAGCAGTACAAAGTTGAGAAATAGAAGAGTCCTCTCTGCAGGAAGCCTAGTGGACAAAATAATATGTTAATATATTTATCCTATAATATACTCAAATATTGGGTTCTTTTGTATGTGAAATAATGACAAAACCAGACAGGTGCAGCATAGAAAGCTGTTATCACACAGTAATCACAGAACATAGAAAAAGTGAGGTAAAAATATTGTCTACCTTTTCCACTTTTCCACCATTGATGTCACTGGGGAGGAATTTCTTGCCAATCGTTCTTAAATCTGTCTGAAATTAATACAGAAGAAAAATATTAACCTAAAATATCCTGTTTAAAAAAAAAAATCATAATAAAAGATTAAAAAGAAGGGTATTTCTTCTACAACGGCAACTATTTACAGACTATGAAAAACCCCCCTCCCTATAACTGCATATGATGGAAAAAAAAATAAAAATCAACTAAAGGAGCTTACAAAAGAAATTCTTTTGCCTTTTAAAAGATACTCTTGTTTTAAGCACATTTTCAAAGATAATTAAAATGCCTTTAGTAGATAAAATGACAAAATAATGTTTATTTGACACAACTCTGAGGTTTAATATAGGTAAATTAATTTCTTTGCTCTCCATCTGGCACTTAGAGAAAAGCATTTTTACTTTGTGTGTTTTTACATGCACAAATCCTTCATAAAAGTTTGGGATGATTTTTGTAATTATACCTGGAGTAAAAGGTTACATCATACTTCCACTAAATGCTTCTTAACTCAAATGTCTGATTACTTCTTTGAGAATTGAGGCAGACAGCTAAATAACATTATTCAGCAACTGTGTAGCATGGCAACTGACAACATTGAACTGAAGAATTCCTATGATCAAAGGAACAAATCTCCACAAAAGCACTTATCCCACCTAACGTTTTTTGGACAAGCATAGCAATCAGGGTGACATGTGACAAAAGGATGCACTGGATGGCTAAAAGGTGCAGCACATGAAATTAGGAAATGGAGTAAAAACTAATTAGACTTTACAATGTGTAAAGGCTTTTAGTCCATTTACATTTGTTAAGAAAAAAAAATAAAGCACAGCAGTGCATCTTAAAAACCTATGCTTTCTAAACTCCTTTGCTTGAAATAAACCTGTTGTTTTAAATAGAACATGCTGGTGCAGATTACTGTAGTGAACCTAAAAGCTTTCTGTATTTATTATGATCATAAGCACTTACAAAAGAAGGGTTAAAAGTAATTACTCCTGGAACTTGTACACTAACTTGCCATTAATATATGTCAATGGATTATTGTTCCAGCATCCTAATCTAGAACTGAGCAACATATTTTAGTATCTAAAACACTGTAAACAAGTGTTTTATTCAGTTTTTCAGTGACAAACATTGGTACCCTACAAATAGAAAACTACTTGTACTGATGTTTTTAGTGTATTTACTCCAAGTATCTATTCAGTGGATAAACGCTCAACCCACTTTCTATTGCACAAGAGATCCACAGAAAGTGATAAGAAGGTACATTCAGTTTTCAGCCTGAGCCCACGCGAGGGAAATGATCTGTCATCGGTCAGTTATTTATCTCTGAACAGCACACAGGCTCCTATAAAATGTTCCAGCATGTTCCATATCCAGATAATAGACAAGTCTCCAGTAAGATGCTTTGCAATCACAGCAGCAGGGAGTGGACAACTTTTACAAACTCTTTGCAAGATCTTATACAAAATAAAAGCATCAGACGGAATGAAGCTACATTTATATCTACTTCATATTTATTTAAGCAATTCACACATACAAAAAACAAATTTAAAAAACTTGGTTGACTTCTTGGTTTCTTCTGCCTGAAACATGTCTCTAACAGTCAATGAAAGAATTTGTGCATGCTACTACAACCCAGAAACCTAATGCTTATTCTCTGCATGTATTGTTGTATATTCTTTGCATTTTTGCATTATAATTTTGCTTTATTTCCTTTCCAAATTAATTGCATGAATTGGTGCATTCATACATAAGAGTGATTGAACACATGCTTCAAAGAATAAATGCAAGGAGCGGAAAGGATACTCTTGTCAGCATATCATCTTAAAATCAGTAGAGGTTGAATCTCAAAGATGGGCAAAATAATTACTAACAATTCTCATTTACAATTTCATCAAGAAAGAATACTTTCAAGTACATTTTTTCCCCCTGGAAGTACACATAGTTATTACAAAGGACAGATTTTACATAAATCTATACACAGCACGTAAAAGCTTTAAAACTTCTGAGTGTGGATGACTAAGTTTTAAACAAGTAAAACATAAAATTGATGAAACTCTACCTCCTGATTTTCACATAATACATTAAAAATAAGTAACAAATACATGGATTAAGTAGCTTAATCATCTTTGTGGCTCTAATGACTACTAATTCCAATTTCTACAGTAAACCAAAATAACATGTTTGTAGTTATATAAACACGTACACGTCACAGGAAAAATCACCATTCATTTAAATACGTTTAAGGAGTACCATGTCCAGAATTCAAACTACGTACAGGTGTTTTATTCATTCCAACAAAGTAGTATTTTCTGCTACAATTTCATTGCCTTGTCAGTACACAACACTTCCTATTTTATTACTGCTTGTACTTGGATTTTAGATTCACATTTCATAAACATAAAAATACTTTCCTACTGCAAACTGTGTTCATTTTTCACCTTCACGTTTCACAGTTTGGAATAGGTTTTATTTCCAAATAAAGTTCACAACTCAAACACACAAGGAGAGAGACAGGTACTCTGCCCTTTATATAAATCACGCAGACAATGGTACACTTAATTAGCCACACAAACCTGTACTTGAACCATTAGATATATAATTTTTAATATAATACATTAGAAAAAAAAGTTTTCACAATCATAACTTACATTAAGGGCAACAAGGATAATGTCATTTGTATTAACTTTTTCAGAGGAACTTATGCAAGCCTCAATTCCTTCATCTGAAAGATACCTGTTAAAGAAAAAAAATTATGTTAGAATATCACATGATTCATTAGGCAAATATTTTTTTCTGTATATAAGATTGTCTTTACTTTCTATCTTTTGCACTGCTGAAGCATAGATTTAAAAGTACTTGGAAAATAACTTGATGTAATTGACAGAAGCTGGACGCGATGACCCTTGTGGGTCCCTTCCAACATGAATCAATTGACATGAATCAATTGACATGACATGACATGTAATCGATTTCCTTACACTGAGATTGAGTGAGAGGTTTCTTCCTTCATAATTCTAAATAAAGGAAAAAAGTGCACTCTACTTACAAAGTAGCAACAGATGATTATGTGGAACAGTGCAACACTAAGTTCCTGCCTCCCCAAATTATAAGAAATTAATTTCAAAATGAAATGAACTTGCAATTAAAAAAAGAAACCAAACCAAGCCAACAAAAACCTGCATCCCACACACAACACAAAATGCAACCACATTTGTTTCTGAAGAGAGAGACCACACAGTTAAGCCTTTGAGGGCTGGGGCACATAACACACTGCCATCCTGTAAAATGGATTCTTGCTTGTCTGGGCTACACAGAAATTGACAAGGTTGTAAGCACATTACAGTGTATCAATAGTCGAACAGGGTAAAAAAGCTTTAAAAAAATAGAAAATCTCCACAATCACATTTAGAAATGGCATTTGTGACCTTCATGGTGACAGTCCAAGATGAGTATCTTTCTGCAAAAATTCTGAGCACATACCATGCATTTGTTCATCTGGAAACTAAGTAAGTTTTAAACTGATTCAGCTAATGAATTCAAAAGGGCTGATGTATTCTAATCCCTAGAAACACTTAAAAAAACAAAACTTGAGTGGTCATAAGTGGTGACATTTGTTATTCATTTTCCCTACTATTTCCTATCTGAAGGCCCAGCTTTAATTTTTACATATCTAGCACCCTGCCTTCTCTGCACAGCTCTTCATTTTATTTAAATACATCACAGCAATCATTAAATAATTGATATTTGCTAGATACTCAGCCTGAAACTGTGCTTGCCCAAATAACATTTAAATAGCTGACTACCCAGAATCCACCATTCCCCAAGGAATCAAAGAATTATTTAAGAAAGCAAGTTTAACATACATTAAGAAATATTGAAAATAAGAAATACTTGTTTTTCAAGAAAATTACATCCATAGTGTAAATTATCAACAAGACAAAACATTTGAAGGCAAGTACACTTGACAGGCCTTTTTGATTCTAGCCCAGGTAACATTAACATCACCCTCTTCAGCCTTGCCAGTGTTCCCAGACTAATTAATGATCCCAGCTGTGCTCTCACCCAGACATTTGATAGGATCCAACTGTTCAGGTCAGACACTGATATCTAGCAAATCCTAAGGGACTAGACCAGCATCACCAGAAAAATAATTTATTTATATATATATATATATATATATATATATATATATATATATATATATATATTTAAAAAAAGCACAAGCAAAAAAACCACACCACACACAAATGCCAAACACACAGATATACTGAATGGAAAAAAAAATAGCATATATAAAAACATTGGAAGAAATAACCCTATTTTTTATATAAAAGGCAGATGCTTAAGAAGAATATGGTGGCAATATTTGGTGGCTTGCACAGGAATGCAGGATTTCACAGCTGAGCGACTCTGAGCTCAAGTATTGGGACCTGTGAAGATTCATGTAAGCACTGTGAATTAGCAGATCTCATTAGCTGGTGTCAGAAGGTAAAGTGGAACAGCATTCCCACTCCGTGCCAGAGGAAACTAGAACAGATACATCCTACAGGCACTACCCTACTTTCCAGGCTTCAACTGAGGTTTAATTACACCAACAGACTTCCTAGAAAGAGCAGCATCATAAACTCTACAAGTTTACCTCCTGTTATCTTCAGCGTAAAATTGAACATAAGTTCAACAACATGGGTTATGGGGAGTGCAAGTCTTGCAAAGATTGCTGATCTGCTTCTAACGTACACTAAGTCACTCTTCAATTCAACTGAAGCTAGCAAGACTGCAGGTCTTAGTTACTTAGCCTACTATGTAATAGATGGAAGCACTACTGTTTTCCACCAAGGAGATAATGTTTTCAAAGAACAAATAAACAATCTGACCTAGAATTAATTTTTCCCTGTATAAGATGAGATTAATTCTGCTATCAGAAAATTCACTGAGTCATGTTGTACTTTTTCACTTCAAAGTGAAGACTGAATCACAGCTTCCAAAATACCCCTCTGCTTTAGTCAAAATTTTCAGTTTATAACTTTTTAATATATAAATTTATATATAAATTTTCAGTTGAGTTTGTCTCATTATTTTGTACGTTTTCTGAGACAAGAGGATAAAGAGAAACTCATTGAAAAAGACTCATTTTTGACTTGTGCTAATTTGAGCAACAGCCCTTAGCAGAAAACATTGCCCACCTGACTGAAATCTCTGCCAACATAAAGGCACCAGCCATGAAATGCCATTGGGGACACCTGTTAGTTTGATTTAAGCAAACACTAAACCTTTTCAGCAAAAGATTGATTAACACAGTTATTAAAAGAGTCTTCAAAAAAGCAAAATCTGTCAACATCAAAGTGGGGGGGATATTTTATAGTTTGGGGTTGCTTGGTTTGGTTTTTACAGATATTACATGAAAGTTTAAATCCCTTAAATGTGTAAAATCAGGATCAAAATTACTTTCAAGAAAAAGGATTTAAATCAACAAGTATGTCAGCAAAATTATGCTGAAGAATTTAAACAGAGAAAGCAACAAAATCAGCAGAGCTTTCCAGTAAAGCATCAGGTGTTACTTGTGTGGAACAGGACATAAAACCGCAGATTTCATCAGAAATGTTCAGAAATTGGGCAGGGAACAAATCACAACCAGGAAACACATTGCACCAGAATTAGCCAAAGCACAGATTTCTCCTTCTTTAATAGAAGCTTGGAACTAGAGTGTATCAAGTCAGTCTTGTCCACTTTGCCCTAATAGCTCTCTTTTACCAAATACTTTCTGCAGCAATGAGTATTCCAAATATATGTTCAGATTTTCTTTACAACCTTACTGAAAGTTCTTGTTTAAAATAAACTATTTTAACTTCTCCTCATTGTCTGTATAGTCTCCCTAAAGAACTACTTAAGTTTTAGTTTTGAATATTTCCTGCTACAGGTTCACAAATTATTTAAGAAAAAAGAAAAAGAGAACAAAAAACCCACCACAATATTTTTAGGAAATCTTTGTTTTAAAACAAATTTATACAGAAAAATACAGACCTATACCTCTCAAGTATGAAAAGGGAGTTACAATTGGCAAAATTAACTTTCCAGATCATATAATCCCTCCCCCACAATATACAGATTATTAAATCTTAAATTCTTTTTTCCACACTCTGAAGGTAACAGAGTCCCCTTTTCTATCTGCTCTTAGTAAGAATCATAGAATCACAGAATCGTTTTGTTTGGAAAAGACCTTTAAGATTGAGCCCAACCACTAACCCAGCATTGCCAAGTCCACCACTAAACCATGTCCCTAGGCATCATATCTAAACATCTTTTAAACACCTTCAGGGATGGTGACTCAACCACTTCCTCAGGCAGCCTGTTCCAATGCCTGATATCCCTTTCTGTGAAGAAATTTTTCCTAATATCCAATCTAAACTTCCCCTGGCACAACTTGAAGCTGTTTCTTCTCAACCTATCACTTGCTATTCTGTAGACCAACACCCTCCATGCTACAAACCTCCTTTCAGGTAGTTGCAGACAGCCATAAGGTCTCCCCTCAGCCTTCCTTTTCTCCAGCTGCTCCTCCTCAGACTTGTGCTCCAGACCCTTTTTCAGCTTTGTTGCCCTTCTCCAAACATTTTCCAGCACCTTGATGTCCTTCTTGTAATGAGGGGCCTAAAACTGAACACAGTGTTTGAGGTGATTTGCTGGCAGTAGGACCTTTACAGCATAGGGCCACTCTATCTTTTTGTTCTCCGTATTAAATGAGAGAAAAAAATCTGACCCTGAGCACCAAAGACAGCAAAAATCTCCTCTAGTGTCAAATAGAACAGCTCTGCAGCTCTGTGTCTTTATTATATTCATTTCAGTGCCTCCCAACATCTACATTACCCATTCTGCTCATTTTGCAAAATATTACGACCTATCAGAACCTTCGATAACAAAAGGTGAACTACAGTGTGATCCTATTACATTAATCCCACACAAGGGGCAGGAAGCAATCCTAAACCACCCATGAACCAGACCACACTGCTGCAAGCAGCTCACAAGCTCCCAGTTCCCAAAAGGGACCTGGCAGCACTGTACAACCAGCATCCCTGGCAATTCTTGCTCTTCATCCCTCCATCCCAAGCTGTTCCCACCATTTCTTTAGAAGACAAGGTGGGATGAGGAATAACCTGACACAGAAATGCTGCTGCTGCTGCTGCTAACAGATTTCCCTTTGTCCTTCCAGTAAACAAACATTTCAGAATTATGCACCTTTGCTTAAGGAACAAATAAATAAATGGTAAAATAAATGGGTGATAAGCATAGAGAGGCAGCCAAGCCCCACAAAGCTCTCTAAGAACTCAAAGGCTTGCCAGTAGCTGACCACTGACATCTTAAACTGACAGCAATGAGAAAAATTAATGTATTTCCTTTATATATGATACTACTCCAGAAGATGGGCCTGAAAGACTTAGAAGGAAGCAACTATGTTCCAACTGGCAGCTTAATTTTTGGCTTTATCCTCCAAAATCTTAAAGTATCCCAAAGAGATTATTATATTTTTGAGGAAATTAAAAAAAAGTTTAACACCACCTCAGAAAAACTCCAACACACACACAAAAGCACAATGAACTTTGTGAGAATTGGTAGCTACAATAATGTACATTGCAAGTATCTTTAATTTCCAAGTAAAACAGTACTCACTAGACTTCTTTCTTGCACATGTTTTAAGTCACTCTCAAAAGTTATAAATTGAAGCAATGCAGACAATTCAATTGATTTCAAATGAATTACACCAAGTAATGCTGCAAGAGTCACATAGGAATTTTGTGGCCTTGGAACATTAATCCAAACTTAAAAAGAAAAAAAAAAAATCAGTTTACAGCCAAATAGGCACAAAACTGCTGCAAATGGTTGGAATGGTTATTTGTAGACCATTCTCAAGAGAGAGAAGACCAGAAGAGAGGAAAATAAATGCTTCTACTGCAATTCTTCCACATTATGCTTGCTGAAACCTGAGGGATATCTCATCTATTCCTTCCCCCCACTCTCAGCTCCACTCATCTGAGACACGTAGCAGTACAGTCCTCTTAGCAACAGCCTTTGTCAGAACATCCCCTAGAAAGTACCCAGATTCTTAACCTACCTTCAAACAAAACATTAAAGCAAAGCCATTAGTAATGAATCAGCATTTTCTACAGGAACCATTCACATATAAATCCAAATATGCAATTTTTCTGTCACAACGTTCACAATAAGCTTCTAGGAAAATGGATTTCAGTAATCGTTCTTTTGTAATACAAAGAAAAATATATTACATCAGTGACAGGCGGAGATGTTTCCCCACTGCTTCTTCATATCAAGTATGGTATTGATTTAATAACCCTCTTTCGCACATTATGAGGGGCACATTCTCCTTTTCGGCGCTTCCCATTGCTAAGGGCTGTATCTCTGTAGTACCAATCTCACCTGCGCCTCTACTTATTTTTTCTTCTGCTTTACTTCATCAAGAACAGATTACACCTGACATGACTAAATAGACAGATTTCTGTACTGCTACACTATTACCACCTATGTCTGAGACTCTGAAGACACAGGCGGTATCAAAGGAAGATGCATTTTTGTTTGTCTGCTCTATATTGCTGGATCAAATACTCAATCTGCAGATAAACATGCATGTGTTCAGAAACACACAATTTAAAAGGTTTAAAATAAGAGCCTTATTCTAGAATTAAATCTACTGGGTAAACTTATTTCCTAATAATACATTTTTCATAAGCAGCTTTCCTGAAAAGCATGTTTTCTCTGTTTTTAATTAACAGTTCATCCACACACACGAATCTTCAGCCTTCCATCTTTTTTTCTATCCTGCATTATATTTCTCTAGAAAAACTCTGTCATTTTTTCCAGTCACCTCTACAATTAACATTTTATTAAGCAGAAGCTTTCTTCAAGGAAGTCAGTAAATAAGTGACATCAATATTAAAAAACATGCTCTATAAAATGTATGTATTTCAGATTCACAGCTCTTCACAAAGTCACTATGATACTAGCACAGAACACAAACCGTGTTAACAGTACTTCTTGTAATTCAGTGCAAGCCACATGAAACAATGCTGAAATTTTATAGGAAATTTTCTACAGCTATTTTCAATATATGTACACAGAAAACAGAATGTTTCTTCCACTACTTCATCAAGAAATCAGATTTAAACAATTATGCCATACTAATAAAGGTTTAAAAGTAAAAATAAATTGAAAATAGCTTTCAAATTTCTCTTACTTGATAACACCACAATAAGAGAGAGCAATTTTAACCAAAACACAAAGTGCAACTTCAAAGCATGCACTAGTACAAAACCACCACTGGGTGCCAGTATTGTTCCATAACAGAAGAACCATATCTCCTGTCTTAGTTATTTTGAAACTTGGAGTACTCTTAACAGGGTTTCAAAATGTTCTCCCGAATTTCAGTTGTCTCAAGGAATTACGCTGCAATGTTACAAATTTTATTGAGGGGCTATCATTAGAAGTGTTAAAAAAAGAAAAAAAAAAACCACCAACACAAAAAACCCCCACATACTTTAAAACATTATCACGCTAAATACAAAAAAAAAATCAACTTTTAAAGGTTTCTTCATATCCTATAACCCACATAACAATACTGGGAACGCATCTCACACTGTTGTTTCCTTCAACTTATTTCACTTAAAGAAAAATGTAATATTGTACAAACTACCAGACAAAATACAATGGAACTTGCGGTGAAAAAGAACAGAGAAGATTTTAGAAAGACTGAAAAAACCTGCCAAAATCAGGACCAAATGTTCCTTTATCCACAAGGCAAACGTCTGGAGAGACGATGGAGATTCAGTGGCATTCTTGGCAATTTTACTATTAATATTCTCACACTCAGAAAAGCGAAGTTTTTCCTAATGTCTAACCTCACTGCATTGCCATCTCTGGACTCTTGCTTTCTCCACATCTGTGGAGAATAGACTGTACCTCTTCTTTTTGCAATCACATCTGAAGACTTAGTTCCTACAACTTGTACATCTTGCTCTGTATCTTGTGCATCTGGATATCCTCCTCTATGTCTTCTACTTATACTGATGATTATTGCTATCCAAGAATATTTTCACTCTCCTATCAGTTCTCCAATTTATTAACATCACTTTGAACTCTCACCCTGAGCACTCACAGCTTTGCATTCCTAAGGAGCTTTATCTTGTGTTTAAGCTTCACACTTCATGCTCCATCATCCAGGTGTTTAATGACAGTATTAAATAAAAGTTGAACTAGAAGATGCCTTCATGCAGCCTCTGCTTTTTACAGTGAACCATTTGTAACCATTCCTTCTGGTACAGTCAAACCAGTTTTACAGTTGCCTTACAGGAACTTAATCTAAATTGCTTCCTTATTTCACTCCTTAAAAATGCAAAACTAAATTGCTGAAATAACACAATGTACTGTATTATATCACTACTGAAAACTCACCAAGTTTTAAGTGGAATTATACTAGTAAAAACCTATTTGCACTATCCAGAAAACACACTGAGAATTACAGAATTCTGCTGCCAACTAGGTAAGCATTTAGATGAACAAACACCGAGGTACTTATGCCTACCTTTAAACTTATTACTGACGTTCCTAAAACTGGCACACTGCCACTACAGCACCTCTGTTGCCCAGGCAGTTAAGCTTTCATCACAGCTACCAAACTTTTCCCTCCTGGGAATATACCACTTCCTCAAGTGCTGTCTCCAACCCAGGTCAGGCTGAAACCCCAGAAAGGAATCCATAAAATATACATTCCCAAGCTCAAGTTCTCACACGTTTAGCTGACAGAATTTAAGGCCTAAACCTCTCTCAGATGTCCATGACACTTGACTTTCAATAAAAACACCAGCTAATAAAGCAAACGTATTTTTAGAACAAAGCAAGCAAAAAGGGGATTTTTTTTTTTTTTTTTTTTTGCATTACATATTAAAAGCAGAATGTCTGTCATTACTGTCCCTCCTTTTATCAAATGTGGGAAGCAAACATAAGTTAATTATCTAGCAGTAAAATCTGTTTTGTCAGTGAAATCATGACCTAAGGAAAACACAGCAGACACACAGAGCAAAGTTGGGGGGGGGGGCAGGAGGAAGAGAGACAAAAAGAAAAAAAAAAAAAAAACAGTATTTTAAATAAGGTAAATGCATAAATGCATTAGCTGCTTCCTAGGCTATTTCTGCCTGAAACATAAAGGAGGAATGGGACAACGACCAATAATTTAAGAACATTATGGTTCTAAACATATGCAATACCGAACACCACAAAAATTTTTTCATTGCAATAAATAGTATTAGTCCAGCATCTGACAGTGAAGCCCAAGGTGGGTACCCACCAAGCTGCTCCTTCAGGAGCCTCCTGCTCCCCACCCAGCCCCTCTGATCTTTCTGCAGAGCCGGTTCCTTCCTCTCCTACCAACACCACAAAGGCGAAGGATCTGGGTGTAACTGCTTTCCCTCATGAGCAGCATTTCTCCTTCCTCCTGCAACACCACCAGCTAGAAGAAGACACTTGCCTTATACCTTGGTCAGTAGGTCCTGGGACAGGACCTGGTGGCAAGAAGGTTTCTGCTAGGGGCTACCAAAGGCAGAGGGGGCACCCCAGCACTCCCTTCAATACTTAAGTGCTTCAAAGTTTGTATTTGTGTCACGATTTTTCAGTCACCTTTTCTAACCCAGCTTCTCATCCATTTCCAAAAGACAAGGACTATTTTTATACAAGAGCTTGAGTAACCAATGACAGTTCTAGAATAATTCTTTAGTAAATTTGACATGCAAACAGAAGTATTAGTCTATTATTAGGTTAGCCTGACAGTCCATCATACTCTCACACACCTCCCTAGACCCACACACCACTCTTCTTTTTAATTACTGGCATATGTATTGTTTTTTTTCTCTCTCCAGCCTCCCTGAAATTATTCTGTTCCAAAAATTAACTATCAAAAGCAAGTTTTCAGCATATTCTTCATCAAATTCTTCCACAGAGAACATGCATTTTAAGCCATTTCAACACTTGTGTCAGTGAGGTGTTTATAGTAGCACATCCCACAGTGTGAGACGCAGTGTGACACATGCTTTTTGCAAGTCTGTTTTCTTCCATAAAATTCCTACTGCTGGAAATGCAATTTTATTACAAAAAAAATATAATAAACAAACACAAAAAGGTTTAAAACTATATTATGAGGCAGGCAGCATATCTTCCACAAGCATTTCACAACTGAAAAAATTAAGAAAAACTTTGTGCTTGAACCAAGTATAAAACTTTTAACACCTTTACAGCCACGTTACCTATCTCCAATAAGCCCTGAACAAGAGTCAGAAATCCTAGAAATTAGAGAATGTTTCATGACACAGTTCTACAAGAGGATGGTTTTGGGACACCCCCCGTTACACTCCAAGCAAGCAACTGAGAAAGGGAGGAATGCATGTGGAGAAGCCCCACTTGAACCAACAAGCAACGTCTAGGGAGTGAACCCTTTGAAAAAGCTGCACAGCTGCTGATATTACTTCTTTTTGCTTTCAAACAAAGCTCAAATTAAACATCCTTCATTGAATGCTGTAACACTCATTTCTTTTCATTTGCAACTGTGAACAGAGTTAGAAACCATTGAAGGATAGGATAAAAGCTACAAGTAAAGTTGTGAGATCTGTATGTGGTAGGTTTCAATAAATCACACACCTGTATTTTTAGGGTATTATCTGTGATATACTTTTAAATTGTATTAGCAGCACTGTGAGTATATGCAATGTAAGCACCCTCAAGGTTTACATAAGTAAACAGCCATTTTATTTTCAACTTTAAAGCAACTGCAAAAGCTATACTGATAAATATATTAACAGGTGGCTTACATTACAAAATTATCTAACAAAGTATAAATATTTCATATTTAATATGTCAAAATCTGAAGGACTTGTTAGAAAGTAGAGAATTAAGTAGATTGAATGGATGAAAAGTAACAGAATTTTCCCCCAAAACATGATTGCAATTGCCAGCTGCTTAGCATCAATCTAGAAGGAACTTCTGCCCATCTCACCCATGACCGTATTTCTACTTCTTCAGTCCTTCGTGAACACAGGAGACACAGAGTGTAACTGTCTCTACTGGAAGCAATCAACCAAGTTCCGTAACCCAGAAGTAAATATAAATCACATCAAAATGCAGACCCAGGAATCACTTATTTCTCCACCATGTATAGGTAAGACTGGGATTGTCTGAGTCAAACTGAGAACTTCATCCTGCTTCTGTGGCTGCATAATGTCTTTTGATTATGAAGATTAAAAATGTATATAGCTCTTGCTTAACTGTGCAGACAGTTACATACAGAATCTTATACAGAGAGAATGAGCTGCTATCAAGTTCCAGAAAACAGACAAAAGCTCAGCAAAAAATAGTTACTTAAGATACTATTAAAATATTTTTAAACTGTGAGGAATTACTATTTCATGATGAAAGGATTAAAAAAAACACAAACAAAACACATTTCATGTTTCTGTGATTTCCCAGAAAACTATTCTACAGCCATTATTAGTGATGGCCTAAGCAAAACAAAGGAGTAGCGAATTTTATATTTAAAACCCCCAAATTAATAGACAGGCTTCAAAAAAAAAAAAAAAAAAAAAAAAAAAAGAGGTTAATTATACCAACCAACAACTTCAAAAGAAAGACTGACCAAAAATACTCCAGAAGATAATAAGACATTTCAAAGCAGATGCAAGAAATCTGACAGATGACAAGGCTGATAAATGACTGAGAAGCAAAAGGATTGATAAAGAAAGCAAGCTGTAATATGCAAGCTTTTTTTTCTTTTCTCTTTTTTCGCCATTTACTTCTAAAATCTCTACAACACATATTTGGAAGCTTTCCAAACTTAAGTTATTGTTGAAATAACTATCTAAGCAAGTTTCTCAGTCTGATATTACAAGATAAAAGGTCTTAGAATAAATACAGGAATGACAACAAAACCCACTGGCACCAGTGAGTATTCACCCAAGAGCTCTACAAGAGCCAAAATACAAAACTGCTGACATGCTTTAAATCAACACCTCTACCAGAACAATGGAAAACGGTAAAACATCACACAGTATTTTTAAAAGGAGCAATCACACGAAATCCTAGTAGTTATAAAGACCCTTATGAGCACACTCATATAAGCTATAACAGAGACCAGAATTTGTAGGCTCGTGAGAAGCCTGTGAGGTTTCAGGTGAAGGCGATACTTCTGGCAGATACAAGATGCCCCACTCACAGCTATTAGACTTCTCTGAAAGATGAAGAAATGAGCAGAGGGAGGAGGGGGTAGAAAGACTTGTTGAAGTATCTTTGATTAAGACCCTTCACCAAAGGTTCGTAAAGAAACTGAATTGTTAAGGTACAAGAAAAACGAGAAATACTTTCTCACATACTAAAACATGGGAAAACAAGGGTATGAATACAACAGTCCCTCTCCTAGAGGATTAGTTAACAGTAGATGTATTTCATTGATCTGCACTGTATACCCAAACATTAAGACAAATGACTGAATAGCAA